>NW_028185295.1:501576-558352 GCF_003343005.1 Rhea americana
CCCGGCCGCGCAGGATGGGGGCGGCGCTGGTGCGGCGCGGGGGCTGCCTGCTGCTCTGGCTGGCCCTGCTGCTGGGCTGCTGGGCCGAGCTGGGCAGCGGGCTGGAGTTCCCGGGCGCCGAGGGCCAGTGGACCCGCTTCCCCAAGTGGAACGCCTGCTGCGAGAGCGAGATGAGCTTCAACATGAAGACGCGCAGCGCCAGCGGCCTGGTGCTCTACTTCGACGACGAGGGCTTCTGCGACTTCCTGGAGCTCATCCTCACCCAGGGCGGGCGGCTCCAGCTCAGCTTCTCCATCTTCTGCGCCGAGCCGGCCACGCTGCTGTCCGACACGCTGGTGAACGACAACCGCTGGCACGCCGTGGTCATCCGCCGCCATTTCAAGAACACGACGCTCATCATCGACCAGGCCGAGGCCAAGTGGGTGGAGGTGAAGTCCAAGCGGCGGGACATGACCGTGTTCAGCGGCCTCTTCCTCGGCGGGCTCCCGCCGGAGCTGCGGTCGGCCACGCTCAAGCTGACGCTGTCCTCCGTGAAGGACCGGGAGCCCTTCAAGGGCTGGATAACGGACGTCAGAGTCAACTACACGCAGGCGTCGCCCGTGGAGAGCCAGGAGGTGCGGCTGGACGACGAGCAGAGCCGCCTGTGCGCCCGCGAGGACGTCTGCCGCAACGGCGGCGTCTGCTCGGTGCTCAACGACGAGGCCGTCTGCGACTGCTCCCGGACGGGCTTTCGCGGCAAGGACTGCAGCGAAGGTAAGGCGCCCCTTCCGCGCGCCCTCGCGCTGCCCGCCCCCGCCGAGGGGCTGCGCCCGCTCTCGGCCCTCGGAGCCGCCGCCGCTGCCCGCTCCGCCATCCCGCCCCGGCCCCGCGCGCCGCGAGGCTGCCGGCGAGGAGGAGGAGGATGTGGTTCGGGCCCCACGGCAGGGCGGCGAGGGCACGCTGCTAGCGAGCGGCAATTCGTTTTGGGAAGGRGGGAAGCGATGGTGGGGGCAGTTTTAATGGTGGACGTGCAGGGGGGGGGCTCCGGGCTCGCCTCCGTTTAGGGCAGGGGAGGCCCAGGGCCCAGGCGGGCCTGACGTTTGCCTCGGTTACACCAATAAAACCGGTGATTRATTTGCGAATTGCTTAGTTGCTGCTGGGGGGGAGCGGGATTWAGGAGAGGACTGCGGTTTTCCCCCGATGTGAACGATAGCGCTTCACGATGGATTCGGCGATCTACAGCGCCCGTCACGCAGGCAGAGTGGAAAAGGGAAGGGGGGAGCATACGCTCCAAGACCACCAGACTGCCGAGCAGTGATACCGAGGAAGGGAGAGTTTAGAAAAACAGCCCTTTCCCAAATCCCATCTCCAAATAAATCACCGAGTAAAATCTGGTCCCTGTTTAGTGCCCCCCACCCCCCTTGTGCTTGGCGACSGGGAGGAGTGTGAACATCTACTTTGCAGATGCATGTAGGACCTTTTTATTGTTTTGCTGGTAAATGTGCCACTGCTTGCAGCTACTTAAGCATAGAAGAGCACATATGTTATGTGCCCGGAACAGATTTTTAAGGTGTATGAATGAAAGAAGGCAAAATATATCGAGGAAATAATAATCTCCACAGCAGAAATGGAGACATAAGTGCAAACTGTAAAGGTGCAGATAGAAAAAAGGTGATACATCGGCCAAGTGACTATCCTCACTGAGTGGCTGAATGATATTTATGGCTAAATAATTTGCCTTTCTCATTTCTATCAAATTTCACTGGCTATAAAAAAGGAAACATCGTTTGTGACTGTGCTTTATTATGTAACACCTTCTGTCCTTAGTGTCAATACTCAAACACTACAGTCATTCTGCATACTGTTTACTTTTTCAGTGTTTAGCTTTCATCTGCCATTTGTTAAAAAAAAAAATCAYATTTTTAAATAGGTTTCTAATAAAGAGAGAACAAATGGTAGTTTCAGAAAATAATAAACTTACCCTTCAATAGAACGCAGTCCAAGAAATGGTAAGATGAAATATCTTAGGTAGTTGTCTAAGATCATATTTACTTGAATGTAAAATTTTAATATGTGGTACTACATAATACATAAGAGTATGTAAAATACTGAGGTGTTTTAATATCTTTGAGTTAGGCCCTACTATAAACCAAAAAGAGAATTATGAGTTTAGATAAAGTAACAGTGGTCATTAATACATTATTTTGCCTTAATATATATGGTATATTAAATCATAATTTATTTATTTAAAGTGATTTTTGAAAGTGTACTATTTATATGAAACAGTTTATATAATTGTATATAAAATGAAGTGTAAAAGGAAATCTTATCTTTAAATAATAATAAGATTAATAACTATTTTAAAGGAATTTTTATGATTGAATGGTAATGAAATTATATATTTTATGTATGTCTATACACACATATAAATATAGTTTCTGTTAGAATTTACAAGAAGATGACATTCAAAATAATGCTTAGAATCTCCTAAATTAGGCTAATATCTGGACTTCATTCAAACACTAGTAGTTTTATAATTGACCTCAGCAGGATCGAGATTAAATCCTCACATGTCTTTTGTCCATGAAGAAGCCTTATAAAATAATAGCAAGACATATAATTTTATTGTACCTTTTCAACAAAGGATCGTAAAATATCCAAATTCTGATTTCATTAGAAATGGAAGGCATTTCCACTGATCACAATATGAATGGGACTAGGCCTACAGTTTATGTTTATTGATTGAGAAAAGGTAATAACTGAAAGTCAGATCAGTCAGGTTTTGATGAAGGGATTAGTAGCTACTCATATGTGCTACAAAGATATTGAACTAGTTTGTAAATAATGATTTAATCTTCTAAGAAATAGAAAAGGCAAAGGGACAAGTAAAACTATTATGTCTGCCAAGAAATAAACCTTGGCTATTTACATTTAATTCCTTGTAGTTAACCTAGAAATTATGCTGTTAAGTTTTGATCTTTTGTTCCCGGAAAGTGTAAATTTCCCACTAGCTTCAGAGGGAGTTTGCCATTCCTGGAAAAGGAAGATTGAAATCTTGGACTGCGATGAGCTGGGGAAGTCAGTTCTGAGTTTCCAGTCTTTGTCTTGCTTTGCTTTTTGACTAGAAATGGTTTAGATGTGAAAAAATCCCCAAACCTTACATTTTAATCTCAAATTATATTCTTTTTTATATATATTTTTTCCTGGTGAAAAAATAGTCATTAAATTCTATTCTCCTTGGAGATTTTTTTTTAGTTTTGATTTGGTCCTTTGACCCTTCTACATCTCTACAATTTGACAAAACACAGAGTTGCATAGTATAATAAGGATGTTAGAAAGCAATAGTGATATAATAATAATATTTCCAAAATTTTCTATCCTGATTTGCACATTTAAGAGATTATAAATAACTAATTTAAAGAGTCACTATTTTAAGCCTTAGGATGCAATTTTTCACAGCATTTATTTTATTTTCTGGAAAAAAATCTGTTTTTTTTCAGATGTGCACCGTAAGTAATTTCTATAGTTTTTCCTGAAAAAAAAGTTTTCTTATAATAATAAAATTACTTCACCTAGTGTTACTTTGAAAAATCCATAAGAATATAAGTTATTCCCAGTAGGCTTAAATTTCCCTGTACTTGTCTAAATCAGGAGTGGCTTCATTTACATTATCTGAATTACACCAGTGTAAAAACAAGTTAAGCTACCAAAAAACCAGATGTATGGTGTTCAGTCATGCTATTTGTTTCAGCAGAATCTACACTCTCTTCAATGGGAGCTTTGGGATGAATTACAGAAAAAGGACAGGAGTTTTGCTTGGGTATCAAAGGATGTGCAATCCATAGCATAGAAAAATATGATCCCTAGCAGTTTTTGTCTGTTAGTCTATATGTTTATGAATAATGACACTATAAGACAGTATAAGACAGTACAAGTACAAGACAGTCTTCTAAAGGAGGAAGTAAACTCTGCGTAGTCCTGAACTGTGCAAGGGAATATTATTTCAAATGATAATAGTGGCTTAGTAGAAGGAAAAAAATATACAAAATCTTAATACATTTTGTTAGAAATATGACTTGCATTGAAATATGCCCTGATTAACATATCAATTTTCTGATAATTTTTTTACAACCATCACAATCTTATATTCAATGAAAATGATATTATTCCTTGAAATGAATGAAATGGATATGATTTGATTTTACAATAGAGTGAACTGTTCATTAAAAAGACCAATCTTTAAAATCTACCCTTTTAGTAAAGTAAGTCATGGTTCTAGAAAGAAAAGAAAAGAAAGGAAAATACTCAGTTAATATCAGTGAGGCTTCATATTTCTCTTCCCATTTTTCTCCTTMTGTTAAAATTTCAGAATAAAAAAACTTTTTAAGTATTAAATTACACTAATAAAATAGTGACCCCCTGGCTTTAGACAGAATGTACACATATAATTTTCTTCATCTACATTTATATATATATATAAAATCTTGTCCAATGTTCTGTCTTAGAAATAGTCAGATACATCTGAAAGAGAAAATAAAAACCAAGTAATACATTTTGATTTGGGCAAAGTTTCTCACTGAGCCTAGCTTCTTGTCACTTCATGCCCTTATGCTTTTCTATATCTGTAACTGTTAGAAAAAATTACATACAGCAAGTTTTATCCTTATAAAATATTGCTGGCCTTTATACCTCAATATTATCTGTTTGCAGTGACCACTAGAGGTAATTATTCTATGAATTCAAAGGCTTCCTATTTAGAACATATTTAACTATCCTAATGAATTTCTGTTTTGTGGAAAAAATGAGGACTGGTCATGCAGCTGTTCTCTGTAAGAGATATCCCTCCTTTTCAGATATTCTGTAGTTGATTCCAGCAATGGTCTGAACTGTGAAAATGATTTTTTAAGGAAGCAAATTCCAAATGTCTTAGGCTAGCCAGCATTTAATGTGTGTGTTTGGGTTCTGAATATATTGTGTAAATCTTTGTTGTGCACATTTTCTTCTTCATGTTAACTTTTTAAAAAGTCATTTAATATTTGTGTTTTTGGATATTTTTCATGTTTTAATTCTTTCAATTATTTCATGCCTTGGATAAAACATATGAACATATTTTGACATTAATTATCTTTTGTGAGATACATGCTTGTCTGCAGAGCAATGCCACTGAAGTCATTGCACATAGTCAGTTTTACAAGAGTAAAAATAAAAAGGGGATAAAAACTCTTGTTTTTATCATTCTTGAATAGTTAGGTAAATATAGTATGGGATAACAAGTACTGTGAGCAAAACCTTCCTTTTGATTTACACTTCAGATTCTTTGTCTACAATATGCATCTCTRTTGCATGATTTGTATTTGTTCTGCATGCTGAATTCTTTATCACTGCCAATGGCCACTGGGGTGATGTTGACTTAGGAGGAGGGATAAAAATCCACTAGAGATTGTGCTAAGATTCTGTTGTATTTACATGATGATTCAATTTAGTTTTAGTAAAAAAGCTTTATTATTATTTAATATTTTTTAAATAGTGGAGTTTTTTGGCAGGGTAGGACTTCTATGGCAGATAGTCAAATAATCCCAGAGTCTCGCAAAATGTTTTAAATCAGTGCCCCTTACATTCAGTTGTATGTAAACAGAAACTTCATGTCAGATTAAAGCCGAATTGTGCTTCATTTTCCTAATGCAATTTGATACATTATTTTGTTTGCCAGCATTTTGCATTATAAGATATTGATTTGAGTATCTGCCTCTCATGTGAAATCACAGCAATTTAAATACTATGTCAGTGGTAATTAGGAACTGACAGTCTGTTTTGTATTAACTTCTAAGAAGGCTACTTGTTGAACACTGCTAATCCTTTCAAAATACTGATACTGAAATACTTCCAAAAGACCACTTATGCATGTAGCATTCATCTTAGTACCCCAGATCAGTAGTGTTTTACATAGTGAGGTTGCTTCGCTTTGCTAAGATGCAAGGCCAGTGCCAAGTTTGATCCTACCTAGCAAATTATAGGAGGCTAATATGCTAGAATTTACTTCTAATAGCCTCCAAGCTTGTGTTAGATTGGTCATATAGTCAAAATTTCAAAATTATATAATGAAATTATTTATATTTTAATGTAATTACATTTCAAGGCTTACAGCCATTTTGGACCAAATATAGTTGATCTTTTCTCAGCTGCAGGTTGGCTACCACTTAAATGAAAGGTTTCCTAGGAATCCTTTTACTATAGATGCTTAGCCAAGGAGTTGTGGGGAAAACATTTAGATTACAGAACGTATAATTTTATCCCATCATCATTACTGACCTGATGGATGGGAATGGGGAAACAAACTAGGACGTAAAAACAGTTCTTTACAGAAATAACTTTAAGCTGAAGGTAACTTTAACATACGCATCTCTAAGTGTTAATGCTTCTTTTTATAAACATATCAAAATTGTCTGGTGATTTAAAAACAAAAGAGTTCATCATACTTTTGTTGAAATTAATGCGATGTTTTGTCTTCCAGAAAGCTTGGTGTTATATTCATAAAACATGAAACTATGCCAGCTTCTGGAAAAATACTTTTCTGGTTTACTGCACTTTAGTTGAAAATTGTATACCTTTATAAAAGCATGGTTTTACAGAATAGTGAAGGGCATACTGAAGTGCTGTGTACCATGTTGCACCTAAGGAGTAAATTGCAAAGACTGAAGTAACATTACTTCTAGAAATTATTTGTTAGAAAGTGACAAATATATAGAATTAACTGGCAAAAAATGAGGCTACATGTTGTCTCTAATACCTTATTAAAGTTATTCTACTGGTTAATCTAGTTATTCTCTTCTGGGATCATCATTTAATCTTTTACTAAATAATTTAGTGCTCCACAAAGATGAGACTTTCTTTCTCCCGACTGACACTTTCTCCTTCTATACTCTGGTGATGGTGTCTGACTTTTCTAGCTAGACTGTAGTTACAGATGGCAAAGTCGCTSTTTCAGAGCTATGGATTCTCCTCTGCCAAACTAAAAAGCAGTTATATGTCGTGGGTTCATGCTGGCGTCCTGCCATTCTCTTGGACCTTGGAGTACTCGGTAGAACAGATGAGCACTGCAGTGCACTAAATACCCGTGGCAATGAATGAAGTAGGAAAGCACATGATTTTGAAATGACATTGATTTCTCTGTGACACAAGTCAGTTCACACCATTTCTTGTTTGTTTTTTCCATCTATACAGTTAAATTAGTGACACTCCATACAGGAGTTTTGGGAGGATTTTCTTCCTGGCTGTCAGCCAGAAAAGATCAGAATTTCCATTAGGCTCTCCACTGTGTAGTCAAAACTTGAAACTCTCTCTACCATAATACATCCTCTTCAGTCTACTGAACTGATACTTATCAGCCCACTTTGAGGTTGCCATCACTCCTACTGCCTATCTATCCATACCAGAGTATTCAGAATATTGCTTTTTTTCCTGTGCAAAACTGGCCTACAGTTTCATACCTTCTATTAATCTGTCTAGATACTGGAAATGATGTAAGATGCCAGTGCCAAACAGATTTCCCTTGACAATTCAGCTCTTCTCATGGTTATAACAGACCCTGTCCTTTGCAATGTTACGGCACCTGTACAAAAGTCACTCTCATTACTAGAAAAGGATCAAAGATCTAAAGTCTGAGGACAGTGGAGAGCTCTAGCTATACTTAATGATCAGACCATTTTCAACATGATATTTATTGAAATACTATGTTGCTTTTGGATACTCTTTGCTATTGGATGAGAAATTTGGGGGAAAGGGGAAGGCAGCCCAAGCCTTGTTTGAGCTTACAACAAAATAAGAGGCGGAGTATGCTGGCAGCTTTCTGTAAAAACAGGACTGTATAGTAGGATTTTAAATTTCTGTAATTTTATGGAGTTGTTYAGCAACCTGGAACTGTTTTGTTAAGTCTTAATAAGCAGCAAATTTGACATCTCATAGATGGCAAAACAAAACCAAATTCTGTTTTCATTTTCCTTTGGAATCAATTTGAAGTCCCATTGATTCAAGTTTAGAATTAGGGCAAACCTAATAACCTGCTGATTCCAAACTTATTATTTGAGTGGGAGTATGAAGGCAGAGAAGATCTAGGGCGAATTAAATAACCTGCTGATTCTGACTGTAGTATTCATCTGGGAACATATATAGAGAAAAGACTTATATTCAGATATTTAAGCGTCGTCGTCATCATCTTTTTTTTTAATTTAATGCATTCTTACGAGCCATACTATGTGAGTAAAGTTATGTGACTAATTTTGTTTTACATTTATGAGACCGTATAATCTGAGGGAAAATTTTGTTTTACTAAAAAGTGGGAGGTGTATTCAATAGAATCGTTTTTGCAGTTGCTGCCACTGCAAATTGTAAAACAGCATATTTTGCCTGTGTAGGTGTTATGTATCTACAATGCTATGTGGGTGTACAAGTCACAGATTGCTTTTAATCTGTAGCACAATGCACAAGATCTTAAAATGAAAAGATCTGACTTTTTGGTGATTTCATTTAAAGAAAGGTCTTGTTTAAAGGCAGATGAGCTAGACTTACTCTTACAGTGATATCTTCTCGTAATTAAGAGAACACGTACCGCTTTTATGGAGATCACTGACATTATGCTATGCGCTTGTAGATATGGGTCTCAGTTCCAAAGTTTCAGAATCACATCTTCATGGCTGATACAGAATGACCTTCAGTTTGATTTGCTTTCCTTTCTATGCTTTTCAGTTTTAATAAAAGATGTAAAAATGATACTTGCGTGAAAGGAAGTATTTCCATTTGGAAAAGATTATACATATTTTTTATAAATTATATATACCTACTTTTTTAAAGACGTGTAGAAAATCACAGAATTAGCAATAAGACGTGGTAAGGAACTGTACTCAATATTGTAAATTTCTTTGGAAGCTTATCGTGATTCTTCATCTATTCCCAAAGGTGACAGCAGAAACATCCGTACAAACACGTCAGCATTTGTACGATGGGTGTCTAGAGGACAATTATGATGAAAAGTACTTTGCTTTATGATCAGTTACAGCTTTGTGATGCAAAGATAATATCCATTATTAATAAAATGTGATACTCAGACCCTAATTCTAGTAAAATAAATGCTCTACAGTCTTTTCAGGAAAGGTGCTCTCTTTCCTAACTGAATAATTTGGAATCAGTAAAAATAATACAAAAAATTTTTGAATTCTCTTACGCAGCAATTGACTTATTTGTAAGATCAGGCTCTTGACCTAGAAGGTCCGGAGACATGAGGAGGAGAGGGTAGTGAGAGGGATTGCTGCTTCTTYTCATCCATATACACTGCTCTGTTTAAGTACACTGAATATCAGATGAGTATCTATAATGGGCTGGAAGGTTGCTTTGCATGATATCATACCGTAGAAAAGCAGTGGCATTTCTTCATGAAGTTTCCAGAAATGCTAGTACTGACATTGTTATTATTAGCTCTGTTTCTTTTTGAATCTGTTTTTTTCCCCCATTTTAGCTCCTCAGAGGAGAGAGAGGTGAAAATGGATGATAGAAACCAATAGCTGTATGTCATTTAAGYTTTAATACTATTGTGCAGCCATACAAGAAAATACTTCTTTGCRTTGGCCACCTAAGATTTTCTAAGAACTGCATAATGCCCTCCTGCTATATTCTCACCAGACAGATGTTGCTGTACTTCCCTGGGWCTGAATCTCTGTGAAGTTTGTTTTCTGTGATGCTTATTGCAGAAAAATAATTTCTGTGATACTATTACTTTGCAAAGAACATGCTTTTAGAACGTACATTTTTGCAGAGATAAACTGCGGACTGTCTTTCAGCATTAGACAAAAAGAAGATCTGTCTTGTTTGGTTCAACATTTACTGAAGAATTCTGAAGACAGATCTTATATTCATGCAAAAAACATTCCTGCTGAAGGTGTTATAAGGGAAACACCTATGTTTTCCTAGTAGTTTATCAGAAAGACAACGTGATTTGAATATAATTCCTTCTTGGCCAAAACTGCAATCTGCTTTCCATCAGCTAACTCAGTTGTGGTAATTTCTAGGACTTTCTGTTTTGCCTTTTTGTTTCTCCTCTTGCTCCAGAACATTTGGAGGAGATGCTGCGATGAATTTAGTTGCAGAGCCGTGATGTTATGCTTGTACATATATGGCTGTTAAACAGCTGGGACTGGCATTATAGGCAGCCATACACTATAGCTGTACAATACTGGTTTTATTTTCTGTTTTCTTCATTAAAACTTTTGAAATTCCAAAATTAAAGAAATCATGCATCAGTTTCAAAATTATGAGAAAAAAATTTCACATTGTGTCTAAAAAACTAAGAAATTCCCAATGACAGAGAAAAGTGTGAACAAGTTTTGACTTGTTCATGCAGATCCTCTGACAATCACGTTTTTAATATTTGAAAATTTTTAGTATTGAGGGGTTTTGTCTATATTCTTATCAGAGGCTGAATCCTGTTTTGTTGTTTGTTGTTTGAAATACCACTGGAGTCTTTTTTTTTTTTTTTTTTTTCTGTCAAATATACATTAAAAATATCTCCATCATTCAAGTTGATGAGTGAAAAATGACCAGTATTCCATTACATATTATCCCACTGCAACACATGAGTCATACTGGTGGACCTGGTAAATCTGGAAACACAAAAATATTTACAGTAATGCAAGTGAATAAAATTTCCTTCCAATTTTTCCCATACTGAAAAAACACAAACATGTCTAATGAAAGTATAAAAATAACAGTATATGTAGAGGGCATGACAGGAATTCAGAATTAAGGAATTCAGAATTAAGGCTACATTCAGGAATTCATGACGGGAATTCAGAATTAAGGCTACATTCACTGAGTGGTGACTTCCATCTTTTTTTGTTTCATGTGTTTAAGCGTGAAACTTGTCTCTGTTTTATTCACATTTATGTGACAAATAACAAAAAGCAGTCAGTGGTTCTGTATCTATTGTCATAGAGATATATCTAACTATAAGAACTATATATATTTATATAGAAGAACTATATATATATAAAAGAACTATATATATATTCTATATATATAAGAACTATATATATATAATCTAACTATAAGAACTATAAAATAAGTTTTTTCTAAGAAYTTACTAATATGTAGTTATTTTGATATTACACTTTCATATGGGCTCATTACTCCTTGGAAATCCTAAMTATTTAAAGGTGAACTGAGAGCAAATTTTGTTGTTATTCAGCTTTGCTCCTTCTTAGCTTTACTTTTGAAGTTGTGAAAAAAAGTATATAAATACCTCTTGGAAACTTGGTTCTTGCTCAGCTTGAACTCTCAGTGACTTCAATTGAGCTTTGGATCATTCAGAGAATGTAGAAAGGTGCTGAGACTTAACAGGAATTAATTAACTAATGTTTGATGGAAGATACAGACTTCTTTAGAAATCATATATATTGTTATGGACAATATTTCTAAAATACTGCTGTAGGTTTGTCATATTCAGAATCTCTTAATCAGTTAACAGAGTAAAAGCATTACTCCAGGTAATGGACTAATAGACTTCCATATTTGTGTAAATCAGGATTGATGCCTCTAAAAGTTAACACATGTAAAATAAGAGTAAGACCAAATCAGCTCCTCTAGCCATTAAAAAAAAATGTTTCAATTATGTTAATATAAAAACACAAGACCTCTCGAAACAACTGCAATGTCCAAACAGGATTAACCTTGCCCATTACTATATAGTATTACTCTGTGATCTTTTTAGAGATTTCGTTTGTCATTCAGATGCATAGAAACATTTTGCCAACTCAAAAATGACTGTTAGAAAGCTTTTCTAGCTTGATTTACACACATATGTGGTACTAGTAATTACCTATTCTATTCTTTTTAATTTGTCCATATTTGTGCAGATATCATAGAGACTGGCAATGCAATTTGCTCTTTAAAATACGAATTAGTGACTAAAAAAAATCTCATACTTTAGTCCCACTTTCCACCATTGCTGAGATGATTTATCCTGTATTAAAGTGCTTGTTGTTTCAAAATAGGCTGTTCTTTCATTTACATGTTTGAATCAATCTTCACGCTCCTTTTCATTATCGTAGGTACCCATTTGGTGCACAGATTTTTAAACTGGTGCTCAGTAGGGCCAGTTTTCTTCTTGTCTAATCAACCTAACTCATATCAGTCTAACACATAAGAATATATTACACTCAAAAATCTATGTTTTCAGAATTTTACTAAGTTTGTGAAGTAAAGCTATGAACTGTCAGGACAAAGAATACTGTACAGCTTTAATTTAATCCCTTTGTGGGCACCCATGATGAAACAGTYTTTAATTACATGATCGTATACCACTTTTTCCACAAGCCTTCTGCCTCATTTAGTGCATAGACTGGGTAATAATAGTAATTTCTTCATTTTTTTTTCTCTTTGCTGTTCAGTGTATAGCCCTGAGCCTTATTTATTGTCTGTATTCAAACTAGCTCTGAAGAGAAATTATTAATTTTTCCCTGGGTTTTTCTGTAGTTCTCATAAGTATAYTGTCTGAACTACTGTACAAGTATTAAAAAATACACAGTACCCAATGAAAGATGACAGATGCTATTATTCTACTTGCAGAGAAGAAGTGAGGCAAAAGACATTGTAATTWTGAGTATACAGCGTGACGTTTTTCCAAGTACTTCACATGTGCTATACGTACACTATAACTTCAAAGCGCGGTTTCCATAGGCACTGCATCTGCTGGGATACCCAGTAAGGTAGGCACCCAGAAAATGCAAATGCCCTGCAAAGCGCAGAAAATGAGCTCGCTCAGAAAATGCCTGGCTTTAAAACCCTGAACAAAATCGTGTGGGACGATTACAGCTGAGGAGAGGACAGAACGTATTTCTGCATGGCAGCGTTCAGCTGTCTGTGCGATGAGGTACAACCCCGCGGCTTTTGGGCAAGGACTCTTCTATCGCAGGGGCAGGCGTACAGTTCACAGGCACAACAGGTTTCGTCATTGCTCAATCATTACTTATTGCCAAGATCTGTGTACAGATCCCGTTAGGGACCCTCTGGAGACAATTGCTTTAAATGGTGTAATTAAAAGCTGTATCATAATGCATGTGAGTACGGAGAATGGATTTAAGTTACATAGAAAGCTTTATTTGTCAGATATGCTATTTTGGGGTGATTGACTTTGCAACCTGAAGAATGTTCTTTCAATGTAGTAAAATATGTGTGTGTGTGTATATATATATAATATATATATATTTTTTAGGTTTTTAAAACTCTACTCTCACTCTTACATCTCAGGCCCAGCCATTTTCTTCTTTGCATTTTAATCAAAAAGCCTCCTTTCATAGTGTCTGTTCTCAGCAGGGATGTTACTGATGGATYGACAGGTTTCCTGCTCCAGAAAGGGGTGGCTGGACCCAGCACAGGCTGCAGCAATCTGGTTTCTCATAATAGGAATAGCCTGCTCAGGCTCCAGTTAAAGTATGCACAGTCCAAGCAATCTTTCAGGAATTTACTGATAAAATCCAAGACATCTCCATGAACTCTGTACAAACTGGGATTTTTCAAGAAAGTTTGCGACTTGAACACATTCTGGCATGTTTTCAAAGGTTTGGCAGAAGGCTTAACCCTGAAAATCAAATCATTCCTCCTTAAACGGTTTCTGCTTCAAAATATGACTAAAGTCAAAAGGAATCAGAATGGAAATGAAACTTACTTAAAGTTCCCTTGGGGAGATATTGCTGCTAACATAAATGCCAATTTTTCAGTTGAGCTATTTTTTTGTGACTGAATCAAATATATGTTTTTAAGGCTGAAAGAATAGTGGACTGCCTTACTATAACTGAGTCCCTCTCAATTTTCTTTAATTAGCATAAGTGATCTTCTTCTGTAATGTGTGCCTAATAAAGAAGGAAATCAAGCAAAATATAAAGAATATACAAATTGTTTCTGTACATTTCAGAACCATTTTTGACAAGAAATGAATTGAGTTGACCTATGAGAGATCCATTTCATTCTTTAATAAAATGCAAACGTTGTATTTGCAAATCTATCTACTTTTGAAAAGCTTTACTTAGAAGTGTTTCTTAAACTCTTTATGTAAAAGTTTTAAATGGATGAATAGTATAGCCTATATACTATATACTACCTAAGAGCCAGAAACACAGGATTACTTTCTGAACTGACCAGCCTTCRTTTTTAGGATGCTTCTGTCTTTATAAGAACGACATTAATAAATATCCCAGGAACTTGCAATACAGCTTTTATTAGTTATCTCCTTCTTTAGAAATTGATACTTTCTTTACTTCTCTGTTGATGTAAATATTTTACAATTAAAAATGTGAACAAAATGAAAAATAATGAAGATTTAAAATACTTATTTCCCTTTTCCTTTTCTCCTTTCTTTTATAATCACTACTATTTTGTAACCACTACCTTATCCTATATACTACTTTGACTATTAAGCATGCAAATAAAATCCTATTAATATTTTGGAAAGAAGAAGTTGAAGGAAAGATAAAGGAAAGTTGAAGGAGAAGATAAAAGAAAGTCACAGTAGAGTGCCTAATAAATTTATTTAAAATTGCTTCATTCACATATAGTCCAACTGTGTTTGACTGGATTACTTACGTGAATAAGTTCCTGTTCTTGATCCCCAGTATAAATTAATATACATACAAGTATGTTGCAGATAACCATACATATTTTAATAATAAAATACGACTGTTTACAAATATATGAATATTTTATATATTAGCCCATGACACTTAATCACCTAATGGGATTTTCAGGGATATTCATGCTTATTTTTCAAACTAATTTAAACAGAACTATGTGTATGAAAATGAACAGAGAAGTTGTAAAAAGAAAAATGTTCAATAGTCTGAAAATCATCATTCAAAAATACTCAGATAAAAGCTAAAGTACTGAATTATTGCACAATCAGTTAAAATATGTTTATTTATAAAGTTGAAGACACCACTATTTATATTTTCATGTACTTATAAAGATTGTACCCGGTGGGTAGTCTTACTAGACCCATCTTTAGAAATGCAGTTGTTTTCTAAATATTAGTAAGTTTAATTTCAGACATATAAATATAATATAAATATAAATAATTTCTGTTTAAGCTCATTTTATGACTATTTTTTCACCTCTTTGTTGCATTTTCTATAAAACAATTGCAATGTTATTCTCTTTGGGCAACCTTTAATTTTGCAGGAAAATAGTACCAGTCACAATCAAATCATAGGCCTCTCCAGTCCTATATAACGTCCCTAAAGGCTGTTTTTTGCTGAGCGGCAAAGGAGGTATAAATTAATGCGATCTGATTTTACTGTCATTTAAAATATGTCTCCAGCTCAGCATTAYTCCTCTGTAGACTTTTTGTCTTTTGAAACATATAAGATAGAATATGAACAACGATGCAAGAGTTTCTTAACCTATTAGAYTGGACTATGAGATTGTAGGATATCAGCAGGAATTAAATGTATTGACATTGTCACTAGCATTTAATCTACTATGCACACTGAGTACATTTCTCATAAAAACAGCTTCTGTGATCATTTCTAACATTCATGTATTTAATAAACTAGTGCTGTAGCTTGGTCCTRGTAGGGTGGTTTGGGTAAACAGACATTATTTTCTGGGAAGGATTTTGTTAAATACGTATCATTTGGATCAAACAGTTATTCATGCAGTTATGCCARTTGATCCAAAGGGGCAAATGGAGAGGAATTTTTGACACTTAACATGAACCGGCATGAGAGGATCCAACCTCTTCATCTGCTCAAAAATATCAGAATGGGACATGCAACTACACTTTCTCTTACATTGGTTTGAATTTCTATCTATATAGCTATGATYGATTCCTGAAAACACTGTTGCTTATTAATATTCTGTCCAGAAAAATTATTTAAGGAAATTGTTGGAATTATTTAAAAGATCTTTCAGTGATCTAGAACATATTTTTCCTGGTTTAAAGGAGTCTGTATTCAAAGACAGGGAAGGCTCCAAAGATGCCTAACATTTCTTTTAAACTATGTCTTAATAGAAAACCTCCATTTTCTGTGCATCGATGGCATCATATTTAAATCAGATTTTGGAAAACTGTTAAACTCTCAGTACTGAAATTTTTCATAATTTTCAGAAATATTTTTAAGACTTTCTTTTGCTACATTTCAAACTTTTTTTTTTTTCTTAGTATTTAGTATTTCACCTACGTTTCAATATGCCTTGGTTTTCTCTCTGGCTTTATACAAAAATCAGCCCAAACAACTAGTAATAAAATAAGAGACTGGCAATAMTGTTAAAACAAATCATTAGTAACTAAATAAATAATCTTAGGAGAAGAATGTAACAAAAATACTAGAGATATTTTTAGGTATCACAGTAATATTAAAGCAAATTACTGGTTAATGGATGTGATGTCATCTGCTTCATTATACCTGAAAGGTGCACAAAGTCATCCTACAATTCATGGTTCAGGATGTTGTTTGGTAAGAACTTTTCTCTGCTTAATCTACATCTAGCTGTTCTGCTCTGAAATGYTGGATTCCTTCAGAAAAATCATTTTAGTGATAGTAGTGACCTTTGGTTYTTGGGTTTTGGGGTTGGATTTTACTTTTTGTACAATTTCCTGTAGTTAAGGAAAACTTACTATGAAAGAGCCTTGTTTCAGCTTTGGTATTTCTTCTTCTTGAAAAAATGGATCCTTCAGAAATGATTATATCAGATGAATGGTACACATCTGGAAGCATAAAATGGAAAAAGGAGAGATGAAGGACCGAGAATTAATTAAGTACTGGCAATGGAATTTGGAATTGTTATTTTATTTTCACAATTCTAATACAAGTTCCTTATATATCTGAAGTATTTAATTTCTCCTACAGKTTTTCATCCATAAAATAAGGCTAATAATAGTATTCACTATCTTCTACCCATTTCCTGCCTGTTTTATTTCATTATGTCTTAGATATTTTACTTTTACATGTTTTGCTCTGTGTCTACCATCACCTAGAGCCAGAGAAGTGGATCTAGCTTAGGGTTCTAGATGGTATKTATTACAAACAATATTAAGCGGTACTTGAGGTACAAACATTGGGGCATAAGTAATAAATAGATATTTGTAGTTTAGGGTATTCCAGATTTCTTTAAGGTCAACAAAGTTTCTGATGTACTCATATATATTCTTTTCTTCCTCTGGCTTATTGGTGTAACCTGTTTCAGCCTAGATGGTGATTTATTTCTGACAACATAACRTGACAACAAACTCCATTAAAAAGATTAATATATACTTGGGTAAAATGATGTTTGTTTATAAAGGGGTCTTTAAACAGATATACCATAAAGGAATCTTAATTGTCACGTTTGYAAGCAAAAGCAAAGATATATTTTTGGAAGTGAATTGAAAACCACCTAAAATGCATGTAAGATTGTTTTTTGAGGAGTTAAATGTCAGTTGATGAAAAGCATTTTCTTAGGCCTACTGCACTTTAAYAGTACTTGCTGTTGCTATTGTATGAAGGATTTTAGCGCTTTCTGGCAGAAAGTGTTTACAAAATATCATAAAATGTAAAGCTTTGTGCTTGCAAAAAGGTGTAAGGGGAGAAATAGTGATTTTCATTAATACCTGGTTACATAAAGAGTGTTTTGAAYAGTATAGATTGATTAGCTAGTAAAAACAAGAAAAGTACTTTCCTAAGTTTCTAACTTTTTGGTAGTTCTGCTACTTGTTGAAAATAACCTATGAGCATAAGATGATTCATTCATCTATATTTGAATTAAAATGAAGATCTAATTTTCAGAGACAGTACCAGTGAAATGATTCTCCTCAGACACCCATGGAAAGCAAGGGAATATTCTTTTCAGTTTCTTTGGGTCAAGGAGTTTGGTTCTACCTCACACTGCTCAAGTGGTCAGAATGTGTATGGAAGTTAGTTACTGTTGTTCATGAAAAATGTGTAGAAATATATTGCTTTTATTAGCTATTTATGGAAAAGTTAATACAGAAATAATTCTAATAGGATTAAAATAACTTACCTTTGTACAATAAAACAATATTAAGATGGCCTAAAGTATATATAGCTAAAATGACTGTAGCTATAACACTTGATGTCACGAAGATCGTGTGAATGTAACTTTAGATATCAGTTTTATGGTAGAGTAACAGTTAATTCACCTGTATTTCATCAGCTGACCAATCTATACGATATACATACCTACATATGTATATATATATAGATATAKATATACTATCTGTAGAACACTGCGTAGATKGGAAGTGTCCAAATGGGCATTTTGAAATACTTAACCTGAACTGAACACATAGTCCAGCTATGCATTGCTTACCATTTGGATAAAATAAGAGAGTAAATGACATCTGTGTAACAGAAGATGATAACTTGCTGGAGAAAGTAAGACTTAGAGAATAAAGAGACTTAAAGAATAAAGAGCTAATTAAATATATGTGAATATATATTCCAGCTACTGTGTTATTAGACCTCATCACATGCTAGATGGTCATTATAGCCACTGTTATGCTAGCTACCTTTCATGTATGTCTGCAGAACATATTCAGTTGAATTGTGCAGCTGAGCAAYGATAATAAATCTGATTGTAGAAAAAGAGTTTTTAGACACAAGGTCTATCCAACRACAGAGACAAAATCCTAGAAAAAGCAAGCCACAATGTTAACCTAATGTTTTGAATTTCAGTACAATTTTAAATAAAATGAACGGTTTTTGGGGTAAAGAAAGCATTTTGGCTAAATGAAATGTCAGCAAATGCACGATTGCAGAAGGAAGCATGGAGAATCTAAAGACTTTTCCATTTGTGATCAAATATACTGAGCATGTAAACTGGAAGAAACAAAATAAAGGAGGAAGAGGTTTTGTATTTGCTATTCATCATAAAAGTAAATTTTTAATGTTTAGTGGAAAATACAAAAAAGAAAAATAGTATTAAATGGACTAGTCTTTCTAAAAAGTTGAACAGACTACTGGAAGTTAAAATACTGTATTATCTAGTATAGCAATGCAAAARTCTTCTTTGTGGCAAAAATTTTAATTTGCCAAATTTTTTTATTCTGACATTTTAATTTCTGAAGGTAGTGGGGAAGAACGGAGTCTATAGCTTTGAAGATCATAATTTTACTCTGACTCTGGAACTAATAATCATTAGTGTAATTCATACATGCATTCAAACATACTTTTTAATTTTATTGAAAAACCCATAACACAAAATYTTAAGATGCTTTCCTAAGTGATAAGTAGAGCACAAAGGGTACACACACACAAACACATCACACACTGAATGTYGATAGGAATTTGATGACAAACCATCTTTTGTGCCTTTGGCATTATCCCTCCTTAGCTATTAAGTGTTCAGTATAGTTACTCTAATTATTATATCAACATCGAGAAGCAATTTGACACACTATGTTGGTATTTGCTAATACTAATAAGTTACATTAGAATATTTTCAAAAATAAGATATCATCTCTCCCTGCCTTCCCTTTTTTTGGCTGTGTATGTTTGCTGTATAGGTTCTGTGGAGACAGCATATATCTTTAATTTAGTGGTTTATATTGTATCTTGACACACTATTCCTGGACAATAAATAAATAAATTACTAATATTTTCAAACATTTAGTAATCTCTCTTGAGATGTTACTTTCTAAAAATCTGAATATTGTAGTCTTTTAATCACTAATAAGATTTGCACATGTGCCAGAAATCTATTGCTACCTGCTTAAGTGCTTTAAAGTTCAACAAAATTAGCTATTTTTAATAATGATCTTGGACAAGAGTACAGAATTATTTTCCTTAGAATAGCATAAAATGCATGTTTCCTTTGGAGGGAAACATATGAAAATAATTTTTCATCTCTATTTAATCTATTCTGCAAGGATTGTGTAATCCTATTTTAGCAAATGTTAAAACAGCATTTTTTTCTCTTTTGGAAAAAAAGACATTTTTATTCTACTGAAATCGTCAGATTATTAAGAAAATGTCTGGAATTTAGGAGAATGTGTCAAGTTATTCCTGTGCCCTAGTAATATAATATTTTTTTGGCAGATGCTAATCCTTGACAGAAAAAAAAGATGTATTTAAACAAAAGAGCATTGAGAAAGAAAAGATGATATGTTTGTTTTGAATTTTCTTACACTTTCTTAAAAAAACCTTCACAATATATGTAGATTTCAAGCTATGAAAAGATATATGTTTATTAGATTTGGCACTGTGAAATTTGTTCAAGAGAGTTTGAATTTTTTTAAGATTAATACCAAATTGGTGACTGATTTTTAAGTTGCACATATCAGCAACGAAATATATAGATCTCTGATTAGTTTATCTTGGCACAAACTTTTTCCATTCCAGAGTGATAAATTGCACAGTGATTACTTTGTTCAAGGACCAAGCTGAGACAGAAAAAAAAAAACCCTAAATGTTTGATATTTACCCATTAATTAAAAATAATGTGCCAAACTTCAGACAGCTCCATCCTGTAATTATTATGTTTGAGAATTAAAGCCTGTTTCTTTGTGGGATTAGTGGTATGGTTTCACCTCTTGGAACTTGATACACTAGAGTTTTCTTGGATCAAATAAAGCCAGCTATTTGTCCTCATTTTTGTACCTCATGATCTAATGTGCTTGAAAAACATCTTAAACGTTCTTTTCATTTGTACTACTCCTTCTGGTACATGCGTGTGGACGAAAGAGAACAATTAGAAGTTATTAGTTTGTTGGGGGAATGTAGACACATATTTTTAATTCTTCAGTATACAAGTTAGATCTAGTTATAAGTTTTTTACAATTTKTTTCCACAAGAGCCTTCTAGATTTTGCTCTTCCATGAAGAAAAAATATTTCCTAGCACTTTTTCTGTAAGTGTTCCAGAATGAATACATCTTTTCAGTAAGCCAAAATACTTTCTTTGAATGAAGCTAAGTGCTGATTTTTTTGATAATTGCTTGTTAATGAAATAGCAGCAAAGTAAAAATTTTTGTAAGACTACTTTAAATTTTTAACAATTTTTTTAATACTTTAACAGACAAATAACTTACAATGGCAATTCGATTACAATTTTCCATAAAAAAAAATGGTTCATGAGTGAGTGTATTTGAAAGTAAGGTTTTATTTGAAAAAAATTACAAATTATACATGATAAAGAACAGTCAAAGGAGACTTCTTATGCAATGCCTGTGAAATTGAAACAAGGCCTTTTCTTTGAGGAACATTTCTAAATAAATACAGTATGGTGTTATGAAAAAGTAAAACTAGTACAAGAAATTGTGATGAACTATATGAAGAAAAAAGAYCTACCCCTTTTTATAGAGGTACACCAAACTTTCAAGTGACAAAGTGAGGTAGGTCTTTTCATCTCAGTCATTAAAGATCAGAACAGAAGCCAAAGAAAATGAGAGAATGTCGGATTCAGGTGTGCTCTTCAAAGCAGAAATGGGATTCATGCTTCTGTAAGAGATGAGATTGCTAGAATTGTAGCTGACTGGAACGCACTTCAGGGCTCCTCAAGGACTGAGACCTTCAAACTGGCCGTTCGAATAGGCTGCCGTTCCTTAGAAAATTATCAAACAAACAGACCATATGGCCGGTCTGAAGGATGCGAAAAGACAGTAGTAAAGCAGCAGGTCTCAGTTGGGCTATATATTGTTTTACTCAGAAAAGGTGCTTTCGCATGATATTTATGTCKTGAGCAAGAACTAAAAATTAACTGCAATGTTAACATTAGAATTTGATAGCACTAAATTTGTCTGATCTTGGAAAGGCTTGGCTATAGGGTAAAAGATTCTTAAACGATATCCTGAAACTTAATCTCTGAATCAGCTGAGAATATTCTGCTTTATGCTTCTGTCAAATTAATAGGCTTTTTCCTTCCTCATTTAATTTACCTTCGCCTCTTCTTCTGATGATGCATTTCATTTTTTTCCCCTCCCCTTGTTTGCTCTCCTCTTACTTAATCTTGAGTTGTCTCCTTTTGGCTTTAGGATTTAAATGAAGAAGCCAAGAAGGAAAAAGTCTTTCTGCTGATAACTTTTCTTTTTCTCRGGCCTCATTTTCCCCAAAACACTCATTTAGACTTGTGAATTTGTGAATTAGAGCAACCAAACAGATCCTTGCATCGGAATGCAAGTCATCATAACAGAAGGCATTTACACTCTTTTCAATCTAAACTGCCAAAAAAGAATTATAGTTGTTAGATTTAGTTTTAATTATTTTTACCTTTAGTTTAGACTGTGCTCCATGGGAGGGCTGGATTTGTGTGATTATTTGATCTGAATTGAACAACTATAGTTTATGAACATAGTCCATAAAACTAGTATTTTCTGTTCACACTACAAGACCAGTATCTCTTAAGTCTCTAAGAGGTTCCAGTTTTTARGAAGGTACACCTATTAGTGTCTATTTTTGGGGGGTGGGGTTTGGATGAATATAATACTCATCTTTGTCTGTTGATCACGTTTTCCAGAAATGACAGGATATCTGAGATTCTCATGCTGTTTCCATTTAGTGTTCCTCAGTTATCACATCTTCTGATTTGCATTGCTGATTCTTTTTTGATGTTGAACCTCATTCCACTAAAATTTCCTCCCTCAGATACTTCCTTCTTAAATTGTCAGGCTTATTCATATTCCTCGACAAATGATATTTAACACTTGTGATATTTAGTGATAAAGATAAGGAAATGTATGCAGTAGTAATCATTCAGATATGTCATCTGAAACCATCATTACATCAGATGGCCTCTGTAGTTTTGAAAGGTTTATAGGAAATATTTTATTCCTCTTCGTCTCCTTGAGTGCCATATCTCTCCCCTGACTGTTGTTTCTGTTCCTTAAAAACAAATCTGTTTACACCTCTGTTCCTGTGTGGAGGTTTTTCCTGATTTTCAGTGACGTGGGCTGCACTTTTTCAACTTGCTCGGTTTTGTCTCTTACCTATGTTTCCTATAGATGTCTGTCAAAGGTCTTTACTATTCAAGGGCTTTTTCTGTTCGGTTTGTTTCATTCTTGGCCTATTCTTAAGATTTTTTTCTYATTCTGAACACTGTCGCCTTTGGCTGCTCCCTATAATGATTTATTATTCACCCTTAGTGAAACTTGTGTGTGAAGAACTTTCTACTTTGAAGAGTAATTTTATTTAACTTCCATTTATTGCTCTCTCCTAAGGTGGGATTTAGGTAGTTTTAATGTGGTAGTATATTGTAATGCTACATAACATAATACAAAATACAATAAATATATATCATACAGTTTCTTATAAATATACCTAGAAAGTGACAGAAATGGAACAGCACAACACCTGGACCTCAACATTGTTAATTCAGTTCATAAAAGAAATCCATATGCAATGATACAGGGTTTCCATGTCCTCTAAGTCAGATTGAAAATAAAATTGAATACAAGTTATATTGGCAAGGTTTAAATTAAATTGTCTACAGAAGCTGTTTTTGGTGGGCAAGTTTGGATTCCATATAAAGGAAGTGAGCATGAGTTTTTTTCTAATGTATGATCTGTAATGCAACTGCTATTGTTTCTTGTTCTTTGAACTGAAGTTCAAATAGACAAGCAGAGAATATTCACCAGCTTTTCAAAGAGGACAGAATATGCGCCAACACAGACAGCTGCCTGGGACTGCCKTGAAATGCTAGCAGCTCCAAATCTGCAATTTCATACGAAGAACAGCACATAAAGTGGATGCGATTTCACTAACTGATTCTAAAGGCCATTGACATTTCAACCTGTAGGCAAAAAGCTAACTTTGCTTCCATCTTATCATTCTAACTTAACCATTCTAACTATGGCTAGGTCCAGCTGGGCTATTTAAAAAGTTAAAGCTCAGTCTGAGTCTTTTTCCTCTTTAGAACCAAAATAGTTGAGGAAGTAAAACAAAATTAGTGTACAAATCAAGGGCAAGAAATAAGGAATTAATAAATTTTTCTCCTTAGGAATAGGTTATACATTTCTGAGAAGAAAATAAAAACAATGAGAAAAGGTCTAATGATGTAGCTTATAAATTACAGATTGTCTATTTGCAGGACATAAAAATCAATTTTAGTCTATAAAGAAAAAAATTACATCACTGAAAATTTGGAAACACAGTCTGTCATTAGAACTCCTGAGGGTTTATATTAGCCTTTCTCTTTGTAAAGAGTTTATTCTGACAATGTGATGACCTGATAGCCTAGTTCAGCTGCTAAGCCTGAAGTCATATCAAAATATGATTCTGAAGCTGGAGGATACTGAGAAGTTCCTTAAGATAGATAACTTCCATGAGTTATAACAGTGTTTTATCTAACATTTCCTATGAAAATAGAGGCACTTTTTTCATTTTAATTTTTCCCTTTGTCAAAGAAGAAAACGAGCAATATATCCCCTAGCAGAGAGCTTAATAATAAAAAAGAAAGAAAGAAAAAAAAGGCTAAACTCGGTTTCTAAGCTGAGGAGTGATTGGCCTTCTCTGCCCATGCATAGCTCTTCAGTAGAAGTGGCTGGGGTGAAACAAAGCTGAAGTTGTTTACAGGTCTTGGGATCTTACTTCCGCTTAAAAATGGTGATCCTGTGGTAACTGTCTGTAGACTAGTTAAATTGCTGTTTGACCTGTATGATGATCTGAAGCTATCAAATGTGTACATAGACTCTGATCATCTAATGTTATTTCCTGTATAATACAGGCCCAACTAATCAATCTAGTTTCTTCATCAGGAGGACTCTAAAGCAAAGTAGCTATCATATAAGTCCGAGAGCTTAAAAATGAGGTGGAAAAAATGATTTATCTGAATTTTTTGATGACTAAAGTTCTCTCTTAAAAGTTTAAACAGGAATAAGCATTCAGGAAAATGTGATGTGTAGAACATAGAAAACAACTTATCTCCTTCCTATCCAGTGTTGAACCACCTTATATTTTAATGATTTTCTTTAGCATTTGTGATTTGCATTAAAAGGAAAGATTTCAACAAAAGATACATAAATGTGTCGCATTACATGTGTCACATGTAATTACCAAAGTTGAGTTTTAAATGCAGGAAATAATATATGCAGTTGACCATAAATAGCTGAACACCTAGGCTGTTATTAGGCTATAATATAGCTGCCTCGTTTCTGCTGACTTACTTAAATGAGGCATATGGTACCCCTGGCCTTGACAATGTCTTAGAGTCGGTAGGTATTAAAGAAACAACAGTCCTATTGACCATTTCACAGATAAGCTTGGAGCGCTGAATAACTGACAATGACATAACCATTAGTGTGTCTTTGCATTCATTAGCCTTTCCGCCACTTTGGGACTGTCTCTTACTTAACAGCAGAAAGGAATCCATCATTTCCTTCTTTTAAAAGCATTTCATAAACTCAAAATGAAAAACAGTGAAATTGTTTACATTTAAGTGCATGTAATTTAGTTAAATAGAGATGCTCAGAGCTATTTACAATATCTGAATGAGTTCCTAGTTAGAAAAAGTTGACAACTTGTTATGTTAGTAGGAATATGATATATTTACGCCATCTTTAATGATTATCTTTTATAGCCACTTTGCTTCAACTCTAACAATTTGTCTTTTGTAACATTTTCTAACTGAAGGACTTAAGACAGAAATGTCCTTAAAAGGATACATCCTACATGCAATCTTTTTTTCTTGAAATTAGTTTGAAATTTCTTCTGCCACAGCAGAACATTTAGTGAGCTAAACCTTGTTTAGACAAAGAGCTGAAAGATGCCAAACTAGTAAAAGCAGGAGCCTAGTGAATGAGCACTGCTTTTGTTATGCTACAGAAATATTAATTCATGGCCTCAATACCAACATGTCTTCAATGAACATGTCACTTAAAAAATAACAATGTATTAGGGCTCTACTGAAACATTTGATATTTAATTGTATTGATTGATCAAAAAGTGTAAATAACAATGATAAGCATGTGAAATCTCTGTATTCTAAGGATAATGGTTAGCTTAAGCTTTCTGTTTGTTGCTAAATGCTGCTAAATGAATTAGTGAATGCAATGATGAGAAGTGATTTAAGCATTCTGTTCTAGACATTAATTTTCTTGTTGCTGGCAGAAGTTGTGTAACTGAGAAAGGAAAAAGTACAGAAGCATATGCTTTCACCTATTAATAGTAAATTATAAATTTGGCAGCACTGAAGTAGAGGAGTAGAGGGGCAAGTGGCTACAATGGCTTAACAAAGAGGGTGGGAGACAAAATGATATATTCTCTTTAATATAGCTGCTAATTTCAGTACCTCCTTTTTATTACATTATTCTGATGATATCCTTTTAAAACTGAACAAAATAATGAATTAGTTATGTAGGAGATTAGGGATGTCATTCTCATGGAGAACTCTTTTATGGAACAGTAAAGGCAATGAAAAACATCTAGAAAGCAAAAATGTTCATTTATTAGTTATTTTTGTCAGTAACGTTAGATGGCAACAACAGAAAAGAATTGCTCAACTATACAATGAAAATTCTATGTCCTTTTTGAACGTAAGCATATTTTTGTTTATCTTATTTCATTGTATTTTCATGCTGTATATGAAAGAAGAGCATAATGATGCAAATGTAGCTGAGAATCAAAAGGGGAGACAATGAATTTAGGGACACAGCAGAAGTAGGCAGAAAAGTAATACAGAGAAGGGGAAAAAAGGGATGCATATATCTAAAGAGCAAGAGGATGAAAGAATTGTACAATGATGAAAGAAAAGGTTATATGCAACAGAAGAATATAGTAAAAGAATACTAAAACAAAAGCATGTGTAAAAATAGAGAAAAGAGTAAATAACATTAAAAATAATGGAACAGATTCTCACCTGGATAAATAAATGTAGCTCTATTAGTTTCCGTTGCAACTGTACTTACTGACGGGCAGGTCTACACTAGCAATTTCTTCATGGTAATTAAAACAGATAATTGACCTGAAGCCTGTCCCACTGTGCTCTTTGCATCTCTGCTATATCTAGGATGTGGGGTTACTTCAGATTTAAGATTTGCCTGTCTTAGAGTCATATGTTTTCCCAAAAGGCACATCAATGCTACCCTTAAACTGAAGTAGTTCCATAAGCCTGTGCTTCCACAAGTACAGATTTTTCCTAGGAAGCTCAGGCAGGAGGCTCTGCAACGCTGTTACCCATGGAGGTCTCTGCCAACTAAGTGGCTAAATGCAGAAGTTTTTCCCTTTCATAGTTTTCTACAGCTGTACAGTCATGCTCCCTACTACCACCTCTGGCCCTGATTCACAAGCTGGATTTGGACCACATATAGACACACAGGAGACTTGGTCCAACAGCTACATGTCCCCAGTGCAAAGAATCCATTGCCATGTTCCTGGCTCAGGCTGGCTGTGGGAAAGCAAACAGCTTGGTGGCAGCCACAGAGGCCACTTCCCCTTGGCCCACAGTTGACTGGAGTTCCCAGGCATTGGAAATAGGCACCAACTGGCAAGATCACATTATCCTCGGGACTTGGGATGATCTGGATGCATTGCTTCCAAAGGCAAAGGATGACATTCAAAGCCTTTTGCCAGGAGACTGTGCACTGTCTTTACTGTGAACAACAGAAGAGTTTTAATGTGCATTTGGTCATCTGTCTGCTAGACTGCAACTAACTAAAGCCTGCTGTGCATTACCAAACATCTCCAAATTCTCTTTTCACCCAAGCAGCAATCGCGAGGAGTGGATGCAGCAGACACTGTTTGCCCAGAGGCATCCAGGAGAACTCCAGCATCTGCAACCAGTGCTTCCTATGTGAGGGTGCTAACAGTACATATTCCTCATGTGTGGGCTGTTTGGGTAGTACTTAAGTAGAAGATAGAAAAATGTAAATGTTTTATAAAAAGATAAAGCATTTTACTCTTAAAACGGGAATATTCTCAATCCTTCTTCTCAAACCCCTCTGTCTTCCATCAGGGGTGGTTACTGTCTTCTCTCCCSTTGGCTATGGCTTTGGATTTTCCTTGTCCTTGTCCTCTTCCTCTCTGTCTATCCCACAGCAGCTGTGTCTCCTCTCCTTCAAAGTCTCCATGTTTGGATCTCAGTTCTTTTCCCACTTATCCAACAGCTTCAGCTACTTCCTTGTGTTCCTCTGCTTCAGCTCCTGGCCCCTCTCCCTCCACAGCAGCTGCCTAGCTCTACCCTGCTGAGCCCCTGTGTTTAGCTGTGCTTCCTGGTCCCCTGCGTAACCAAGGATAATCCCTCCCTCCCCTTCCCATGCCTCTGCCCTCAGCTTTGGCTTCTGGCCACTGCACTTTCTCCTTTGCCACGAAAGTTTCTGCCTTTGGCTTTTGGCCGCTTCCCTGCCCTCACCTAATTTTCAACAGCTGACTTCTCTCTCTCTTCCCTCCTCCGATCTGCCTTTGGTTTCTCATCCTCTCCTCTTCTTACACAGCCTCTAAGGCCACCCTTATCCAAGTTTGCAGATCCCCAGCCTCTGCTGTTGGCTTCAGATCCCTTTCCGCAGCCCTCAGCAGCTGCCTCTCCCTGTTCTCATGCGGCATCTGCCTTCCACACTGCCTCCTGGCCCTTTCCTCACCTCACCCAGACCTCAGCAGCTGTTACCCCACGCACACAAACCAGGCCCTGGGGAAGTGATCCCTCCAACTTGACTCCCTCCCACCTAGCCCCTGCATAGTCTTCTCAGCCTCTCTCCCAGCTCTCAGCAGCTGTCTCCCCTCATCCCAGGCTTCTGCCTTCAGCTTCTGGCCTCTTTCCCTGCCCAGCTCTCAGCAGCTGTCTCTCCCTTCTCCCTCAGCTCACCCCTCAATGGTTTCCATCCCACTCTGAGACACTCTGTCTCTGGTGGCCTGTCCCTTTCTCTGTCCTCAGCAGCTCCTCCTGAGTGTGGCTGGGGGAAGGTCTTTACCTTAAAGTCTGGCATATGACCTTATCTCATAATCAGGCCAAACAGCTTGTTTGGCTCCTTATGCTGACCCAGCTCAACAGCTGTTTTCCTTAGTGCCTGTCTGCCTTCTGCATCTGGCTTCTGACTTTCCACACCTCATTTGAAACAATTACTTCAGTAGCTACAACCTTCCTCCTCCTTTCAGGCCTCTTCCTGTGGCTTCCTTTCCCCTTGCCCAGTGCTCAGCATCCAACTTTTCCTTCTGCCCAGGCTTGGATTTCTGCACGTCACCTCTGCCACTGCTTGAGCCTCGGTCACCATCTTTCCCCTTCCTCTGCTCTCAGTAGTTTGCCCGCTAAGACACTATCTGCAAGCCTTTGGTAGAGGCCCCACTGACGGYTGTTTGTGCAGAGTGATCACAGTCTTCTCCCTGTCTGCAGAGCCACAGCACATCCCCCCAGCTTAAGACAGCTTTGAGAACTGCTTCTCCTTTGCTTTCCTGTGCCTCTGTCCTCCCTCCCAAACTCAGCAGGTGGACCATGGCCTGAGCTACTTCCTTACGATCATCTGTGAGATGAAGTCCCCAGTTCAAAACCTATATCCCTCCCTGCCTTGCAAACATGTGCGTGGTGTAGATGCTGATAGCTGGAAGCAGGGGCTGGGAAACTGTGTGGCAATGGGTCAAGAGAATTTTTCATAACAAGCTTTATTATTGTGACAGCACATCACAGCACTGACAACTGAGCTGTCAGAGTGGCCTCCAGAAACAATTTTAAGTTGGGGGACAGCATGGTCCACAGCAGAAACGCTGTTAAAAGGGAGACCAACATGACCCACTGGAAAATCTATAATGTACAGTGGCCAGCATGGTTCTCAGGAACAAGAAAAGCAGAGGCAATATGCCCATACAGTGAAAAGAACAGCCAGGACAGCTGTGGGGTAACCCATGGTTTGCTGCAATTGCTCCTCAGTATGCAGAAGCCTGTTAGGCTATGTACATGGAAAACTAGCATAAACTGTTATTCTGATTTTGGGGAAGAAGTAGGTCTGCAGTAGTAGTGTGTGGCATTTTGATGCCGGTGCTCACATAGGCTGCAGCATTCAGAGGGGGAAGTGGGTTGCGTGTGTACAGGTGTAAATGCTACAGTGGGCTTTGATTTTCTGTCAGCTTATCAAGATGCTCAGAGTAAGCAAGCTGCTTAATACTAGCCAGGGGATTGGACTGTGAKATAGTTGCAATGCAGAGGAGATTTCCAGCAGCTCCTACCAACAAGAAAGTGACATTTTAAGATACAGCAGTCTCCTGTTCTGACCTCTTATTTCCTAATGAGCCATTAGGAAATGTTATTGCACGACCATACACCATGGCCAACAGTGTCATGCCAGGGATACTGGCTGGGGTAGAGGATGGTTGYGTCAGTGTTCAGGGGTGCCCTCCTGCCAARTCATCAGAGAGGAACGCAGATAGAGGCAGCAAGTTTACACACTTGTTCTCTCTCCTTCTCCCTCTGCTGCCACAGGCACACGCCAGCATGTAGGAACCAGGATTTAGTCCTGGCTGCCAGTTCAGTTCCTCACATCCTCACATCCAAAAGTGACATCAAAATCCTTGTAAGGGAGTCTGGACTGGTCTGGTAGTTAATGTCTTACTCCTTCAGAATCCACCTTTTTTTTTTTTTTTTTTTTTTTTTTTTTTTTTTTTTTTTTTTAATATGCTTTTTTTTTTTTTTTTTTTTTTTTCTGAACTGTGATTAGCTGTGGACTTTTGGATTTCTTTTTCCTTATGTCATGATTATCGTAAGCATTTGTGACTCCATGTTCATTTCTTGTTTCTTGCTTTCTGGCAAGTGTGCCAGCCTGCCACCTCTTGGTACTGCCTTAGGATACTCCATCTGCTAGTAAAACCCTCAACCTCCTCCCTCCACAGGCAGATAAGCACGGATGGCTTTTTGGGGCCACTGGTTACACTGCCTTGGAAAAAGTCTGGGGAAGAGGGATACCCATTTTGAGTTTAAAGAAAAAAAATAAAAACATTTCAAGGTAAAAAAAGGAAAACAAAATTAATAGAAAAAGAAGTGGAGAAGCAGGTCTGCAAGTCACAGGGAGGGAAATAAGGTGTAGATTGCAAAGGGGAAACAGGTGGGAAAAGAAGAGGACCTAAAGGAGAGGAAAAGCTCAAAGGTTTAATGAGGGTCAGTTTGGAAGTATAAGCAGTAGTAGTAAGGTAGGTTCAATAACTGGGTATTTGAAAAACATTAACTGAGGGAGTTTTGTGATGTTGTTCTGCTATCTTGTGGGATGTAAGTACTATCAAGTAAGTAAGTAAGTAAGTACTATCCTGTATACCTAGTTTAACATCTCCTTCYCCACTGATGAAGGACATGAATTAGAGAGGGGCTTGTGCTTTAGCTTCCTCTGGAAATAAGCCATTTTCTCATACCAAAATCACTTAAGACMTAAAACAACACATAGTAAATGGTTATGAGTGGGTGAGTCCCAGTAAATACTCAAGCTAGTTCTGATTTAACAAGCTGGTATAGGTGGTTRTTGCCTATTTTTTAATTCTAGTGAAGAATCTGATGCTGTCCATAAAAGAAATTTAAAGCAGTCAAAATCTGTGTTAGAACAGTCAACTATTTTTTCTATACTTAGCCCCCCCTCCAAAATCCCCTCAAACAATACAGCTTTGARGGTTTGTTGTTTTTCTTTTTTTGCTTTTTTTGTATCTACATGCCTCTAATTACCTCATAGCTTTATTGTCTGCTACTAGATATATCTCATAGGTGAGCAAAAAGGCCCTGTACTCATATTCAGACCTGGGTTTGTCACTTTGAAAAGCAGTATCCTTCAGAGAATGCATCTGACTCTGCTGCAATGCAGTGACTGAGTGSCTGGGGTTAAAAGCCTTGCGTGCARTTCCTGCTAGCTGGTCATTAATCTCCAGAAAAAGCTCCATGTCTTAATTGTAACTGTATAATTAGTAACCTCTTCCATCTATCCAGTATGAAGCTGAAACAGTAATGTGCCAAGTCACTATCATTCTCTCTAAACGAGGAACTGGAAATACTGTTATATTCAGTGCGTGACAGAGAAATACGTTTTTAAATACTCTTTTGAAAAATACTGAGACCAACCATCAGTGTCATATGCCCAACTCTGAAAACCTACAAAGCTGCCATGGATTGCTGCCGTGTAAGTGACGAAACAAATTAGTCCCCCAAACTGAAAATGTAGAGATGGGTGAAGTCTGACAGGCTTCTTAATACAACATACTTGGTAATGGAGCCAAAATTCCCAGTCAGTAACTGTCTCTTGATTGTCTCTTACTTTATTACAATATGGCTCTGAAACACACGCAGTTATGTAGCTAAGCTTGAAGAAGTTGGTTTTCAAGTTTTTCTTAATATCTGTGGGCAAGGTATTTAAATGTTTGATATCAGATTAACTAATAGCTCGGTATCAGTGGGAAATTGCTTTAAGTTTCGTTGTGATATTCAGGAGCTCTGCTTGGAAGAAAGTTCTGTCCTGAGGAAGATACAGATATTTTCTGTATCTTTCTGTAAAGACAAAATCCAAAATATTCAGATGTATAAACATTGAAATATTTGATTTTGATCATAACAGATCATATTTCTAGAATATTCAAGACCTGTATTCCAGTAAATCTAAAATATTATACAAAACAGAATATAAATTCAAAATAAAGGAAAAAAGTTCAGATGAAAGCARTCAGTTCAATATTATTGAAATAAGCTTGAAGCTTGAATACTTTTTAGTAATGTTTCAATATTTTTAAAGTACGTTTATTTTCATGAAATATTTTGCTTTGGATGAAATTGTATTTTCTAAGAAAAAGTATGTCTCAGCAATGTATTTCCCAGCTTCACTTAGCATTCACTTAGTCAGATTCTTGTCTTCAATGTGACGGTGAAAAGATTCTAGAAAACTGATAGAGCTAGCTGCCAGGCTGAATAATTAACCATAAAAAGCAGTGAAGTTGTACACAGAAAATTCAATGAATCTGTTTTCTTCTCTCTGACACAACTATAATTGACAAAACAAAATTAATGCAGTAGGAGGTTAACATCTGTTTTGCTTTAAGATAGTCTTTTTTTTTTTTTTTTTTTTCCTGGTGTGGTTTTCCAGGATTAATACTGGTACAGAAAAGTACAGAATAAGGCCCAAAGGATTTCTTGGCATTTGTGATTTCGTGTAGTGCTGAATATGCAGTTGAAGACTGCTGTTCAAGAAATGATTCATCTAAAGTTCTTTCTTTTCCTGCTCTTTGCTGTAAGGCTAATGTGATAAAGGATTTCATAAAATAAAATAAAATGAATCTTCTCAACTGCTTCTCTTTTTGAGACAAGCTTGAAGTATTCAGATGAATCAGCAAGGGATATCTAAACAGTTCCTGCAATTTTATTTAGTAGAAATATCATATGGGATACCTTATGTTAGTGGATTTTCATAAATGTTCATGTCCCAAATAGAGAGGTCAGAAGCCCTTCCCCCTCAATGCAATGTCAACACTCTTCTTTCTCCTAATGATTTTATTTTCTACTTATTAAAACCTGTAGACAGGTTAAGATTCAGTATCTAAATCTTAAGCGCTCCCTAATACTTCAGACATTCTTTGCCGTTTACGTTCACTTCTTGCAGAAGCTTCTTGGACTTTARTAACATTTTCTTTTCTCCTTTCTTAATGATTTCAAAATTTCCGTAATATCCTTTTTTTTACATCTGTGGTAAATATGTTATTTCATATCACATGCAGTACTGAATAGTTTATCCTTGCTAAAAAATAAATAAATATGTGAATAATAATAATAGCTGGGAGTTTCTGGGCACCAAAGAAAGATATATGACTGAATCCCATTTATAATTGAGGCACTCATCTGCCTTAGGCTCTCTGGGAGTTCCCAGTTCAGTAGAAGAGATAGAATATGGGGAAGGACAAATAAATCCCAGACTGAGAGCACTGTGGGCGATTAGGGTTCAGGAGGGGAAAACCTTGGTATGGTATATGGTATCAGACAGTTTATTTTCTGTTTACTYTTTCAACCTGTACCTAATATTAATTTGTCTACGGGAAAAACAATTGTTAAATATGTAATACTATAAATTTTTGATGATACGTGTTGCTTGCCAGAACATGCTGATTTATCAAAAACAAAATTAGGTTTGAAGAATTTACCATTTCCTATGTTTTAACATTTATAAATTCTCATAGTGATCTTTTAAATGAAGAAGTCCCTTTCTTAGTTCAGATAACTTTTCGAACTGAAATGTAGTTATAAGTAGAAAATATATAGAAAATATAAAAMAATCAAAATGTTTCCACATTATTGAAAGTCATTAATTGATAAACTGTTATTTATCTTTAACATTTTTCAGACTTTTGCTTGCTCGCTAAGATTTARTGAAAAAAATCAAGATATTGAACATTGTCTAAGTATAGAAAGGCTTTTTTTCTAACTACTYTTGCCTGATCTCTATAAAAACTTTAGCTACTATTGTAAAGTAATTATAAGGATGAGAGAGGACCATATAATTCCTTTAGTTATTTTCCACATTATRATCATTTAGAAAAAAGCATTTTATGAGGTATGCTGATATGATTCCCAGAGCAGCAAACAAATAAAACACCTAGCAGAGAGAAAAGAAGACCCATCTCTAAGCCCAAGAAGTATTTGATTAATGTTGTTCCCATCGTTTTAAATGACTCAAAAGTAGCAATTGAAAAACAACGGGGAAAGAAGGAACATTACAGAGATAAAACTGAGAAAGGGAGACAAGGAAGGCTCCAGATGCTGATTCTTTCCAATGGACTTCCTTGGAATTCTTTAATGCTTATACTGGTTTGCTTTTGTGCTCTTAATAATTTCAGATAACACCTATTCAGTAATAAATTAGACAGTGCAAATATAATACAGGTATGTATACRAAAAGAAATTCAGGCTTCTGTGTTACTGCACCTCATAAGGTAGCTGTGTTATGTTATGTTGTCCTGGGAATATTTAATTTCTAYAACCAAATTCAGATGCTTTAGAATACCTTTTAGAAATACCTGTACATATTATAAAAGATAGTGACAGAAAATTAGGAAAATTAGAAATCTGAAAAAAACAAAACAAAAAAATGTGAATAAGTAATAAATTAAATAATAAATTATTTTGAATTTTTTAATCCCTTGTATYCATAATGATTTCCTTTTCTTGTCGCACTTTCATTACATAGAAAGCCAGTTCTACAGTTAAAATTTGGTACTAGGTCTAATTCTTTAAAATAACTGAGCTTTTCTAATTACCTGGGGTAATAATTCTCAGACTGTGTCTGCTAAACTCTTCAAAGTGGTAGGGAAATACTTTATTCTGCTGCTAGGATAAAATACTTGAACAGATTCCAWACACTATAATTGTAATACAAAATGAATTTCCCAATATTTTTCCAATAAACCAATATCTATCTTCATCTAATGCAGCCTTCTCATATCTTCTGATTTTTCTGGGTTTTTTATATGAGAATTTTCACTATGAGTGAAAGTTAGGTGGTAATTAGACTATGGAACTATTTGGAGATATTGAATAAAGACAGGAGTCTTAAATACTCATACAATTTTCAGAATTTTCAGAAAGGGATTCTATAGTGACAATCTTTTTCCTCAGAGAAGTGTAGAAACATTCAAAACTAGTCTTGAGTAGGGCTGTTTATTTTACCTCAGAGGCATGGAAAAACTTCAATGAGTCCTTCCTAGCTAACCTACTTATTTGAATCAATGTGTCTAAAGAGGTGAGAATCACTAGCAGGGGAAGTAAGAAGAACTGAGGGGGGAAAAAATGTCTGAGGACAGGAACCTTAAGCAGTAAGTTACTTGCAGAAGGGAAAAAGAACTTGATCATTTTGCACTTATCTGCTGAGGTTTCCTCTTCACCTCCTGCATTTCTTCCTCTGCTCCTACRTTTCATATGCTCCCTCCTTTGTTCTTCTGAATACTATTTGTGGATTATGTGTGGTTAAAATTTGAATTAAGGAGATGTAAATGGTCACAGTAGAGCAGTCAAATGTCTGTATGGAGGAAAGCAAAGAGTCTCTTGCAGTGATAATAAAGAGTAATAATAAGGGTAAATGAATATAATTTGAGAGAGCAACAATTGTTGAACAGGCTAGTGTTTAATAGCATTGTTTTCAGGTAGATCCCTTCAGCAATGTCTTAGTAGAAAGGCTGAAGTCCTGGCTGATGTAGGGCTTCACCCTTCTCTCTGGAAAGAAAATTCAGCAAAGCACAAGGGAGAGAGTTTCACAGATTACTGGCATCAAGTAACTGAGGAGCACAACTAGAGAGCAACTTACTTTCTTGTGTTCTTCTAAGCGTAGAACTTTTACCAGAAACATTAGCGGGCACTAATTCTGAGTGGTCATTATTTATGATGATAACTAAAGTTACAAATGGTCACCAAAGGAGCAAACATGCAAGAAGACAGGTCTGAACCTGTGGTAGTTTGGCGAAGCTAGAGCAGTTAATGGCATCAAGAATTCTTTGATACACCGTTTTCTTGCTATCTGATTTCCTCTGTTATCCAGAAAATGGAAAAGGTCTGAAATTTACTACACAAATGATCATAATGCACTTAATTTGATTAATTCCTTTATATTAAGTCCAGAATCAGCCTTGTTATTTTGGAACATTAATATTCTTCAGAGAATTCTGCCCCATCACAGTGAGTGACTGGTTGGGGTTAATGGCCCTTGGCACAGCTCTTCCTAGCTGGTCATTAATCTCCAGGAAATGCCCTGTGCCTTAATTGTTATTGCTTAATTAGCAACCTCTTCAATCTAAACAAGTGACATATGACCTGAAATAACAATGTACACAGCAACAGCCATTTCCTCTGAGCGTTTGAGCTGTACCATAGACAGATTCTGTGCAACTAAAAGAAGGTATGAGAAGTATGTATCAATTTGAGTAACATGGGGCATGACAGAACAGTAACCTTCTGCAGATAAGAACATTAAGAAAATTGTATGATCAGTCTTTTCTCAAATATATGTCATGTCATTGATTTAAATTAGTGATTAATCTGATCCCTGAAATTTAAAATAAGAAAGACTGTCTGCCTTATGCCTCTTAAAATTCAGTGTTCCATATTTCTAATTGATCCTCCCATTAAATTTTCAATTTGTCTAAGGGTTAGCCCTAGTTTTAATCGCTGTATGCTCTGAAATACACACATGCATACACACACACAGAGGACATTCTTATATGKACTTGATATTGTTGCATAGAATCTGTTCTCTGTGCTGCTGCTGATTTTTAGCCATTAACTTTTCTTCCCTATGCTTTGTTTCCTTTTCCTATCCTTTGTCTACTTACAGTTACTTCTTTTGATGGTAATCCTTCAGTAATTGTGAAATAATTCTTACTAAATGCATGCACAGCATTTAGCTCATATAGGACTTCTGCACATTCCTGGAATATATGCATGCAGAGACAAGGCAGTACAGTATCAAGGAAACTTTTAGAATTTGAAAATAGACTTTTGTCTTTGTTTGTTGAACATAGTAAATAAATATGAACAGTTTGTTAATGTAACAATTTGCATCTTCTAAATGTTGATATTGCTGGCATAGTAAAACCTGGATTCATCTGGTGCTTTTCTATATGGCATGATAGTGAACACTATGCAAGTAGGCTCTTGACTGTTTTCTTTTTTCAGGTTTGATTTTGGTTAAGAATGTTTATGTTAAGTATTCTCTGTCAGTATAATTCAAACTTTGTTGAAGTCAATGGAAGTAGGTCCAATGACTTACATGACTTCAAGTTCCTGGAGATGATTTTGTAAATATAGCTGTTAAGGACTCTGTTATCAAAAAGAAAATGAGATTACTTCGGTAACAAGCAGAATGAACTCCATAAACATGGATGGCTTAGCATATATAGAATCTGAGTACAGTTTCAGCAGGATTTTTCATACATGTCTTTGGATCACCAAATGGCAGCTTAGCTGTTCTGCTTTGTTCTGTCTGACTATCCCTATCTATATACACTATTACCAATGTCGGCTTGCTTGTGCTGCTGAAGAATAACTGAACAAATTTAAGGAAGAATGAATAGAAAACTACAATGTGCTTATTTTAGCTGTGCTACTGGATTTTGTGAACTTCCATGAATTTTAAATGAAAATACATATTATACATTTGTCCAGTTTTAGTACAACAGGGTAGTAACAGAGACATTATAGAACTTAAAGCATTATCTAGTGTTGTCCTAAGMATACACTGAACCATTTAGTAGCTGTATATAATTTTATTTTAACTGAAATTGTGGACAAGGTTTTCAGCCACTAGCTTTTACTACTGGTCTGACCTTCAACATCTATTGACAGTTACTAAAAGAGATCTGAGTCTGTTCTTTTGAAGTCTGTATGAAACTTCTGTTAAATTAAAAAAGAGACACCAAGACCAAACTTATCTTATAGCTGAGGACATACATAACCAGTTTTGGTCCAGAACAACATTAGAGAAAGTTATAAATGAGTAAAATCATGTTCATTTTCAAAGAGTATGTATACAACAAAAATGCATTCATAACTTACCATACTCTCTTAGTGTAATGGTTTTCTTCAAGCATTTGGCAAAGACTACTTGTATCCTTCAGAAAAGCAATTTTCCACTAAGTGAACTTTTTTTGTAAGCACACATGGAAAGAACTGCCAGCAATACAATGCCCTCTCTGCCGTTCTCCTTAGCAGGGTTCACACAGTCAAAGCAGAAGCTTTAAATGCAATAAAATGAACAACTGGCAGCTGATGTGGAAAGACTTCTTCTCAAGAGAGTAGAATTCCAAGGCTATAATGCTGTAGTTGTTATTTTTTTATATTTTTAAGTAAGGCCCCTTTGGAGCTTAATGCAAAGTTCTAAAAATCATCGTTATAATTAAAAGAAAATAAATTTATGACCTTGAAAGAGATTTGCATGATAGACAAAATCACCTATATTCTTTAATATGTGTGTGAACTGCAGTACATTTTACATGAGTAAATAAAATGCACTCTATAGACTGGGCAAACCTTGTTATTTAAGTAGGTCAGCTGGCTTCAGAGCTAAAGCCTGCAAGATTTTGAGTGTTTTAAAGGAAATAAGTAAATAATGCACAGGATAGTTAAGTGGTATACATGTGCATATATATGCGCCTAATTAGTAAGTAATGATTGATTTTATTTTGCTGCAGAAAAGGATATAGATACAGTTGAACACACATATTATTTTAGGCAGCATTGTCTGTAGCTGTGGCATATTTCTTTCCTATTCATTTAGTTGTGTCCTGCTGCATACAAGATGTGAGATGTACAATGTATTGACAAGACTCTTTTCAAGTTCTAGATGGTGCTGGATTTTCAGTACAGTACTGTTAGATTCTCTTTAATGATAATAACAATTGAAATCCATTTCACAGAAAATGTAATTAAAATATTTATTCTTAATTCTCAGTATTGATATTGCAGTAGAATCTAGATGTCACTTTGACACTTTATTGTTCTTAAGTTTTGTAGAACAGATAGTTCTGACACAGAAAAGCATTTCTCTTAAATATGAATGTGGTATTTACCTTACATCCACGTATTTACCATATAGTTGAAGTTCAGTGAAACAGGGATTAAAAAGTTCTATATGATTCTGCAGAGTAGTTGAGACTTTTTCCTCAGAGCAGAGAGATTTTTCTCTCCAAAGCAGCACAAAATGCATTTTTTTGCTATTTTCAATATGCTGTCTAAGTTAATTGCAGCAAACTATAATGGGCTTATCAGAAAAAACGAAACTGTCCACATATAGTTATACAGCTGGTCTTTTTGGTAGTCAGAAGTGTGCTTTTATGAGTACTACCAGGTATGCTAAGGCACAGGGGAGAAAATCAGCTAATGCACAACCTGTGTTTAATTAGTAGTATCAACTCATTATAAAGAAGTAAATACTTGTAAAAGCCTAGGGTGCAGCTGATTGGTCTTCATCGATACTTTTGCCTGTACTTTTGCCTCACTACTTGGGTTTTGCAGAAAGATATATCTGAATTCTTTTTTAGTTGGTGTTGCTATTATTTTTTGCCAAACAAAATGGGACAGTGAAATTGTGCATTACTGAGCAGATAACCATTCTTTATATATCCAGCCTTCAGGAAAAATATTCAGGATGAATGTTATATTTTCTATGCCATGTTTGTTGCTGCTCTAAGATCAACTTTGCCTCCCAATACTGAACTGGCATCTACTATCAGATTAGCTTCATACAAAGCATCTGTCAGTTATACTCTCTTCCTTTTTAGTGTTTTGACATTGGTTGAAGTTTTAAGAAGTTCAGTCATCTAGTCTACTTTTTAGGATTATTTTGAATGGTACCTGAAAGTGGAGGCATTTTTTCTTTTTAGTCTATAAGTGCTATTTGATTCAACGTAAAACTATTAAGTAGGGCAACACAATGTAGTTGTTGTGTATATATATAAGGATAAAGATGTGTTTCCATTCCAAAAATGTTTTCTATAATCTAATAAAGTAGCCTTAATAATATTAAAGTTCTTGTCCAAAAAATGTTACAGAACATTTGAGGGAGGGATGGAGAGAGAAATGTTTTCCTTTATTTTGCTATAATCTAAATAGGAGTTAATTAGCTAAGAAGCAAAGAGAAAAAGAAAGGCATATGATAACATTGTCTTAGGCCTCTCATAGAAATGCAAAAGGTAGAAGTGGCAAACCATTCATTGGTTAGTTTTTGATAAGTAGATCAGAAGAGTGTGGACATGCATTCTGATGCCTTATGCAGATGAATTGTCAAAATGCTATGTACCATTCAATTATTCAATCTAACATACATATTCAATCTAGGCACACACACATGACATTCTTTAAAATGCTTTTTAGAAAAATGCATAAAATTGATATTATATTTAAAAGTAAAATAATTATTTACCATTTCAATAAATCTAGAATTTCTAAATATTTTCATCAGACTTTATTTTTAAAGATGACAGCTGGACCACACTAATTCTTTATATACCAGATAGAGTAGGAACCAATCCTGTAACTTTGTAGGTATTAAATACTGTGTGTAATTAGATCATAAGGTTGTGGATAACTCATTTGGGAAAATTAGCAGAGCCATAATTACTCACAAAAACTGTGAACGTATCTTATGTAACTACTCATCAAGGATATGTATGAAAAGGACTACTGTGCTGCATAATTGATATGATTTAGTGGATATTTAGTAATATTTTATAAAATGAATTGTGAAGCAGAACTTTGCAACATTGCAAAATTATTGTACTTACACCTGAATCTTTTTAGTCTCCATTTAAACAGTTTTGATTACATTAAAACTATTTCCATCCAAATACTTCAGATAGTGTAAATATGTTCAGTATTACACATTGTGAAATTGTATGTTTAATTGCATACTGAAGAGCACTGCAGTTTAACAGTTTTACTGTATGAGCTCAAAGTGTTTCTCACTGCAGATCATATGCACTATTTAAGTTCTATTTAATCACTCTTCAATCTGTTATCCCTTGTCACAGCCTCACAATAGACACGTAACACAGCTAAGTGTTACAACTGCAAGTCTGACTGTTATTCAGTTTGCACTGATAACTTTAGAGGCTTATTCTTCTTCTATCTGCACTGATGTTATATATATATTTAAAAAAAAAAAGAGTAACGGCATTGAAGTCAGTTGGGTTAATACAATGTTCGAAGAGTTTTAAGAGTTTACTCAAAGTCAAGGAATTTCAGTAGGCTTTTGGTAAAGACCAGAAGTTGAGAGAAGAACCGCTATCTTTCTTCTGTGTTGTTCAAATGTTATGTATAGTTTTCTTTATTTTTCTTTTTTCTGCCTTGACTGAACACTACTCTCACCTAGCCTGAGGAATGACGCATAGTTACTTTAATTGGTTTACAATTTGTAACAGCTGGTGAATGCTGAGTATCATTTTAATAACTGCCAAAACCAGACAGAGTATTAACATTTTGACCAAAAAACACAGAGGAAGAAAAGAGAAATGGCACATAAAAGAGTAAGCCAGGATGTAACAAATTGTTACTAGGTATCCTGGTGCATAATTATTCAGTGAATGTTTAACTTCTAATAAATAAACTTTAAAACAGATGTATTACAAAAAAAAAAAAAAAAAAAAAAAGAGGAAAACTGTGCTTATTACCAAGCAACTCTTCTGTTATGAGTAAGTAAAACTCACAGATGGCAAACAGCAATAATTAACAATCAATTAAATGGAAGTACTTTGACTATTTCCTGTTAGTATGTTCGAGGAAAAAAAGAAAAGCTTGCCAACCAATAAAATTTTCTTCAATTGTCAGATAACATCTTATACTTTTAAAATAATTTTAGTTTTGTATACCTTCAATCAGTATAACATCAGAGCATCTCAAATGAGCTAAAGGAAGCAGTTTGGGGATTATAGATTTTTGGGTAGAGTGAACAATTTATGGGCATTTTTATTTCTTCTGGGAATAAATACAATAGACTTTAGATAGCTCAAATACTCGCCAGAAGCCTCTAATACACTTTCTCATAGTTAGAACTTCAGATGGAAAAGTCATAAATAACTTAGCAAAGAGAATTCCAAGCCTGTGAACTGTAATTATAAGCTACAGGCATCACACTTTGATGGATGGAATTGTTAGGGAAAAACTAGCTCGATCTCCATTTTTTCAAGATACAATTTCAGCCACTTGATAGCTATCCAGATGCTGATCTCAGAAAAAGAGCAGTGTGAATGGTGTAGCTGTCAACTGACATAAGGAGAGGTGAAGTGGATGTCATTTCTGTACTTTATCTCAGGGCATCTTGTTAGGTTCCCAGGGGTTTACTACAGACATTAAAAATGTTAGAAATGAGATTACATTGTCTACAGGAACCTAGAAAAAGATTTTTGCTTCTACTGTAGAATAGTGACATGTTGAAATAATTTATGAATTTCATACTAACTAATGTTACTACATCATGCTTATTACTTACTACATACTGCATTTTGGGAAGATGTAAACTATCAAAAAAATATTAAAATCTTCCACGCAAAGAAAGCCATGTACAAATAAATGTAAGATCTTGACTACTGAGAATGAGACTCTTAACTGTTGAGGTTGTCTACAACTTTCTATCTAAAGTCACTGAGGATTATACATGCTCTGTGATTCTTGGCTTTCAAGGCTTTCTGTTTGTCAAGTATGGATCTACTCACAACAATTTGAATTTCTGAAATGATTCTATAGTTGTGAATGGAATATTCTTGAACAAGAGATAATATCTTCTTTCCCGGCTAATGTTAGGGCCAAAAGCGTACTCTTGGAAAGCTTATATGTAGATATCACCATCATATAACTGTAAGGGGAATTTATTTGTTATTCAATTTCAGTTGCTATGTAGATAATTTAAAAATTCCCTGAGACAACAAATACAAGTTTTGTTTGTTGTTTTCTCTCACTGGTGTATTCCAGAGAATTTAAATTTTAGTATCAAAAATTTATTATTTAGGAAAGTACCATGTTTAAAACAGAAATATGTCCAATATTTGCTTAATGGTAATCTGATTTAAATGGTCATATTTTATTCATTATAAATCAAGTTATCAAATTTTAACCAAATACATGGTGACAGCATTTGCCATAACTTTGCAAACAAATAAACTTATTCACCACAGAATGATCCAAAAATATAAAAGGAGTTAGATGCTGAATTCAAAATAGATTGGAAAAACCATGTATACTTGAAAAGCAATAATTTTTTTTCCTTTTTTTTCAAAAATACCACGTGAATGAAGATGGATGCAGCCTTAGCTCATATGAATTGGCATGGCTGTATTTATTTCAGTGAAGTGATGCTATTTTAAATCAGATATGGCCTTTAAAATACAGGGAAAAAACCCTCATATATAGTACTTTAACTAGTGGTTTAAAGTAAGCGATGAAATATTAGAATTTACAAATGGTAATAAAGGTTTTATAAAAGGAGTTCTGATAAATGACATGTATACAGGGAGATGGGATTTTTCTCAAATGCATCATTTTACTTGTCATATATATCTTTTAAAAGTACCACAGAGTTTCTCTGGCTTAAATCTCTGGTGAGATTTTTTTGTTAATTGCGGAGCTGCCTTTCAGCGAGCACAAATATTATCTGATACCAATATATTCAAGCTGGCACAAACCTTGTGTGTGAAGGAGCCAGAAATATGGAAAGGTCCAAGACTGTAAAATTTTAGAATCATTCATAAAAGTTCTGTTTGATAACAGAATATTATAATATACACAGCAGATAGATCATCCCCATCTGCACCTCCTTTTTATTCTGTACTGGTCTCACCAGAGTAAATAAGATAGCTTGTTACTTATGCACTATCAATCTAGTAACAAAACCAAGGCCCAAGTAAACAGCCAGAGCAGTTTGCAACGTGCTCGAAAATACTGATCAAATAGGTTATGAAATGCAATAGAATAGTTTTATATGTATATGTAAAAGTGTATTTAAGATATCCGTAATTTATTTTTTATGTAAACATGTTTTTAAAGATAGAAGCTGTACTTTAAGAAGCTCACTCTATAAAGTAAAAAAGTCTTGTTATGTTTTCAGCAGGTCCTGGAAACAGATCTTAAAACGTGCATCAAAGGTACAATGTTATGGGAAGTATAGTTTTGAGGAAGAAACAGAACTGTAAGTCTAGCTGAATATTCAAAGTAAAAGATTTCTTCTTTGTGGAAGTTCTAGGAAAAATCTTAGTTCTTCCATAAAACCAACTGGCTAAATTTGAGGCTGAAAAACTAACTAGTAACTAGTAAGGTAAAGGATTCTGTGGAGTATGTGGACTCCAGACAAGTATGGGATAAAAACTGTGTTTAAGGACATTTGAAGCTTTTTGCTGATGCTTAGACCTGGGGGGAGGGGGAAGAAAAAGGTTGTTTAGTGTCAAATTAGACCATTATCAGACTGTTTCTTTGGTGTTTTAATTGACTAATTGCAAGCTATCTGTTTTTTTTTTTGTTTTGTTTTTTTGGTTTTTTTGTTTTTTTTGTTTGTTTGTTTATCTTAGTGGCCAGGTCTGGATGTACTGAGATAAAGTTGGGGGGGGTGAAGGGGGAGCTTTAAAACATGCTTAATTACCCAGCGTACACGTATAAAACATTGGGTAAGAAGAATTGTAGATGAGCTATATCAAATTTTAGCCATTATAGACAGCTGAGTGTTCCAAGCTCCACGGAAAAATATTTCTGATGCAGAAATCGATGAGAGAAGATTTATGTTAAGGTTGTGATACACCAGAACAGAAAGTGAGGGACCAAGGTCTTACTGAGCTTGAAATTACTCAAGGGTGGCAAGTGTGSCAATTCCAGTACCCCTTCCAGGAGTGTTTCCAACACTAATGCATTCCTATAAGGAATAAATAATAAATAAATAAAGCTGCCGAGTCACATTTTGCCTTTACCAAAAGTGGAGCAATCGCTTGCCAATACAGACACATTACACAGCATAATGTGACGTTACAAATCAGCTGGATACATCCACATGTGTCCAGGCAGAAAATCTGTCTGTTAATCAATATGTCTAACAGCTGTTAAGAAAAGAATGCTATATATCAGAGGAAAAAGGTCAAGCTGGAAATTGTTTTTACAGGCAAAATTTTTTTWAAAAAGTGAATGTGGGAAGAGTTGCATTAGAATCTGTTAATATGCTTTTATAGAAAATCGTGAAATGGAATAAAAATAAACACTTAAGCCCTTTGCTGCATACTAGCATTGTTCCAAAATGCCACTGTGATCAAACGAGATCTATATAAAGTAGGAAAGCTTCAGGCATGACAACTTAGAGCTGTACAACAGGATCATTATTTCTTGGCCAAAACAGCAAAACCATTTGTTATTTTGGCCAATAGAACTTGGAGAGTTCTGTTAATTCTTTGAGAAAATAAAATAAATCAATTATTTAATCTTTTTAAGGTGAGATATCTGTGAAAGACACTGAAACTGGAATGAAAAATGTTTCATCTCGCATTGACGATGTACTAGCAGTGGGTCAGGGAACTGAAAAGGCTGTTAGAAATACTCTGTCTGAAGAATATATTCTAAAATATTCCATCCATTCATAGGTTAGTATCAGATAAAAAGACCTTATGATCTCTTCAGACACATAACATAAAATTGGCTTTTTTGAGAATAAATAGTTGAAAATAATCTCGTATAGAGTATAATTGCATATATTATGCTCTAGCTAGACTTAACACATTCTTACTCTACAGAGTGCTTGAAAAAGTTACATGGAATGAAAAAAAAGAGAAGAGAGAGTATGGTCACCTGTCAATGCAGTGTTTAGCAAATTTTCTGGTGCTCATCTAAAGTTCCCAAATATGCTCCCATTCAGTAACATGAAACAAATAATCTAAATAATACAGCTAAGGCTTCTTATATTGATATATATATATATATATATTTTTTTTTTAATTTGTGTACTCTGAAGGGATGAGATGGGGGCATGGTTGTGTTGTGATATCTTTGGTATATGCTGTATATAAATCAAGAAGAAAACCAATTTAATTTCTTAGAGGAATTTCTACATTTTAATTCCTTTTTCAGGTAAATGTCTAAGTTTCTTTCATCAAGAACAAAGAACACTAATTTTTAATTCTCATTTTCTTGTGAGATTGCTGAAGTGTGAATGATTAGGATTCCTAAACTGTAGAAACTTGAACAGATAACAGAAAAATCCTATATTTAATTTACCAATTTTGTATGTTTTCATCGTAAATATCTAACTAATATATCTTGTTACTCTTACGTTCAATTTTCTTCCATTGCTTTGCAAGTCAAAAGACTATCAATATTCTGTCATTCATGAAAAAAGTATTTAGCTCAATTTTTGAAAGTATTTTTATGGTCAAAAAATCAAACAGCATTTTATCTTCAGATAACAATAGATCATACAGGTTTTTTATTTCATTCAGAGCAGCAGCGTTATTGTTTCACACAGTGTAGGCTGTGTTTTTCATTGTAAAAGAGTACCTACATTAAATATGAATGGTAACGTAAGAGGTACAAACACTCTACAYGGTAAGTAGCTTGCAAAATCAAAACCAGAGTTCAAGAGGATAAGCAAAGTGTAGGTGGCCTTGTGAACTTATCTCTTTACTTTCTTTGATGTTCATAGTTCTTCTCTACCCAGAGCTTTGAATAATATTAACTCATGGAAGTCGGGAAAAAAAGCAAAGGTTACTCATAAGTAAATGGAAAAGGTTGGAGGCAGTGTAGTTCTGGCATATCTATACTGAAAGTCGATGAGTAAGAAGGAAGTTTTGAAAATACTGTCTAGCGGATATTTTCAACTGGTCTTTAGGGAAGAAAATGCCATTTGTTTAGAAAATAAATAATCCAAATAATTGAATTGCTGATCAGGCATTTCAATCAGTAAACTCCTGTACATTTTAATATAGCAATTGCAGAAGACTTATTCTGGGTGCAATTTCTTGAGTTGAAAGCTTGTTAAGTATTTTCTAACAAGTTAGTTTTTTGTTAGTAAGGGCAGTAGATTAAATGGAACTGAATGATAAAGATGAATTGTAAAATTCAAGAAATCTTCATGCTTGCATGAAACTAGGCTGTTTAGTTGACTTTGCTTATAACAGTGGAATATTTTAACTTTCCTTCTAATTGCCGGCACTTCTGCTACCTTATTTATTTCTGCTTCTATTATTTCTTAGAAAGGAATAATTCTAAAAAGCCTGTTGAAGTTCACAGTATGCATTACTACTGTCTTTCCATAGCCATTCTTGAGCAGTGCTCAGATAACCCTTTGCCATGTACTAGCAAGTTGGTATTTTCTCCTGATTTTAAAAAATTTCCTTTACATTTACTATTCCTTTTTTTTTTTTTTTTTTTTTTTTTAATCCTATGCTGAGTTTTTCAAAATAAGCATCACAGAATCCTTCGTGGTTCATGAACTAACATAATGGCCTGCCCATGGTTCTTTTCCATGTGTTGCATGAAGCTGTAAACTATCTATGCACTATATGAAGCTATTTGTCTGTCATGTTCTTTTTCCACTATCAGATTTAACCTTGCCTTGTCACATACAATGACATACTATAATAAGCCATTTCCATTGCTGTCAGTGRTCCTTGTTTTGTATTTAGAGCCAGATAAAAACCTGGTAAGGTCAATAAAAACTGCCCTTTGACTTCAGCAGTCTTTAAAGGAAATTATTTATGCTTTAAAACATGTTTTTGTGAAATAATAATACAGTTTTTTTTGTTTATAAGTATTGTCATTAGTCTCTATTTGCCTTAGTAATTACAATAAACTGTAACTATTTGAAGGCTCATTTAGCACTACGAACCCAACACTGCTGTGGGGGAGTGATCTGGATTGTATACTTCTTATGCATAACCTAAACTAAGAAATAACCRTTATGTTGGAATTAATTAGGTTTCTACAGAGACATTGAGACTGCAAAATTCATTCATGAATTTGCACAAATGAAACCAGAGGCACAGTTCAGCATTATAAATATGTGCTGTTGCTAATGATGAATAGAAACAGAAGAATTCAGCTTGTTTTTGAGACCCTAGGCTGTGTGCTGGGCAGGCAATTAGGAAAAAAACCTTCTTTCTTATGAACAAAACACATTTTTTTATATGTCATAAATGAATGAACTCTTGTAGATGGCAGAAATAATCTTGTATTTTGTGCAATCTACAGAATTGCAAATATTTTAATTTAAAGCTTTAACTGTGCAAAAATGGTAGTTTTAGAAAAGTTTGCCAATTCTGTCACATGTACTGTGAACCTGGATAAATAATTGGTTTCCTTGTCTCTTGAACTCCTTTTTTGCATGTAAAGGACAACAGTAATTATAGGACAAAAGAAAGAACTAAAATATGGATACAAAAGCTAAAAATGTGCTTTAGCCACATCTMTAATTTTTTCAAAACACTTGTATTTTAGAGTATTTATAGAAATCTTTAGACAAAATGGAATTTAGAGTGTACAATCTATTTGTTATTTTAATAGCTCTGAGTGAAGCAAAAATATTCAAATGCTCCTAGAATAAGTAGCAAAATAACCCATCCCTTAATAGGAGCTTTGTGCTTCGCTTCCTTGCCTTGAGGTCTGTAAGTGTGCTAAGCATTGAGGGTAATAGAGAGGTGTATTCTTTACATTTCACTTTATTCAAGACCTTGTTATCCATGAAGTACATGAACAGGCAGCAGATGATGAACTTCAGCTTGATACTTAACAGCATACTGGCCAGAAGCAAGCTTATGTCCATTAAAGATTCCCCTTGAGAAAGTATGTAAGGGTGGATGATGTTTCAGAAGACTGGAACAGAGGAAAATATAATGCCAAAGTTTAAAAATGGAACAAAGAGGAGCCAAGAAAACCTAGMGTGTCAGCTTGATTTTAGTTCTTGGAAGAATATGGAACAAATATTCAAGAAATGATTTGTTAGGAGTTGCAAAATAAGGAGAAGACAACTAATTTCATTAGTCCTGTTCTTCAACAATTCTTATGGGTTGGCAAGAGGCAGTAGATATCATGTATTTTGACTTGAGCAAATCTTTGGCATTCTTTAACGTGACATTCCCGTAAGCAAGCTAGAAAATAAATCTTGGACTAGATTAAATTACTGAATTGCTACTAAACTGGATGCAAAGCTGGCTGGACAACAGTGTTAGTTGTCAGTAATTCTTTGTCAAAGTAGAAGGATGAACTGACCACTGTGGTCTCTCCTGGAACCAATTCTTTGGTATTTATTTTGATCAGCCTGAATGGTAGAATATAGACTAAGTTTATTAAATCTATGGTAACACAGAACTGGGAAAGATAATCAAGAACAAGCTCAAGAACAAGCTTAGAATTCAAAATCAGATTGGCTAGTTAGAGAAAAGATATGCTGAAATTCTGTGGAAAGAAGTGGAAGGTACTAAGTGTAGGAAGGAATTACTTACTGCAAAAATATGTTTCAGAGAAAAGCTGGTCAGTCAGCATTTCTTTAGAAAAGAATCTGGGAGTTTTTGTGTATCACATATTGGGTAGGGGTCAGCAAAGCCATGAAGCTGTAAAAAACCTATCAATATTTTATCTTGTTTAAATGAAAGGAAAGCTTGTGAGGAAAAGGTGAAGTAATCTTTCAATTCTACCCAGCGCTGTACTCCAGACTGCCACTGGAGTTGTGTGTCCAGTTTTGAGCTTTGTGCTTCAAGAATAAGATAGACGACTGGRAAAACGTTCAGAGGACTGTTCAGAAACCTAAAAATGTGACCTGTGAACAAAGACTGAAAGAATTGGGGTTGTGTGCCTCACAGGAGAAACGACTAAGGGATGATGTGATTGCACAGATCAAGTTCATAAAAGGATCATGTAAAATGGAAGGAAACAATCCAGATTTTTATCTGTTCACTGTTGTTGCTGCTGTTGGCAGTTTTTGTCTGTGGAGGCTAGGCTAAGAMATAATGGGGTTAAATTGTAGTGATAAGGATAGTTTAGACATTAGGAAGAACTTTCTAATGATATGAAAAAGGAAACATTGAAATAGGAGTGGGAGATGAAAAGGACACTGGACAAATATTTACCAGGATTATCATAGGCATAGTTGATCATACACAGAGGCAGAAAAATGTGCTGGATGGATCTTGGGTTTTTTTGTGATGTTGGATTTTGTTCTCTTCATAAAGTTAAAAATAATTACACTTATCCATCCCTGGAACAGAGTGAAAAATTCTGCCTAACAGCCGGTGACCATGAGATGTTCCAATATAGTAAATTCCAAAGACAAAATGTGCTAGTTGCTGTAATAATTTAGTACCAGATTTTTTGTTTTTGAATATAAAATATGTTTGCCTTCAGGTCAGATTTTTTTTTCTCTTCCTCTCTCCCAGTAGTTAGAATGTTGGAAAATTCRACTTGTTTTTACTGTGATGAACAGCAGGGGCGGGGAAGGGCTTTTACATGAGTTTGTTTATTACTGGAAGGAAGGAACATTTCAAAGGAGGATGCTTTTAGGAAAGTGGAGCCATGGTGCTGTTTTTCTGTAATGAGTAAAAATTAATGGACAGGAAGAAACCCACGAAACTTAGTTCACTTTGAGTGGTTTGGACCTTACAAGGTCATGGATAGCCCTAGAAATGACAGAATAAAATCTAAAATAGCATAAACCTTTGGTGAAACCTTGTTGCTTCTTCAGTCTCTGCTTTTTATAATCTGTAGTGAGATAAAGAAGTAGATGAAGAAGTCCAAGTGAATTGTTTGTGTTTATCACTTTCATGAAGTGGCTTGATGTTTTGCACATGATGTTATTTCGATGAATAATGTGTGGTGCTTTTGTTGTTCTGGTTGCTTTTTGAAGACCCTGTAGTTTGGGGTCTGAACTGAACTGAGTATTTTTCTTCCTTTAAAATATTCATCTCCTGAGAAATTTTTCTCTGCATATATAACAACATTTCTTCTCTATTATGCTTGATAAGAAGAGGTTTTTAATCTTTCCTCTTGGTGAAAAAGTAAGTCTTCTTTATTTTCTTCTGTTTGCCATTTTGTACTTCATATTAAATTTACAATTCTTTCTACAGGAGACGTAAAGCAAAAGGTAGAAGGAAAGTCTGCAAATAAATTAAATTGTCACATGGAGACATTTCCTGAAAATAAGTATATATATTTGTCCAAGTTATTGACAGTAACAGAGTTGTTTTTTGGTATGATAAAAAAAATTAAAATAGTAGTCTAAATACACTGAGGAACAGCCAGAATTCTTAGGAGAAGCAGGCAGTAAGATCCTTCCATGGACACATTCCCTCCTCAGTTACCTAACTAAAATAAGGAGTTTACAAATTCTCAGTACATTCAGTGATGCATAATTTTTTCCTACTTAATAAAACAGAGATTTAGAATTAAATCATTGATCTGAAAGATCACAACAATTTTCACAGGCGTTATGGTCTGGAGAGATGACATCATAAACAGTTTTAATAGTTCTCTGTTACAATGACTATATATATGTGTGTGTGTGTGTATATATATATATGTGTGTGTGTGTGTGTGTGTATATATATATATATATATATATATATAAATAGTTATATGTATGATGACTTGTTACTGTATGGCCCGTATGATTCTTGCAAGATCTTTCATAAAAGTTAAAATCTGGGCATCATCTTCCTGTAGAGAAAGTATTGTATGTTTAAGAATAGACATATCTTCAATGTTTGGCTTTTATTCTTCTTTATCCCAAACTAAAGTAAAATCCCCCTACATCAGCTCAGCTGATGAGCGGAAGTCCCTAAACCACACAGTCTCTTAAATTTGAATGTCCTTCACATCAGTCTCAAGTACCACTTGTGTTTGTATGGAAATATCTAMTACTAAATTTTTGTGTCTGCTTCATGTAGACATTTGTATATCTCAGGCCTCTGAGCTCCTTCCATGAAATACTATAGAATCATAGAGAGTTTTTATTTGCTTAACAAAGTATGAATACTTCATCATTAAACAAGAACGACTTCTGCCTGCAAAGGTATGAATTCAGYGCTCAGAACATTCATATACTGAGTCAGATGAAAAGGAGAGAATCATTTATAGTGATCAAGTTTAAAAAAAAAAAAAAAAGTATAAGACGAATGAGCAAAAATTAACCCTAGGAAGAACTTGCTTTAAGTGTTCTTCCCCAGAACAAAGCACACATTTAATTCACCTCTAAAAGTATAGATTCACAAGATTAAATGCTTTGTTTTAACTAAAAACTTAGCATTTTTTACCAGAACTCACCTCTATAATTATTCTGCGAATTTCACATTCAAGTCACAGTGTAGCTGCAGCCGATTTCTTCYGTTCATTGGTATTTATTTGCCAAAGGTTTTTTGAACTACAATTTCCATTTTTTCATATCATAGCTATACAATTATTTTTCTTAAGGAGAGTCTCTCATGACTTTAAGGGATGAAAATACTTTCTCGGGATCTGATTTTTTAAAGTACTGTGTAACTCCTGCATGGTCTTTTCAGAGCTGTGTAGGTTTTTGGTACACGAGAAGTGAAGAGGGTAAGTGCAGTGGAGTACCTTAGTCTAAYGAAGCATATTTTGCCTCCCTGTAAGGCATTATAGCAGCTGGCAAAATCTCTCCAATCATCTATAGTTTATCCATTATCAGCTCACGCTCATGTTATCTCTTCTAGAGAGTTTCCTGATCATCAAGGTCCRTTTTACCATATAGTTCATCCATTTCCATTGGTCAGTTCTTCCCCTTCAAATCTCTATTGAATTGGATGTTTAATGGATGTTCGCAAACCAACATATATAACAGGACATGTTAGATTTACTTAATCTTAGTAAAAAGAAGTGAACTTGCCCAAGGTATTGATCTTATACTGATCTTCGTTCACATGAACAACATCTGTTAAAGTCAGTGGGAGATGCTGATAAAGAGTGAAATCAATATTATACATAGCCTGTAACATGTATTCTTAGTATTATACTTTCTATGACAGGGCAACTTGCCAGAAAGTATATTGTCTTGGAATTACTTTGTCCAAGGGATTAGTATTGGTAAGACTCTCTGTAAGTTGATGCTGTGTTTTCTATACCAGCCAAGTGCTTTCTGAACAACTGCACATGAGATACTACTTTACACTGATGAATTGAACTAGACATAATTTTTAGCCTTGGATGTCAAGCTCAAGTAGCCTAACCCTGGCAGGTAAACTGACTTTCCCTTATAGTTATCAATCATTCTCTGTATATTGTGAAGACTTCAACTGGTACAGATCATCACAGCTGTATTCATAGTTTGCGCTAAATAAGCTGATACTAATCTTTGAAGGGGAAAAAGGCAATTATACAGTTTTTCTATCCGACTCTTGAATTACAACTGATTTCATAAGAAGTAAAATTTAAAAAAAAATCACTTGATATAGTTTCCTTCATATGACCGTGACTTTTAGATACACTCAGCGGTATACAGCAACATATCTGAAACAGCATTATTCTTTTCTTTCAATGGCCCCTATAGATATATTTGCTAAAGAAAAAATAGATGCAAAAAGAAGAATGAATGGGTGTTTTTAGGAAAACAATTTGCATTCCAGGTGCTTTATACATAGTTTGTAAACTACTCATAGAAGGATTGTCTCCTGGAAAAGTAGACAAAGTATCCAAAGTCAGTGAGACCCATGATGATGTGCTGAGTAAGTTACTAATACTTTTACACCTAGTTTTCCAAAAAGAAATTTCTCTGCTCTGCTCTTCCTCTCTCTGTGCTCTGCTCCTCTCTGCTCTGCTCTTCTCCATTTGCACTTAGTCCTTAGATTTGCTAAGAAAATTACCAAATTCCAAGAGGGAATACCCAATTTAAATAAGTGAGTGAGATCACTTTTATATGTAAATGATAGAAAAATGTGTGTCACTTGCACAAAAATGACTAGGCTCTTCTGTGCAAACTTTAGCCCTCAGGGCCCAATCCTGTAATTCCTTAACTGAGTCATATAAATCCTATTTACTTGAAATTCCCAACAGGACTTTTATCTCATTTCAGAGAAGTGCAACGGATGTCGTTGCTATATAGTGAACTCCTGCTTTCCTTTGTAGCCACCACTGTTTTCTTCCAGCATGAATGCACTTCTTGTTACAAAGCGTCCATAATCCTTCTTGTATGAAAATTTATTTTTATCCAATTCCTCTTAGTTTCTGGAGAAGCTGGGACTTAGAARGCATGTGCTGTTTCTCTCCAAACTAAATCTGTACTCCAGTCCTTACTGGATTTGATTTGTGTACTTTAAACTTTATGAATATAGCTTTTTTTTTCTTTTTTTTTCACATTCTGATAAATGAGAAAACGATAGCATACATCTACATAGCATACATTTTTTTCTGAGTACATTTCTCCTATTTATGCTCCAAAGTGTATGTATTTGAACTAAACAATTTTAAGGAAACAATCCTAAACTAAAATGTGTTTATGAAGGTTTAAACCAGAGATTTGAACTTGYGTTTTAATGGATTTACAGCAGTATGTATGTATTTGAAGTAACTGTCTTGTCTCTGTGGAGATTTACATAACTATAACTTTCGTCCGAATCTGCACTTTCCCATTGCATATTCTCTTCAATAAATTTGCATGAAAAATGTAATTGACCTATTTTAATAACTCTACTATCCCAGATCATGCCTAAATACATGGATATGTAAACATTCACAAATAAAACATATGGGGTTGATTTCCATGTGATGATATCAATATTTTCTTTGTTGATATTATTTCAGCTTATAAAATACTAGTTTGGGTAAGCAGCCTTGACCTAATCTATAATACTTTCAGTTTGGTGACACAGTGATACACTAGAGATGTCACTAAGCTCATTTCAACTGCAACATAAACCCAGACCTTGAAAGCATTGTGGTAACTTCCATTACACTAAAAGCTACTGATTAGAAATGCTTCCCTGAAAGAAAGTGAGGACTCATAAACTCATACTGTGCTCATGATTCACAGTGAGAGCTCAGTGCTCCCATTTACAGATGCCAAAGAGTAGCACAGTGCAGAAGCCATGAAAATCAAAAAGGAATCCAAGTCTTATCCAACCTGTACGACTTAAAGCTTCCTATCCATCTGAATGGATTCTAGAGAAAATCCCACTGCATGTCGTAAGAACCATTCCTGTCCAWTTTTTCCATACAGTTTATTCTTTACTAGAACTTTATTTGTTTCAATTAATTAATTTATATGCTGCTGCTCAGACTTTGTATTAGTGAAGACAGGAGAAGCACGCTTTCTGATTTTGTGAAAATGTCCTATGCTGCTTACACAGTTTGACTGCAAAGGTTGTCTTTGACACACCATGTAAATACTTGTAAATGTCATTGATACRAAATATAAGAGAGATGTAAGAGAGTGGTAACAGCAAATTTTTTATAAGGTTATGCCAGTGCTCTAACTAGAAGGCTGTCCATATTAAAAAAATGGCCCACTGCAGAATACCGTGATAATTCACTGATAATGCGGACTAGATGAAAAATAATAGCTGTCAATATTGAATGTTAAGAGGTACATACAAAGGGATGAAAGAAAAAGACTTGATCATCTTGCTATTCTAAACTGCTTTTGGAGATAACTACTCTTCTGGAGGGAGGATTGGTTTGTTCTAACAGAAGTGAAATGTGGTGTCTGCTCTACAAACATTACAAGCATGTTCTGCAAAATGCTCTTTGAAATGCCTTTTTTTCCTGAAAAGTAAATGATTTACCAGCATTAGACGTTCTTCTTATCAAACCAGTTTGAAATAATATACATTTCTTGAAATGAAAAAGCATTTGTTATGAACTATAAAAATCAGACTGAATTAATGTACCAAGCGTATTTTAGCTTGCTGTATAGAGTCTTTACAAATGAAATGATCTGAGTTGTGTTGTTAGTGGCTTTTGCACAGTTCTTTTATAAATGTATTTTGAAACAATTGTAATTACAGAACAGTGGTTCCTTGAAATATTTTTTTAACAAAAGAACACACAACACTTTCAAAATACTATTAATTGATTTTTTTTTTTCAATTTTCATAAGCGTCTTCATATGCATTAGTATTTGTTTTGTGGAGTTGTAAGGACACTATTCTTGATGTTCAGTGTTGTCTGTTTCTGTCCTTTAACATTATGGATCAGTTTTGCATTTGTAAAGTAAAGTTGTTTCCATGTTCAGTGTGAAGATAGCTGCTGTTTTGGTTTGGATCACAGTACGTCATTTATTGTTTGCTATGCTGGTTCTATTCATTACATTTATATGCTCTGCACATTGAATAAGGTATTGTTATTCCTGTCTGTTGTGGGTTTTTTTTTTTTTTTTTTTTTTTTTTTTTTTTTTTTTTCCTTTTTGGTTTTTTTGTTAACTATACTATTAAATATGAGACCTATAGATATGAATGA
>NW_028185295.1:558386-559731 GCF_003343005.1 Rhea americana
TTTTTTTTTTTTTTTTTTTTTTGATTTTTTTTTAATTTTCCTGGATGGCTCATTTGATATCTTTACTATTAAATATGAGACCTATAGATATGAATGAATGTGCAGATGCATTTGTTGTCTATGTATTCAACATATATATACAGATGCACTCTGTAGGCAAAAAAATCATTTTCTCCCTTAGGAGATGGTTAGTTGCTTAGGCTGCTTCTTTATGCTGAATTGCTCAGTGAAAAAATACGCAAGAAATATTTGTGGGTTGCTCAGAAGGTTATTATTTATCATAATAACCTACCATCATAAGGTAACTATACAAAAGATAATTTCAGCACAGTCTATAGTGAATACAACATAGGTTTAGCAGGAAAAGAATATAAGAAGAGTAAAGATTAGCATCAGAATATATATACAAGGCGTTTCTACAAAGGTAATAAGGAACATTTCAAAACCTGTGGATATCAATTAACATATTAGGAAGAGAAGATCTTGGTTTGGATTCAGTTTCTAGACATGCCCAAAATGTGACTTTATTGAGACATCTTCTGCCACTAGAAATTTTAACCATGCAGTGCTGAGATAGAAACAATCACAGACAAAAAAATTAATGTAGCATAGCCTAGTTGTAAAAAATTACTGTTTTAAGAAAGCATGCCAAGTACAGTAGCTCCTTGTCAGGAGCTGCCTTTCTAGATTAATGCCTGTAGTTTTTGACATCACTTAACAGCCTTAGAAAAGTTACAAAATACATATATTTKTATGCAAAGGAAGTAACCGGCTAGCCAATTCTTATCAAAGGGTTTAATAAAAATCAAGAATTGTTCTAAAGCAGATTYCTGACTGTAATATGTGCAAGTATTCTGGCACACGGCATTCAATCTAGTCATTCAGGTGCCTACAGGGAGGGCATATTGTTGCTCCATTTATGTGAAACCGGTGGAGGAAAACAAAAATATATTGACTCCAATTCCAGCTAAGGAGGGCCACATTTTAAATGGGGAAATGTTGATTTTTCTTTTATTCTAAAACTTTTTTGTCATTAATATCATTATCTTTAGTTATTAATTAATCAGAATAACATTCAGTGTTACCATTGAGATGAGTGTACACTAGTAGAGGAGAAAACTAAGTCCAGGRTGTTAGTTAATATAGGAACATACGTATTTTTTTTCACGGTCCTAGATAGCTGAGATTAAATCCTAATTCAAGTCAATTAAAACCCCAGTTTCAACATTTTGCCCTTCTGGAATACTGCTCCACTTACCTCAGTGGAATTTCCCRTTCAAACTAGCAGAAAGTTTGTCCTGTGCCATTTAAAAGGTTTCCAAAGAGCAATTCAGCTCAGTCCACC
>NW_028185295.1:559744-611669 GCF_003343005.1 Rhea americana
TTAAAAGTCACAGTATCACTAATAGCACAGTAACACTCCTCATTTACTGAATGAAGTAAAAAGCAGAGAGTAAACACGATCATATGGCTATCTTTGCATGGATCCCTGTTAATGCTGGTGTTACACGMGCATATACAGGTACACATATCCAGTTACAGAATCAAGGCCTGAATGAGTATCTCACGTGGGCAGAATGTTCTCGTATTTCAGTGAATACGTTAAAGGAAAAAAGCACAGGCAGTTTACCATATAATACAAAAGCAGAGAGAATTTTTTAAGAAATACTGGCTAAAAACAGTATCCTTCCCAAGGATCAAAATCCATGACTTCTCCTACTTAAGTCTGCCACTAATGTCATCCACTGGATCATCTTCTCTGTAACACCACCAACCAGTCAGAAAATGATTTCTGCCTTTCTACCGCTTCACAGATTTCCTGCTCACTGCCAGCTAAGCTAATCCTACTGCATTAATGGGTCTAACAGATCAGTTTTKTTGAAAGGTTGATTGCATAGAAATTTGATTTCTTCTGATAGTTTTCAGGACCTGATTTGGTAGCCTTTTATGTAGACATAACTGACTATAYGAGGCACAACACAACGGGGAATCAAATTTACTGGGCTAGCAAATTTGCTCTCATTTACACAAAAAAAAAAATCTAAAATCCTTATTCCTCTTTTTCACAATTGTTTCTTAAGGTAGTTGTTAAAGTGATTTATTCTATGAATATTTCAAATTATTTTAGGAAAAGATATTCTTAAAATAGAAATACTGGTGTCACCCTGCATCAACCCTATAGAACAAAATTGGCACCTGCCATAACTCTCTGCCAGCCAGAATAATTCTCTCTCTCTATGTAAGACTTTGATAGGARTATCTTGAAAATGTTTCTTTTAGCCATGTACCCAGCAGGACTAATTTGGAGAAAATCCAAAACAGTAGTAGTAGTGTTAGGAAGAAAAGTAGGATTATGGTAAGACATACGAACCACACAAAGCTGACCATACATAATCAGTCCTTATTTATAGTTATTCTATCCATTCTCCTTGATAGGTAATAAGACCTCTAGAGATTACAAGGAAGGTGTCTAAAAGCAAAACAGGTAAAGCAAAAACACATCAAAGTAAAGTGCCCAAATCCCAGAGATTTTCAGTGTAAACAATGTTTCCAGTACGGAGGAATAATCTCAGAGGCTAAATGGACRAACGAACGAACGAACAAAAAACAAGCAGAAACCCCCCAGTTCTTAAAGAATAGCTCATTACTGAGTGAAAGATTTAGATTTACACTGTTTCATTTTTCTGCTTGTATCTGAATAGTAAAGCATTATAAGAAATACTCTGAAAACATGGGAGGAGGGGCTGCATTTAGGCAGRTGACATGTTTGTCCTTTCATTGGCTCAATAACTAAAACTCAATTGTTAAAAAAAAAGTTATCCTTACCACCTTTGATTCCTGATTGTGGTTACTACAGCCATGAAGCTGATGCAGGCGTACCTGCCTGTCTTTTATAGACAACTGGAGAGTGGATTAGAAAATGTTACAATGTGTAGGATTGTGTGTGGAGGCCKGTAGAAATACCTTCCCATAGGGGAACAATAGTAACAGTTTGTGTGAATGGGGTTTTTTTGCCCATTGAATTTGAATTCTTCATGAGAAGCTTATTTCTGAGTGAGCTTTTTGGCTGTGCGAAGGATGCAGAGATTGGTTCTGAGAAAACGATTTATCGGGATTTATCGACACTGTTTAACGGGGTGTCAAAGTATTCGCTACTGTTTATGATCTGTTTCTGCTTTCACTTCACTAAAGAAAATTCATGAATTCCTCTTACGGCCCAAATGGACTGTTATAACATTAATGTAATATAATATTAACTTGATCTCCTGAATGGCAAAATCAGAACTTGTTCCAGTGATTCCTTCGTGYAGCCCAGAAGCATCTGATGGATATAATTTCTTTTAGATGAAGGCTCAGTCATGACATTAAGACTTCAGGAAAGCATTTCCTAGTATTCCCAATGCTTAATTTCCTTTTCTTGACAATCTACCTCTTATTTTCAATTTGAACTTTTCTAACTCTCAGTGCCACTATTTGTCTGATTAAAAGAACTTCCAAGTATCGTGAATCTTCCTCTTCACATTACTAATTATAGATTGGGATCAAGATACCTCTTAATCTTCTCTTTGATATATTCAATAGATTGAGAACCTTAGGACTCTCATTGTAAGACATGGTTGCTGAGTTTCTTAGGTTCTTACTGCCACAAATGACTGTGGGAACAATTTTTTTCTGAAATATCTTTCATTTTCACATCCTTTTAGAAGTATGAGTACTGGAACTAAACACAGTAATGGTTTTAGTTACACCACAAAAAGTAATGCCATCTTCTATTTCTGTTCRTTATTTCTTTGCTTATGCATCCGAGACTTGTACTAACTCCCTTAGTTGCTGCATCACACTAGGAGCTCAGTTACAGATGCTTAACTAAAATTATCTTATAGTCGTTTCATTGTTAGTGCATCTGGGATACAGAGCACTGGCTGGAAATGAGGGCCTCATCTAGAGTAACTTCACTGAAGCTAGTAAAATTTACAGAGGTGTACTGAGTTTGAGCTAATTACTTTTTCTTCTACAAAACTGGCTGAAGTCCGGTTGTATCCTGATGATCCTCATTTGGCAGAGAGATTCTTCTCCGTTCTTCTTGTGAGGACTTTACCTCTTGTGAGATCGTCTGCATTTCTGGTGTTGACACACTCTTCTGAGCTTGTTGAAGGACTCTTCACAGAGATGGAGATAGAAAGTGCAGCTAGAATAGACAAATAACAAATTCCTGTTWCTCTGAAATGTCCCCTTTAAACAAACAAACAAAAAAATCAATACAGACTCTTACTATTTCTAGTCAGTGAACTGGATGGGTCTAGCATTAAAATCCTGTGAGATCCAAAGCTGCTTGGAGTCTGTGTGAGGCTCTTCAGTGACTTAAGACCTAATGGAGCTGTGCTATCAAACATATGGAAATAAAAGAACTCCTCAAGCCTTTTCTTTTATTTCTGGGGGATTTGTATATTCTGAGGATGGATTCCCAAGTTCCGTTCCACAAGGTCTATCTGTAGGAAATGTTGCTTCCCCATTTATTCAGTGCCAAAGCAGAAATTAATCATAATTACAGGCAATAATTGCAATCAATATTCACAGTGTTTTTCAAAAGTTTTGCAACATATGCAAATAARCCTAATGAATTTGTCAGATAAAGAGCACTTGAGAAGACCTGTGCTATTAGCCACAGCTTTTCAGCATGTTGCTTTAGTTCCTCCTTATTGAGACTGTGACTATTCTTACTTTATTAAACTTCATAGTAGTTTTAGTATGCTTTCCAAATATTGACTTTTGAATCAGATGTTAASTAAAACAATTTTTCTAACAATTTAAGAAACTGATGAGGCAGACTAAGTTACACTGTTGGAGAGATTCTGAATACAGTTTCACAGCAGAAGCTGCCTCTTGAAATGGTATTTTCCAGTACAATATTTTTCAATAGATAAATTTATAGAGAATTGTCCTGTTATGCATTGTTCCTTGGGGAAAAAAAAAAGTCTTAAATTTCTAGCCATCACTTTTATTGCAAAAMAACTGCAGAAAAGCAAGCTTTATTTTAGGCTACTTTCCCACTGCCCTTGCTACTATCATATGAAATTTAATAAACTACATTTGTGGTATATTATACTCTTTATTCTTACCAAATGTGGTTCTGAAGTATAATTCTGATGAGGAAAAAATACCTATGAAAAAAATGCTATTTCTAATATGCCACTTCAAAAATGCTATTTCGTCACTTTAATAATACTGATGCACTGTTTCATCTGTTTATCGTGACTGTACTGTTCTTATATAATTATCAGGACAAATATTGTGCTCTGTGCATGGTGAAAGTGTAAATATTCTAGCAGAATTAAAAATGTAGTAGTAGGAAACACAAGACATATAAACAGTTATTTTTTAAATTAAGGTTTCCATGATGGTTTCCATCACTAAATCTTAAAATTATTCTTGAATTAATCAACATGCCCTATAAAAATATGATTCCCATTTTTATATCACTGAAACAGTGTAATAGGCTAAAATAATTAGAGTTGGTTGRTCTTTCACTGCAAATAATATGGAGCAGATTCTGCTTTTAGCTCAGCAGGAATAGCCTTGGATAATTCATCCAAAGATAATAAGCCAGATTCACAGCCTGTGCAAGTTGAATGGTTCTACTGATTTCAACAGTGTCATGCGAGATTTATATCAACTGAGTAATTGGCTCGATGTTTGAAGTCAACAGATTACACCAGTAGAACTGGAAGCAGAATTTGGCTAAAGGAATTAGGTCATAAATACAGAAATTGGAAGTGTAATTTTGCATCATTGRTGGGAGGGAAGGTGTAGGAAACAAACATTTGCAATGGATGAAGGCCTGTGTAGTTCTTGAAGTGAGCAGCTGTGCATAACGGGAAAATACAGGACTCTTCACATTCGGTGAGTGTCAGAGCTCGTTAAGTAACTTCCCAGTTGGCCAGTCACTGGTGGAGGCTGTAGGCCACCATGCTCCCCGTCTGTTGCCTTAACAGTCCCTTTCAGCCCTCTTCTCATACGCAGTTCGTGCATTGGCGAAGATGACTAAAGAGCAGCGCTGTGCGAATGCATCTAACATCTGGGAAACGATACCTTGGGATGCCTAAGCCTCCCTTTCCGCTGACTCTGATGGAGCTACGCTGTAGACAGTGAGGTCCTCCAGCGGGTATCAGTTCTGACTGTGGGCGGCTAAATCATCATGCCTTACAGGAATATGAAATTACAGCTTTACTCTCCTCTACTTATATAAATTTTACACCAGTGTAACTCTAGTGACATTAATATAGTTACTCCTGATTTAAACTCCTGATTTAAAGTGAAGAAACATGTGTTCCCCATAAACTGCAAACTTGTAATATTGATAGTATATATGGCTTTCAAAGCCATTTTTTTTTTGCATGACTTGAGTAAGATCAAAATAAAAAAAGAACAGACTTAGAATTTGGATCTTTCAGCTTCCTGGTCTACACCTGGAACAATAGACCATGCTAAGACAAGGGGAATCAGGAAACTCAAAGTGTTGGTCATATGGAAATATAACAAACATCACAGAAACATTCTTTAATTGAATTATACCATTGAAAGCAAATCTAACATAAAAATCTGGAAAAGCACGATAGTATTTTAAAGAAACTTAATTAAACTATTTTTTATTCTAAAACTGTTTAGCTATTAATATGAACAACTTTTAAGTAGATATAAGATTGCCAAAATTAGACGATACGTGTACACGAGTCATAAATTTTCATTACAATGTAGAGGGGTTTGGCTGTATATGCTGTTTTATTCACAGAGCAGTAATTCAACACTTTCAACCCAATTTTATTTAATTAAAAATGGGTTGACAGTTTAATTTATTATCACTGAGAAAGTTTAATCAATCAAGCATTTTGGGGAAGCTCCTCAGCTGATGTAAGTCTTCGTGGTGACAGAGCCATGACAGAAAACAAAGTATGCTGTAAGCAGGGGGGCTTGACCATGTAGTGCTGCCCTTGCCTTCGCTCTCTGAGCTCTGACTTTCTCGCATCCTGAGCACCAGAAGTGGCCTTTTAGCAAGTTTGTTCATTGCTTTTAAGTAATCGTAAGTTAAGCTAAATAACAAAAATAATGTTATTGCAATATTGGTATTGCAAAGTACCAATATTACAATAATCAATACTATGTAAAGGACCCTGAAGTTACAATACAATGGAAATAGCTAATGTATTTTTCATTAAGTTTTGGGTTTACTTTTAAAGAAAGGAAATTGCACTTAAAGGAAGAAGGTCCTCCAAAAGAATTTAGATATAACCAGCTATTTCTAATTACACAAATATCACTGTAATTTACCATGAATATAGAACATAGTATCTTTATCCTGTGAAACTGCCTGTTTTTCATTTTATCAGTGATTCTTATTTGATCTGTTGATCTTCAGGATTTTTTTTTACAAGAAGTGTACTCCTTTCCATATTACCTTCTTTTCTTTTCAGCTTTGTATTTTCCTAAATGCATGAAATAGAGTATGTACCCACTGCACTTTTATAACAGGCTAAAATTACTGGCAGTGAATTCTTAGATATTTAAATTGAAAGTGTGTATGTGGAAAACATGATTTACAGTATCTTAAGCTGAATAACTAGTCAGGTCTGTCCTGTGAGTATTACAACTAAGAACTGAGAAAACTTAAAGCCCTAAATTCATTGTTCACTGTAATTATTATTTTTGAGTGGCAAACTATTAAAATTATTTATCTGAGAACTATTTAATTATGATGAAATATTTCAGTGGTTTGTGACATTAATTTACAAGGCTTAGCATTATGAAAGCTGAAACATTCTGGCTTAAGAGATATTATTGAGCCCAATTCTGTGCAACTAATTTTGTTTGTCCCTGGTTTGCAACAGATGAAAATTAGTTTAAAATCACATTGCTTAACAGTCACATAAAAATTTATTTGCATATAAGAAAACTTCATGGCTAATGAACTGTAATGACAGAATCGGGCTGCAATTTACAATTCCTTCTCAGTCCTCACTCTCCAGCAAGAGTTTGCGGATGCTGCACAAACTGCAGGAAGAGAGATCCTAAGCAGTCAGCCTGTTGTGTTTTTGTCCTTCTAATTCCTCCCCCATTTTTTTATTATTTTTGCACAGTCCATTTCCTTGACTTCCATGTTGTTGTTCTTTTATTATTTTACCTTTCCTCTTTTATCTCTCCTGAGATATCTTTGTACTCTCTCCTATGCTCTCCTCAGTCAAAATCGTGATGGGCAACAGAGACCTACTCCCTCAGAATCACCTCCTCAGTGGAGGAGCTGAGGAGTATAGACTCACGGGTTTTTTAGGACACTGGTCCTGTTTATTAAATTTAAATTCTCCCACCTACTTCTTAGCTGAGGCGTAATCCTGACCCCCTCTCACTGTGTGCAATTTGGGGAAACCTTCTTTCCAGTGCCTCCTAGGCGGGGATAAAGGGCCAGATTATTGCTTGTTGAAAACAGCCTTTAGTTAGGCAAAATTCCCATTGATTTCTTTCAGGGGCAGAATGTATGCCTGAGATTGCTGTGTTTTGTTGACTGTACTAGGCAGAGTACTAATTTTTATTAACTAATAACTATTATCAACTAATTATTATGCTATACAGGTTTCTGATGTTGACAAATGCTGTGGGACTTGGTCACGGTCCCGCCCAATTTAAGTGACAGTTTTTCCGCATTTGATTATGAAATTTGACCCACTGATGAAGATGAGACGCTTGCCTCAGTAATGAGTGCAGGATCAGTCCTGTTTTAACATTTTCACAGCATGTTCTAAAGCTTAAGTTATCTGGTTCAAACTGCTTAAAATTGGTTACTTCATAGAGATCATTAAGGAAAATTCATAATGCGGAAGAAAATGAACTTAAAATTTCTATCATAAATGACCATAGTTTTTAAATATTCAGTTATAAAAGTCTTAGGAGAAGACCTTCTGCTTAATGAGTGCTAATAATTGAKCTTACAAAGAACTGCAGCAAATCCTGTACAATTTTTGTACTTTGGAAACAGTATTGTTTTGTTTCCTATCATGTAAATTTTGTTAACTAGAGGAAACACTGCTTCCCTGGTGCTTTTGTTTCCCCCTCTGGATTGTAGCAATGGAGCACTTGCATGTTGTGTTTGATGCCTTGCATGATGAAGACATGCAATGGCAAGTTCCAGTCTGCATGCTGCTTAATGAATGTTTTCCTTTTCTCTCCTTCCCTGTTATGTGCTTACAGAAGACAACTATGTGGAAGGTGGGTGCTTTCTTCCTTATTTTCCTAAGCTCTTGTTTTTCCCTTCTATTTAGTGTGTTTTTCCCTTCTACTTAGTGTTATAAAGGTACGCATATCATTCAGTACGGTAAGTTGCATTTTCTTTACCCTAAAAGTTTACAAGTTTATTAAATCAGCGTGATTTTTTTTTCATACGGAACAGAAGCAAAGGCTGATTTTGATCTTGGCCATATTGGTGTAAGCTGAGAATATCTCCACTGACGCAATGCGATCTGTACTCATATAACTAACATCACTGCTTAAAATCATTCTGGAGATTTGCAGAAGGACCAATCTCATCTCATGTTCTGTATGAAAAACACTCTAAGGAAATGTTTGTTTCATCAGTGTGGAGCATAATTTCTCCTCATAAGAATGTAGTGCATGTTAAATACCTATATTTTAATGGCTTAGGGAAATCTTCTCTCTTTAATACTACAAATCTTGCTTACTGTATTATCCTTTTCAGCATAAAAGTTTAGGAAAAAAAGTTTATTTGTCAGACTTCTCAACATCATTCATTCTGCCTTTTCAACATTAGAAAAGAAGAGGCATGTGATTTTAATAATAATATTGGAATGTAATTAAGTCCATTTAAAGAAAGTAAGGCACAGGGCAGTGGAAACTAAAGCACAATGCTGTCTAGCCTGAATATTGGTAAGTATGTCTATGAGCTGGTAAAACGTGTTTGTGTGCATATATACAACAGTTGTATAAGTATAAAATATTGTTCACAGATCTCTTGTTGTGGGGAATTAATACTGTCTTTTTGTTTATAAGCCAAAAGGTGCAGGTGCTTTTTTATGTATGCGTGCCTTTAAAATTCTCTCTGGGCTGAATCTGGACGAACCACTGCCTATTTCAAAAATGGCTCTATTTAAACTGCAGATATTATGTTCATTTCATTTTTTGAAATTTTTTTAAAGCTACTCTTAAATCAAGGGGTTTGCGAGTTGCCTCATGCGCGAGGTGGGTACGGTACCCCTGGTGGGACGCAGTCCCCGTGGGGCCCGACTTCCTTCGGGATGCAGGTCGCTGCGGGCCACTGCTTGCTCAGCTGCAAGTTTCTTAGAAATCCTGGGAGTATCAGTACTACCTCTCCATGCTGCCACATTCAAGGGCAAAGAGAGGTGCTCAGATTTATCACATACACAAGGCAGGGAATTTTATAAAAGCATATGATACCAGTAAAAGAGACAAAATGTAAACAAATTTCATGCTTTAATTGTGTGCACTCTTACTGACATACATATCAATATAATTTCTCTTTTATTGTGAAGTAAAAATGTATTCAGCAACAGTGACACAGGAATTCTAACTGAAAAACATGAAAGCCTGGAAATAAGTATCTGCTATTATGTTTGATCTGTGCATAAAGCTCTTACTGGTGTCAGTGTGAGATTCAAGTGTGAATTAGGATCCCTATAACTATAAAAGGAGATAAAATTTCATTTCATGTATTTATTTAAGCACAGTAGTACAAGGCAGGAATAACAATTAATTCAGATTTTACCTTAATCTAATCCTTAAAGCTGCAACCTTAAATTTATTCCAGAATAGGTTTGGATGTTTGTATACAAATTAAAGTTGCTGTACATGAAAGCCAAAAATGTTTATTCAAAGCAGAATTTGGAAACTGAGCTATGATTTTTCATCTTTGATTTCTGTGGTATCTGAGCACCTCCCTAAGTTAGGTTAAGTAAGAAAACAGAAGGATTTAATATTCATAGAGTTTAAATGACATATATTGCTGGTATGAAAAAGCTACATTTTATTCATTTGATTAGAACTGTGGTAGGGTTGAACATGTTCATCACAGGTTTACCATGTTTTAAATTTCTTTTAGCCTGTGCTCTGCATGAAACTTACACCACAAATTATGAAAATATTCTGTCTAACATATCCACTTGCCCTATCCCTTTCTGTGCCCCTTAACTTTGTCCTTTTAATGCTAAGTTTATATAGAGATGGAATGATCACACATGCATACAAGAGGTATTCCTACTAAATCTTTAATTCCTAATTCACAAAGAAAAGGCCTCTATCATTTTGCCTATAAATTAATGGTGCACAAATGACTATTTTTAATGTATGGCATACCTATACATGGCTACCTATTTAAAGCTGGAATTTTCTATGAGTATTTACTGTGGTATTCTCTATTATGAACAGACTATCATCTTGAAAGTCTAACAGTGATCACTATCATGTTAGATTTACGTGCGTAATTTTAACCTCTTTGCAGATTGTACGGGTTCAGTAGGAGTAATGCTTGGCTCTTCCATAGCCTTCATGCATAGACTACAAAAAGATAAAATAAGTATCACTATGCTCATTTAGAAATAAGTATACATAGCCTTACTACTTCACAAATAAAGTAATATAGAGAATCAAAAAAAAAATAGAGTGACTTGAGGACAAGAGTAGTACAAAATTTTTAAATTGATAGATGTTTGGTTTGAGCAATGTATTCTGTTTATATTTACTTCCTTTTTTAGTTGAACAGTACTGTAAGTGACTTAAAATTCAAGCGTTCTCTATTATGTTTTCAAGGTTTTCACGTGCCATTTGTGGTTGTCCAAATTATATAAGAATTATGTATTTATGACAGGCCTGTCGCACATAGCATTTTAGCAAAAATAGCTATCAGGGTAGTGGTAATGTCATGAAGCTAGGCTTTCCTGTTTAGGTCCTTAGCTATAGAGGTTGTATTTAAGTGCAAATTAGTAAGAGATTATCTTTATTCTCCCCTAGGAGACATGACAGAGCTTTTCTTTGCATCTTGTAAGAGCAGTCAGAGCTCACATAAATAGTGTTAGTTGCTAAAAAGCCAAAATGATATTAAAGAAGGCAATGTTACAGCCTTTGCCCATTTTGTTTTCTCCTCTATTGAATACAGTTAAGACCATTTCAAAAGTCTGAGATTTCTTATTCTAGTTGCCAGTACTGTGCAAAAGAAAAATTTAAAGAATCAGATAAAGAGACTAATATTTTCAGGCCATGCAGCAACAGATCTAAGCAGTGAAGTTCAGCATAAAAAGATTAAAGTTTGACTACAGGACTTTATGCTTCATATTTTCAGTGAGTTTCAGTTGCAGCATCACTGGTGCAGCAAGAACACCCATTTCTGCTCTCCTTTGCCAGCTATTAACTGCAGCACAACTGTGTGATATTTCCCCAGTAATGTTTATGTAGGCAGCTCCTCGGGATCGTCCTCTGCTTTCCTTTACAGTGGTGTAAGCCCCAAGTAACTGCACCTGCTGAAGTGCAGTTTATCTGAAAACGGAAGCTACTGTACAAGAGATGGGGCACGTCAGGTCTTTGAGTTCAACAACAGACCTAAAAAGGGTGACATTAAGAGCACTAATTCGAGAAACCCATTGTTAGTTTACTTGAACTATCACTTGAGATTTTGAACTGATATGACACGAATCCTTTAAGACTGATTACAGTCGGGAATATATTCTTTGAACTCTCCCAAGTACTATGAGTCATTTGTGCACCTGATTTTCTTTGTGAATTAGAAATTGCAGGAACTCTCTAGGAAGTCTGCTTTCCAATAAAGGACAGGATATTTTATTGCACAGCTTCTTTGTGTGAATTAACTTTAACAAATTGCAAATAAGATGTTAAAGCATCATTTTCTGTGGTTGGTGGAGAAGAGGAGCACATGTTTGCAACATGAATAATTGATAACTTCTAAAGTGGATCATACAAACAGCTAAATTCAGCAGGAATAAGTCTGTTTTTTAAACAAGATGTAAAATGTTAAAAAGCTTCACAGTTCTAGAAAAATGTTCCCCCTGCATAAAATTATCCTCGGGGAGAACATAAATGTCATTTTGTTATCCTGCATTAAAAAAGCTGAAAAATTTGGTTGAAGATTAATGAAATTTGGCCCTGACTGAGTAATTATTGTTATGGACATSTGTTGTGAAGTATCACTATAGGTATAGATCTATACTGGTATGATTTGATTTGATCTTGAAATGCATATATAAAGCAAAATCTTTTCCTCATAGATCTATCAAGTAGCCTCAGAGGCTGTCACTTAGATTTTCTTTATTGCTATTTATTTTATACTGCATATGCAATAATTTGCCTTCTCTGGAAGAAATTCATTCTGTTCTCATGTGTTTCACACAAATAAGGAGACATCCCTTGCATTATCATTTCAATGTGACAAATAAATTTTATTTAATTACCTGAAATGCTCATTTTTTATGAGGGGAAAAAGATCAGACCCAGCCCATTTTTCAGGTTTACACTTCTCCAGGTTTTTAATGTCGTTTAACAACTAGAGGACAGGAAGTCCTCCCAGCAAAGTGTTCAAAGCAATATAATCAAAATACAATAAAGACAGATGGAATATTAAAGGAATTGGTTGGATTTGAAAGTATTTTATTATTTTCTGTCATTCCAACTATTACACAGAATAAATACACAAGAAAACAGCACCCAGTGTTTGAATTGCAGTTCTATTACTCGTAGCCCAAAGCATTCCAACCAGTGGTTGAAAAATGCTCTTTGATTTCCCTCTTTGATGCAGACATCTCATAGGAAACAGATGCCTGTCACAAAACATTTTTGTCACTGTGACAACCCCACCTTCCCGTGCTCCCTTGTTCATTGCTGACTGTGCTCTTGTTTCCCTTCAAGGTCTGGCGCACCTGATGATGGGCGACCAAGGTATGGGCTCTGTTCCTTTTCCACTCTGCTTTCATTGTTTCTTGTTCTGTAGCTGCTTTGAATCCATCACAGCAAATGATGGGCAAATGCTTGAAAGCTGTCTTTGGCTGCAAATAAACACATGGTTTTTATTCACATCTTTCTTATTTCATTATATATTTTTTGTTTGCTCCTTAAGCTTGTATCCTTCCTGCCTCCTCAACTTCCCCTCTCGCTATATAATAACTGAAAAGAGGTGAGAAAAATGAAAAGGTGATTAAGAAATTTTACATATTTATCAGAAAATACGATTTGGGTGAATGTGTGAAAGAAAYGAAGTACAAGAGCACTCTTCAGATAGTTCCTGAAAGAAGATATTCAGCTTGTCCCATTGTACACAGTGAAGAGTMCATTTACATTAATGCATGGCTGATTGGAAACTTGCAGAAAGCACCTGCTCCTGGCTTCTGGAATGCTGAAAATACAATTTTGCAACCTAATGATCAGTGATTTTTCTTCTCTTAACCCATTGTTCATGTTATTTTTTGTGTCACTCCTTATCTAAGCATGGATTACTTCTATGTTTCTCTGCATGTACATGGAAAAAAATAAGCTAAATCCTAATAGGACACTGATTGCATCTCCATTTGTCTCCAGATACTTATTTATACTTTGTCTCTTTTCATGTTCAGATATTATTGCATTTACATATACTCATGACTCTTACTGTTGTTTCTCTCCTCTTCTTTATTCTCTTTTTGTCTGGAAATGCTTTCTTCATGGAACCATTTCACCAAATCCATAGGTAAAAGTAAAGGTATTACATGATTTTCTTTATTTTGAAATGCCATCAATATACTTTAATGTATGTCTAAGTGATGCAAATAAATGTAAAGCTTTTTTGCACTGATAATGTGAGGTAGGTATATTTTCAAAGTAAATATTTCATGGATATCAAGGTAAGGAAAAGGATCCTAAAATACAGGTTGACCTTTTTTGAAGTCTGTCTCCTGTTTTTGTGAGAGATGTAAAGATTGGTATATAGCAGTGCTAAAGGCGGCTACAGTTGTAGAAAGCATTCAGGATGAAATAACAGCCACATTTTGAGGTATGCGCTTTTCTGCTCTCAAAGAATTGTAGTCTAAACCACTAGGCACAGAAATAAGCATGATGTTTCTCAGCAGCRACTCTGTGGAGATAATCTGTCCAGGGCCAGTCCAGAGGTTGGTGTAAGTTTTAAATCTGGATAGCACTGACTTCAGGAAGTCTCTGCTTTCAGGTGATCACATTTGTCCTAAGATTTTCCTTGTAAATTCATCATATCTGAGACAAGAATTGGACACAGGAACAAGGAAGAATGAACATCAAAAAGAAGTGTGGGTTTTATTTCAGAATTTTCTACTCTTTTTTTGTTTGTGAAAAATACCAACTATGTTTACCTTTTTACTCCATGTGGTAAGTCTGGAGAAAACACATGCATTAGTKATAAGACTTTTCCTGTTTAAATAAACAGTAGATTTTGCTATGAGCRTACTTATTCACAGATTTCAAGTATGCCCATTTTTATTATATGAAGTTGGTCATGAAATCTGTGTTATACAAATCAATCATACAGTTGTGTTCATCCTAAGCATTTGTCAGGGTGTGTCTGCTCTTGGCATTGATCAGAAAGCCAAGCTGTRTGGTGGTACTCTACTAACCAGGTAAACTAGAAACAAACTTCGCACATCCCTTGGCATCTTGGCTGCTTTAGTGCTTCAGCACCTCAAAAGTGCGTGTGGTTCAAGTCTATAATTACAGTCCCATAGTGTCTCCTTCATCCTGTCGTGTCAGACCTTCTGGAGAGACTGAGTACCTGATTATGCCTGGGATAATATTTAAAGGGGTTTAAGAATTCTGGAGCTTTAAATTTTCTTGTTTAGGAAAAGTTTTAAGCTTTTTCGTAATCTGTTCATGGGACTGTTTTATCTGTTGGTTGGTCTTTGTTGTTTTTTTCATAGCAATACCTTGTAACTCTGACTTTCCCTACTCAGATGGTAAATGTCTTGGGTGGAATCACCTTAAAACATTTTATAGTAATTGAACATACATAACATTTTTTACTATTCTTAAGGGAAAACTTTTCTAGGCTATTCTATACACAGAATGAGTTACATATATACAGCCCTGAAGATTTTTTGTATAAAAGAATACACATACGAAAACATGGGAATATTATGAATATATATTAAAACTTGCAGTTGATATGCAAAGCAGATCTTAGGAAAACAAAAAACTTGCAATTCTTGTGCTGTGGTTAGACATTTATATTTTAAAAGATTTTGCAATTATTCACAAAAAATACCTTGTATATACTAGCCACATTTAATGTTTAATGATGTGCAATATGACATATCTAAAAGACAAGATAACCAGTAACCTAACTCTATAATTACTCATTTGACTACATTCTTCTTTTCACATTTTATTCTTTTATTATATTTATCTTGTTCGTATGAGAATACTGAGTATATTGCTATGTTTTGATAATYACAACAGTATTTTCTCTGGTAATATAAAATTGTATGTTTGTTCAAATGGATGGAAAGGATTTAAATGTGTAGAAACATCTGTTGCCTATAAAAAAGCTATCCCTCCATATTGGATCATATCCTCAACCAGGGCAAAAATGGCATCATTTTGTTGGCTGTGTAGAAGCTACAGTACTTCCCATTATTGAAACGTGACTTTGAAACAGCTGTGATAACATGCATTCATAATATATGATGGAAATGAAAGAAGGGACAAAAGAAAACTCGGTGTTGAATTCATTTGCAACTATTTCGATCTTTCAATATAATTTCAATTACTTTAGTGGTAGTTAAAGACAGTGACAAAAATGGCTGCAGGATTGTGTGTGATTACATCATGAATTATCTAATCTTCAATCGGAAACATAAGCAATAACTTTAAGAAGCTATACTAAGTAGTTTGCTCTGGAGCATATAAATGACTGAAATACTGCCCACTTCTTTCATTGTGTGTAGGTATTCTTTGGGATACAGGAAAAGAAAAAAAAAATCAAAATATCTTCAGAATTAAATGCCTCAAAGACAGGATGGAGACAGGGCAGGGACTTGGTGATGACAGAGGAAGAAAAGGTTAAGTAGCCTTTCCAAGCTGGCTACAATAAACAATCTGGTACAATCTCACAGGATGTGCCTGCCATTTTATAATATAGTTGCAAATGTGAATGGATACTGTAGATGAATTCCCAAGAGAGATTTTTAATATTGAAGTATTATCAATATTAGTAAAGTAATTATGTAATCATAGTCATAATAATTTCCACGTATAGGCCTTACCTCATCAGAAGTTTAAGACCTTTCATATCACAGAATCACAAAATAGTTGGAGTTGGAAGGGATCTCTGGAGACTATCTAGTCCAACTTCCCTGTTCAAGCAGGGTCATCTGGGTCACCATGGTCCAGCAGATTGCGCAGGACCGTGTCCAGTTGAGATTTGAATATCTCCAAGAATAGAGACTCCGCAACCTTTCTAGGCAAGCTGTTCAGTTGTTTCGTGATGAATAGTAATATAATTAAGATGACATGGCAATTAATACTCCATTTCTTCATTTTTTCCGTAAATACTCCTCTCTTCCTTTTCATTTTCTGAGTAATGGAAAGGGCTTATGATTCAGTTATTACAGTAAAAAAGTAACACCAATGACTTCCTTTCTATATYGCAGTTCTCTTAAGCTTATGCATATTTTTACCTGTAGTTTGCTTCTATATAAATATCCTACTATTGGCTAGGTATCTTATTCATTCTACACCTAACCAGTATGTTCATAGTCCTCTTCTATTGCTTTAGAGATTAAATATAGCTTTAAATTGTGTGTTAATCATTCAAGTCCATGAGAAACTATTAAATGATATCTGGCTGAGCAATAAACATTTCTACCAAAAGACTGATAGTACAGCTGCAATTTATTATAGTAGATTACAGTGTTTTGATGTGTTGGTATTTGGTATTCTCCATATCAGTGCTAAAGAAAGACTTCAGAATGTCAATATTTGTGTCAACTTCTGGGCCAGTGGAGGGCATATTTTGCTTTCCAGAAACTATTGTACAGTATCTGTAAAACCAAAGCAATTCCACTGGCTCTTTATAAGAGAAGAATTTGGTTGATTATCAATCACATAATTCATTTGAAAGCTTGAACAGCAAGGCAGTGGAAAATTAAAATAWTTTTAATAAATCCTTAAACAATCGTCAGTATTAAAGTGGTATGGCATAGCTAAGTGATTATTATGGCTTATGGTGTAGAGCTTTTTTTCAATATCGTGTACCAATCTTTGCACCAATAACATCCTCTCACATCAAATTATGTGGAATTTTGTTATAAATTTATTGTGATGCCTTTAATTTTTATTCTATTTTCAAAAAACTAAAGTACTTTCAGCCTCTTATGCTCACTAAACTTCTTGGGATTTTTTTAGAAGCTTATCCCAATCTCTTTTGGGTGTGATGCTCCACAGTGGGCCTCAAAGCCATACAACTCTCTGGTCTCCAGCCGTTCTTGGCCTGAGCTATCCATAGTCCAGAAGTCATGTAAATGCATTGGCACAACAGTGAGCTCTGGCAGTGCTCATTATTTTTGGCTCAGTGCCACGCTAACATGAACTCAGTTACATGACTTCTCAACTGCAGCTGGCTTTTGCCTGGCTAGCAYAAAACACAGACCGAGTGCTTTCTTAACTCTCCATACTTGTTCATATAGCTATATATTCCAGGTGATGGCAATTTATTTGAAAGACTTGCTTCTAGAACTGAATGAATAGAGTTAATTTAGGAGTTCCGTACAAAATAAGGTCGTCAAGCTTAGGTAACTGAAATTATTTATAGGTGAGGTTACAGCAGAACTATGAATAACCTGCTTTCCCCAGCTCAATCTCATAGTTGCTTGTACTGATGAAAAAGAACAAATCAATAAGGTTTAAAAATTTATCCTTGAATCTACTCAAACATCTATTGCGACCCAAACAGTCTGACAGAATTGTATAATTTACAAGATGTTCAGCACAAGACTTTTAAGAATATTCTATGTTAAAGTTACCTGAAAAAAAATCTTAATGAGAATTAGCTTTTAAATACCTTGAGGAACTTTTAAATGTAAARTTCTTTAAAATGTTCCAAAACTAGTAAATACATGTAATATCTATTCTATAGTGACAAAACTCTTCTTAGAAATATTCATAATTATAGTTAAATAGTAATAGTTAAAGTAATATAGTTAAAGATAATTATGTATTTAACTCATGGGCTTATGCATGCRTATACATATATGTTCTAATACATATTTATCCTGCTATCTTTAGATTTTATGGCTAATCTCTTAAAATTGTCTTTCAGTATCAGAATGAAATATACTTTAAATATTTTAATTGTAAGGGTAAAATATCTACATATTTAAAAATTGTGTTACATTAAAACAAATTTACTTGCACTTTAGTGGGTGATATCTAGCAAACCTACAATATGGCATTTGGAGCTRTAGATTCATTTTGGTGTTGAAATATGATCTATTAATGTTCCTTAAGGGGAAAAATGCAGCAGAAAGTGACCATTGAAGAAGTTTCTATCTAGAGTACATGGCTCAGAAGAAATCAATCAACATCAGGACCAGAAACTCAAATTCTGTGTTAGGACGCAAATTCTCAAACTTAGATCTGAGATGACTGAGTAATGATCAGCAGTATGAAGAGAAGTTTTAAGGACCTGCTATAAATATAAAAAAAAAATAATGAAAAAGCTATATGAAAAGGGAGGAACACGTTTATTTTTAAAATGTTATTTTTCCTGGAATAAGTCAGCATATTATAAAATCCAAGTCATGCCATAAGTTCTAGCACCTTTTCTTCACCAAAATAAAATGTTTATTATATTCTAAATGATTCTAATGTCACACAAAAGGTCCTTTTCATATGTGTGGTCATATATATGTAAGAGCACATGTGCACATACACACATATATGTATATTCTAGGGCTCATTCTTGAAAAGGAGGGAAAATAAATGTGAGACTAAAAGGGATTTTATGTCAAGAATTGTTTTATTTGCAACAGTGTGGATATTTGCTGGGTCTTGAAAGCATTCTAGAGTAAGATACAAATGGCTCCAGTTATGAACAAACATTTTACCAGGAAAGGAGTACACTAGCGAACAAGCTTTTTTAAAAAATATAAAAGCTCTTTCAAGAAGAAGGCTATATACTGCAGGCCAAAAAGTAGGAGGGAATTTACTGAAGATGGGAAAGAGAAATTTGTCACTATGAGGAGGTGAAAACTCTGAGCAGGTAAGCAATGAAGAAATAAGAAAACTAGGCATTTCTTGTTTAAGAAATGGTTTTTAAATTATTCAACTTTTTTTGTATTGGGTTAGCAAATAAGAATTGAAAGCTGCAGCAACCTATGTCTTTTTCATAAAGATAAATTCTGTATGAATTTCATAAAAATTTCATATGCATTTCCAATGGAATAGAAATTTCACACAGGCATATTCCTTGAATATTCTGTAGAATATTATGGAACACTCTGTACCAGGCCCCCTTATTCCTTCTTTAATATCTGATGATATTACTGAGCCAAACACTAATTCGTGATACTAATGGTTACAGCTTCAGTCTTGTGTTGCACTACAGCTAAGATTTTCCTCAGAATAAATTCAGTCATCAGTCTATATGAGCAGCTAAACAAATAAAGCCAAACAGACTCTGATCGCTATTATTTCAGTGAAAACCAAAAATAATCGGAGATTATTTTGCATCTCACAGTAGAAATCTCAATTAATCAATGAAATCAGAATCACACTCAGTAAAGTTTTAGCGGTTAGGTGTAAAGAGGACAAAGACCTCAGGATTCAAATATAGGCATAAATTTTTTAAAAATCACTAAGATTTGGCCAAACTTACTAAAGTTAATGAAAATAGTTATCATAGTTTCTTTTGAARTTAAGTTTAATGAAGGTGAAGAACTCTCTAAGAAAACTACCCTACGATCATACCAATACAATTGAGAATGTGAGCTATGGTCTCAMAACACACATCATAATTACCTGCTGAAGGTTCTAGGTTCAAGCCCCAGTGGAACCAGCACCAGGAAATCTTTGGGAGGCTGGACTAGATGATCTCCAGAGGTCCCTTCCAACCTTACTGATTCTGTGACTGATGATAATAATACCTTCCCCCTGCAAAAGACTTGGAAAAGACAGTTAAATAGTCTGGACAGAGTCGACTCTTCTTCTAGAAGTTAGAACTTTGCATACCAGATTTTTAACCTACTCTGTAACTCTACAATAATTTTGTATGACTGTAATAATAGGTCAGGCTACCTTGAAACAAAAATTTGAGTTATTCAGTCTCCTTTAAAATCTTTTAATTAACCAATATAATTTGTAGTGATAGTAATAATAGGTGTCTGTCCTGCTTTTCAAACCCTCTATAACCTAACCCTGTCATTCTTAATTACTTGAGAGTACCGTTCTATCTCCACTTTGGGGACCAACTGTAGCAATTAAGTATCCACAGAGMAGTGAAATTGTGCAAAAGCTGGGGAAGTCAGGAGCTCAAAGAACAAAACTTTTGTAGTAACTGAGGCTGGGCTATGGACCGTGGACTGCTATGAATTTACAGCTTCACCATCTCTTCAATGTTTTTCATACATACTGACCTGTTACCCAAATATCTTTCTTTGAGGCTTGTTAGGGAAGGAAAGAAATTGAATCTTTCTATTGAATCCATTTACTCTAATGAAACAAGTAATTTTGCTTCCACTTATGTCAGCTATGTTTGGTTTCTTTGCTGTTGACACCCACTTATGTTCATTTTTTAATCAACACACACCTGCCATTTAATGTAAAGCACTGCTTTTGTAACTCAAGGAAATGATTGCAAGATTCTGGTCAGTCTGGTCTCCTGCTTAAAGAAGACATTTGTTCCGTGCGAGAAACACCTAGACTGATGTTTTTGCTCTTACTGTTCAGAGGGTATCTTGAGTAATTTGAGGCTGCCAGGGCAACTTCCATCTCCCACACCTAGTGGTGTTGGCATCAGAGTAGCTGTTATACTGCGGGATGGAGTCTCTTCCACCTGCCTTTGAGTGTTCTTCAGACAGAGAAGAGACTGCCTAGAAGGCAAAATCTGGCAGTAAGTGAGTGCAAATTTGTGTGTGTGTGTGGGGGAGGGGGTTGTTTTTTGTTTTTTTAACTGGAGTTACACTTTGTTAATAGGTCTGGCCCAGATTTCATATCAAGAGCTACCATTATCTTTTCAGAAGGAATATCTACCTAAAAGGAAAAAGCTAACTATTGTCCTGTGATTATTAATAATCTGCTTCTAAAGCACAACTAGTAGCTGGAAACCCTAAAAGATTGACTCCTAATGCCAAGCTACACTAGTAACTATGTGACCTCTGCCCAATAATAGTAGTACCTTTCTAGAATTAAAAATTAGAAATAACTTACCTGATGTCCCATGTCAGTGAACCTGAATATCTTCAATTGGCAGTACTTGAGTTAAATCACAAAATGTCCTTTCAAAGGGGACATCAGAGATATTTTGCTGATAATATGAGGAACCAATTCTCTGATGTTTTCAGATAACAGTTCTGTTTAAGAACTTTATCTTATGAGGCCCTATACTCAGTATTTGCACAAGTCATTTAGGAATCTGAAAAATCACAACGCTTTGTTATGGGCAAATCACTTTTGGAAACTAGTTTTGAAAGTGTATAGGATACAACTGGCAATCCTTGTTAAGATTTTCAGTGAACTTTATTGTTGAACTTAAGCAAAACAAAACATAAATTGCATGGAGAGCCAAATGCCTCTTTGACAATTCTTGGCTTTCACTGTTAACAGGTGTGTCRTTTAAATTGATATTCACTATTCTTTGTATTAAACGCGACTGCTGTCTAGTCACATTACATAGCTTTCAATTTTAGTAGAGGTATGTAGGAGTAATCATACTGACGGGATACTGATGTGTGTTTACATCATCAAGATAGTGTGAGAATTCACAAAATTCCAATTATATTCTGATTTAATCTGCATAAACCTGAACACTCCCAGGACACCGTGGCAGATGTACTGAACAAGTTACTGAACAACATACCAACTTCTCAATTCACCTGAATACTTGTGCAATTTATACATTTTGTAGGTATCTCAAGGTGCTTCTGTGAATCTCCAAACACATGCAATCCAATGCAGTTGTGTCTACTTCAGTCATGAACTGATTTTGGTGTCCATATCAAATTTCAACACTGTGGTCCTCTGTAATAAACCATTTTCAAATAAGGGTCCTGTTCATGACTGTAACTGTGTCAAGCTTGTAAGAAAACAGACTTCAGAAAGAATCATATAAAAGTATCTGAGTGCAAGATAGGAGTGGCAAAGATAAACTTGGAAATTGGTCATTTTTTTTTTGATTTTTGCCAGGCCATATCTCTCTATATAGGGAGGGTATGTACATAGATAGCCATACATGATATAGTAGACAGAGGAAAAGGTCCATGGCATGTCTGTTTCCTGAATGCTGACATAAAGCCATCTTGGTCCCACAGTTTTTAGCTTACTACTAAGTATCCCTCAGAGCAAAGAAAGGAGCTATTTAGACTACTGAGAATAGGAAATAGTCTTATGTCCTTTTGAGTTTATTGAAAATACCAAGAAGCACTGAGTACATAGAGTAAAACGTAGGAAGTCATTCACAATTCTAAAGAACAAGTTTGTCCACATTTTTTTTTATAGTATATACATATTTAACATTCTGGATGCAGACACATGCATGCATATTTGCATACAYGGATAAACAAAGATGCTCTGAAACCGTTTAATTCAGCTATGCTTCATGAGCCTACATCTCAGAAATGCTACTATCTCAAGTTTTCTATAATGACAAATATGTAATAAAAATGACAGCCATGTTTGAGTCTATAAATCACTTTCATGTGTCATATATCATCTCTTCCAGGAAAAGGAAAATGCATGTATTTGATTTTTATTTATTGTTCTAAAACAGATGAGTGAGTTATCTCTTTTATTGTCCTGGAAAATGAAAACCTGTTTCTTCAATASTTCTGTCTAAATTCCTGAGGTTTTTTTGAGCTATTACAAAAGTAATACAAAAGTGTGATTAATATTTTCCTTTTCAGGACACCTGCAAGATCTACCCTRTTGTTTTTTAGTAAATACATATAACTCTCAGAAATGTACACATATCTAGGTCATACTAATTACCTACCTTGGGAAGCAAGAATGTGGGTATACTTCTTTACCTAACTGGCATAACCCTGAGACCAAAGTCAGAAGAGCAGGCATCAGAAGTCTAAAAATAAATTTCTTAGGTTCTTAGTCACTAAACTACTTAAAGAGGAGGTTTCTTATGTACTAGCTGACAGCCTGCAATCTGTATTATGCARGAAATAATACTAGATGATCAAAAACAACTCTCTTGGCATTGAAGCCTATGAATCACACATAACAGAGAAATTATTGTGATAACATATAAGAAAATTGTCAGTCTTTAAAACCAGCCACCTAGCTTCATTTTATTAAGAATAATTTTATCATATTTCTTTTGCAGATGGAGTTATGTATCAATGAGTCCCCCAAAAACACCAAATCAAATTGTAACACTCATTATGGAACGTTATGGACTAGCTGGAACAAGCAGTCATAGCATTCCCTTAAGGCAGAACCTAAAATTAAAAATGAAATGTCATTCTTTGTAATCTAATAGAAAAGATCCCAACATGTATGAAAGTGTGAATCCAGGAGATCAGTCTTTATCTGGGCTCTGCCTAGATGTCSCACAAAGAAAGAAATCCAAAATTTTACTGTGACTGTTTGTTTTAAATACCTTATTTTTTGAGTATAATAATCTTATGTTCAGAAATGTKATGCCATTCATTATTTTAATTTTGTACAGACTCTTATAACACATTTATAACAGGGGTCTTCCAGTTACACATTAAGAAACGAGATTACCATGTYACACAGCAATTGTTATGTCAGCTAAAAGAAGGCAAAACATTTCAGTCAATTATTTGTGCCTCAACATCAGTGCTGCAATTGTAAAACTGGAGCTGCTCATTTTTGCTCTCTGATGAAGGGAAAAAAATTCTTCTACAAACCAGACAAAGTCAGTGTGGAATAAATACTGTGATCTAAGGCACAAACCTTTACAAAACAGATGTTCAAGCACTGTCATAAAAAAAAATATTAGGCAGAGAAAGTTTTAATTGAAGGACAGAACCCAATATTTCCATATTTAGTTTCTRTTTGAAACTCCTCAATCAAACATATATTCATTACCAGTTAAACAATATTCTGTAGTTGCAGTATGCTCACACGAAAGGAGAGGATGGAATCGCTAACTGTTTCAGTGAAGGATTTACTATTCTACTTCAGAATAATCTTTGTTCATGGAAACTTCAAATACAACATTAATTTTCAGTTTTACTGTAGGTAGGAAAAGATCCTGCTATATCCTTCAATTCAAGAACACAAAAGGGAGTTTGYAGTTTCTTCATGAATGTATGAACATTTTGAACTTCTATGTAATTCAATAAAATTAGAATACTTGTATAGTTTTGTCATGGATTAAGAAAAACATGCATATATGTATAGTAAAGAACACTCTAACAGCTGCTTTTTGCTATTATTCAGTTTYGTGCCTTTTAGAGACAGACATAAGGTTATTAATGTCCTGTTATTGATTGATAATTTATTAATGTAACATGTGAAATACACGTATAAACAGCTGCATACATGCCACTATGAAGAAAATGCATATACATWGGGACAGAAAGAAAGAGTCTCTGTTACAAGACATTTTTTATTTTATCCTGTTACTGTTCAAAATATAATACAGAAACAGTTATGTGCATAGCAAACAGGAGATCTCCCCTTTACCACCTCTGTTTATCCTAATCTTTTAATCTGCCCCTGTGTCCCGATGAAACTGGAACTTCCACACACCCATCTGTAAATTTCCTATGTGGAGAAAAATTGTAAGAAACTGGGAAATATGGCAGTTARTCTCCTCACTGAAGGAGAAGCTGAACATGATTTTGTCGTATCTTTAAGCTATGTTCAAACTAGGCTTGTGCCACGCAGAAGAGCAGGCTTCAAATACGTGCGTGTAGGTCCTCCTTTGCCGCTGTGCAGTGAGCATGCTGGCCTAAGAAGCTCCACGACCAGCTTCCTGCATGGTTGCATTCCCTTTCTGCAGAGCTTGCAGCATCTGTTATGTTTGGATAATTAATTTAGTAGAAGAGTTTGAGAATAAGGCATACTGAAATGTCACTACAGGGATACTATCATACGTCTGAACTCCAGTCACAAAAGTAATTGACAGTTAATATAAAAAAAAAAAAAAAAAAAAAAAAAACCACACCCTCCAACAGTTATAATTGGATCATTCTGTATAATTTAGATTGCCTGATTGCTTATATTCACCTTCATGTAAGTTAAGTACATCAGAAGAAAAAATTTCCTTTATATTTGCAATATGTTAATTATTTATATTTATTTGATTATTTTTATTATTTTTCTTTGTTTAATGTGGGAGCTGATTCATCATTTTCCTAATCCCTGAAGTGTTCCARGTTGCAGAATACATGTCGTTATGCTGAGGGACAGAGGGAAACATAAAATATATTTTTAGAAAAGCAGATAAAGCAGATAAAACATGGACTTCCTATAACCTGAAGTATGGTTTTCAGTGACTATTTYGCCCGTAGTCCATCTAGCAGTTTCAGCAGATGTTTGAGTATCAGTGAAGTGTGGTCATGATTGTTGAAATGCACAGTCATGTWATTCAGACTGAAAAACAGTACAGTATTGCAGAATAACTGTGGTTTTGGTTCAAAAGTAAGATTCCTGTATTTTTAGGAATTCTGCATGGAGCCCCTCTGCCTTCTTCAACATTCGAGCTTGTTGTAGGGTTTTTGTCTGTAAGTAGGCATTAAGAAAAACTCAATCACATAGTAATGCCTATTAGAATGCTTTGGAAAGAGAATTTTATCAGAAGAAACAGAGCAAGAAAGGAGAATGGAAAGCTGTTTCTGGGTAGATTTCTGCATRTATTTTTACCTAGATTAACATTTTTTTGTTTTTTGTATTTCTGTACTCAGTTTTCTTTAGAAGCTACACAAGTTGTGTTTGGGTTCTTTTTTCTTCTGTTTTTTATTTATTATTATTATTTTTAATGAAAATGAGTCAGAACTAGGGTTTCAGTGGTCTAGAACAAAGCCACTGCATGTGTGGATGCAGATGAAATATTAATTGGATTACAGGTGTACTTAATTATGGTGCACTGAAACGGTGCTTAGTTTTTCATATGATCAAGGGAATAGTGTGAATACGGGCTGAGAAAAGGTTTTTCTCTTTTTTTTTCCCTGTACTAAGTTAAAAATGTTGAGAATATGAAAAGGGTGAGTAAAGCAGACTTAAAACGTCACCAAAATTTGTTTCCTAGAGGACAGACAGAGTTTTTTCTAGTATTATGGCATTTATCTTTCTTTTGTGAAGCACTTTGCTAATTAAATACCTGTAGTAGCTTTGTTTTGCTGTGAAAGCCTGGGGAATCGTGGCACAAGGTAGCAAGACAGACCCTTTCTGGGTTGCAGCGTTCCAAAGTTTCCCCTGAAAAGCTAATGCGCTAAGTAGAAACCTGCATGGAGAAAACTTCAGTAGCTTGACATTTAAATCCATTTCTAGACAGATTTAAAACTATCTGTCTCTGTGAAGTCTCAGTGAAGTCAAAAAGGCTCTGAAGAGCTATAGAATATTGAAAGATTTTATTATTCCAGTCTTTTCTCTTACTGTTTCTGTCTTCCTGCTGCTAGGAGAAAGGTAAGGTAACTATTATAATTGTTTTAAAATATCATAGCTGTTGTCTGCAAAGCATCTTCTGTTAGGATGATCTGTTCTCGTATTCATAGGCCCAGACAAGTCTTTAATAAAACCAAGCATGCCTCCATTTTGCTGTTTATAGAAGCACAGAAGTAACAAAATGGGAAGTGAGAAGAGCTCTCAGTGTGGGAACGGACCGCAATTTAAAAGTGCAAAACCTAGACCTGGCAGTCTTTCAGTGTCACAGGATACTTACTTGACTTGCAAGTGTACTGAAAACTGCCTGTGAGATGTGGAAGCTATCTGGCTGTTCATTTAATCTTTAGAAAGAAGAAAAGCTCTGCTTATGCATTTCTGTCACTTTTGATGTATGAGCAGAGTTCAACAATGCTGTATTTTTGTCAAAGGCATTTCAACTCCAACGCTTTCATGTCTTCAACTTTCATAATTGATTTGATAACAAAATTACTTAATTTAAGTTCATGACAACATTTTGGGGAAAGAAAAGGCTTCCTTCAACCATTCTCCTCCACTCATTATTGTGTTTTAATTCATATCGCTAAAAGTAATGATAAATATTTAGGCTATAGGCTTGGTTTTATCATCAGCAGAACATCAGYGAAGGATCTTATTAAATATAGTGAATTAGATAGAGATGTGTATACTATAGCAACTTTCGGACCAATTGAGAAGATGGATTTTGTGAAGTAGATMCAACAGAAGACTAATGAGGACAAAAAAACCTGAGAGATAGTTTTTGAGAAAGCAATAATATGCTGAGATTGACCAAAATCTCTAGATCACAAGCAGTAGTCCACATTATATGCTTAACTAGATTAGATTAATGGGCAAGACTTAGTAGCAGAGCRCTCGCCTGTAATCCATGAGTAGACAGCAGTGGCAAAAGAGAGAAGAAGTAAGCATGAGAAGACATAAGAGAGGGGGAAGAAGTTGTTGTGTTTGCCTCTAAAGCGAGCAAGCTGAAATGGGTCAAAAACAGTTTTACCTCATTGCTTTATACTGCTGGTTTGTAACCTTGTAAGACCTTCAATCTATTTCTAGCAAAAAATTTTATGAGTATAAATATCTTAGTATATCTTATTTCATAAAATAATGATATACTGTCCAAATATTTATGTTCCTCTTAAAGAAAGATGTTACATATTTAGATCTAAACATGGGAAATAAAAAAAAYGCTCACCATTTTTTAAATCTAAAATCTTTTTGAGAAACTTGCATACAAGCATTACATACTTATGAATATTATTTACATACATTAAAATGTCTAATAATCTGAAATACAAATAGCATACTTTCAGGAGCAATGGCTATATAAAGTGGCTGTAGAGCATGSTGCAGCATGCTGAACGTGTTCAAAATTTATCAGCAAACTCCCTTTACTTATCAAGCTGGAGGACATTTATCCTATTCATTATTGTGACCTCCCAGAACTGTGTTTTTGTGCAAATAGCTTGTCAACTTTTTGGCAAATAGCAGTGATTTTCCGTAACGTTTTTCAGATTCTTCAAATTGAATTATACTTCCAGAGACAGTCAATCGTTTTTACCATTAATTTAACAAGAGAAAAAAAAATCTTTAGTAGTGAAGACTACAAAAGGGACATAAGCATTGCAATGCTAATAGATATAACCACACTATTAGAGATCTACCTGTCAACCAGAATTCAATACTCTTGTCTTAGCACCTGGGATTGTTATACAATACACAGGAAAATGTTAAGGGCCTTTGGGTATTGGGAGAATATTAATACTAGAAGCTTCTATATCTGTGAAGTGGTAGATGAGCAGAAGGTCTATATTTTGGCCTTGAACGTGAAAAGGCTAAGACATAGCCCTGGGTGTAGTTTTTGTTTGTTCATGGTCTTAAGGTTCTATTGGAATGCAAATCTGTAAATACATTTTATTTTAAAGTAGCACAAAAAAGTGTCTATAATTTTAACACCTAGGTGTAGACCTGATCTGTTAACCTGATCTATTTTAGTAACTCATTAATATGTGAACTATATTATCATTTGGTTAGTATGTAAATACTAATTCTTAATCAGAGCTCTGACCTCTTTCTACTCATCTCTTGAGAGTCTGTAAAGAAGGCCTAAACAGATGAAGATTATCGCAATATGGGAAACCTTACAACATAGCTAACACCAAACATGAGAAAGATTAATCTTCCAGGTCATTCTGTTGTCATTTTTCCCTACATCCCAAACATATTGAGCAWGTGAAAGGTAGAAGGCTGTTTCAATGACTTCCAGGTCATGTAGGAATTCTTGGGGGTAGTGGAGAAGAGCATGAGTAGCTAATGTAAAACTGGATCTAGGTCTGCTCTAATTTATTCCATGTGTGTATTTTTTGAGGGRGAGCAAGGGAGATGTGGAAATAAAACTGGCCGATAGTATGAAAAGCGTACTCAAGTGAGGACAGCACAGTCACTGCTGCACAAGAAGTTGATCCAGCACAGCCAGCACAATCACCAGCGACTCTCTCTCTTGTATACACAAATCTCTTATTGCTACTGACAGACACACGTTCAGAAAAAATTAAAGGTTTTGATCAGCCTAGAATATGTGGAGCATAAAATTACTTCCCTTGCAGTACTCAAAACTTCATCACTCATCTGCTGTTAAAAGTCAATAAAAGTGTGAAAACTGAAGTGTGCTGGATGAGGTGRTATGCAATGCGTTTAGTTTGGCATACCATATCATAGAGAAAAGTCTGAGGCTCTGCCAGAGCTAACAAATACAGCTTTCTGCAAATGCAGAAAGGTGTGTTTCTAGAATTACCAATCAATTTATGTTTGCTGATACTTTAATGATACTCTCCATCAGAAAACTCCTATTAATACAGAAGTTGTGTGTGGAGATGACTAAATGCCTTGTAAATCCATTGAGGGTTTGCRTATAGGAGWTACATTATCAAATGACTTTTTGTATGTGGTAACCCTACCTCTTACTATGGAGTTGTTTGTACCATCTACTTTTTAGTTGTCTTTAAGTAAGAAAGCACACASAACTGTGAGCTGATAGTCAACAAGTGATTATTTTTCTGTTGGTTGTTATATATTGAAATATAGATGACAAAGATAGGATTATTTTTATTATTTCTACTTCTTTTGAATCTTCTATTGAAGTTCTATTATTCTGTCTTCTGTGTGAAAGAATAAAACAGCCGATACCTTATGTCTCAGTCTTGCTGTTCAGATGCAGGAAATAATCTGACTTTGTTGAGAAGGATATCCACCTGTGAGTGTAATGTGGAAAGGATTTGACAGRTTTTCTGTTAGCGCTTTCTTAGAGCTGGAGTAAAAATTTCATGTAGCTACTGTCTCTTCCTTCAGTTGTGTGAAATAGCCAGTCCAAGGTCTGAAGGGCTGGGGTAAATGCTGACAGTCACTGTTAGAAGTGTAGGCAAAGATATGTCAGGCAATAAATCCATAGTGGTGAACTGATGAAAGATTGTGAAAGTCAAGGATATGCCACTAATTTCGAGAAGTGACTTTCTATTAAGCAGAAGCTATAATGTCAGCTACTACCCTGTAGATTTTTTTTTTAATGAAATGCAAGGGAAAAAAAAGAAGGTAATAACTTGCTAGTAAACTGAGAGTGCTGCTSTTATTGAATTGCTCATAGGAAGTTTATAAAAAGCCATATCCACTCTYCTTTATCCAGTTCACATATATAGTYAGCAAGCTGATATGGTAGAAATTTGTTTTGTGGTTAGTAATGATAGTAATGAAAAGAGTCATCAATATAGCTGATATTAGTATTGATTTATATTGTCTTTTTTTTTCTCTCTTGCAGCACTACTTTGCCATGACCTTTCTCTCTTCAGATAATACAGTGTGTTCTTTCCTCCCCACTGCTGTGGGAGAAAAATATACATCCTTTAATCTATGCCATGAAATAGTCAATAGCTACTGAAAGAATGTTGTTAACTAAACATTTTGGGCTACGGCAGGTTATATTATTAAAATATACTTGAAGCTATGGGATGTTTATAATAAATTGATGTATTGTTACCTAAGTGATAAAGCTGTAATTTGAATAGTATAAAACTCAGTCACTAATTTCATGTTTCTATATGTTCCTTTTTTGAGGCTTTGTATTGAATTATTCAGTTTAAAATCGGATTACTTTCCTGTACAAATGATGTTTCTGTAGCATCCTTTATCTGCAGAACCAAAAGTCCAAGTCTATGACATCARTATATTTGCATCCTGAACAACTCAAAATGTCCGCAACAGATACYTTAAAACTTTAAAAATATTGAAATTTTATTTCTGAGTTTTATGGATTAACCCTAACCCTACTTTTAATCGATGATCTCACAGTGATCTCGTTGAATTCTCTGACAGCAATATCTCGGCTTCACTGAAATCAATGGCAAAACTCCTTTTTATTACAATGAGGGTAGGAGTTCAACTTTATTATTTTTCAAGATATAAAGACATAACATTTCATAAGCCTTATAAAGATTAATTATCAATTTTCCATTTATTTTTATATGTGAAATATATGGCAATAAAATTGCCATTTAGCTGTGCTTGTAAAAGCATGCACAAACATGTGCTCCTAGTTATAAATATAGAGTAGGTCACAAATAAATAGTAGAGAGTAAATTAGATGATAGTGAGAGTTATTAAGTTCAATAAGTTTTGTAAATTATTTCTTAATCAAAGATACTAATTATTGCGTTCAAATTAGAATGCAGGTGAAGATACAATAGCTATATTATTTTAAATAGCTTAATATGGGCCATACTGAGTTGAAATTATTTTCATAGCTGGGAATATATTGTTGTTAAGCCAAAGTTTTTCAGAATTAGCTGACAAATGAGTCTGGCTATTCATCATGATTTTCTTGAAAGCAGATGTAGCAGTCAWTCAAGCATAGCTCCAGTTTATGATGCAAGGAAAAGCATAGATGTGCTAAGTAGGTTCTTAACATCATTCCAGTTTTTGTTTTTGTAAACTATGAAGCTTAAATTGTTACACTTCATCTGAATAGCTTATATCTTTGTTTCTAAGGAAAGATGGTTCCCTAAAGAAAAAATATGTAAATTATAAGATGTTGTCTGAGTAGTTCAGTTTGAAGATACATATGAACAGAGTGAGTGAATTTTAGATCTTCCAATCTAGATCCAAGTTAGGTGAAAGTCACCGTGCTGTATTTGACATTTAAACTCTCCCCATTTGGATTTGCTCTATTGCAGCAACAGCAACTCTTCCACTAATGAAGATGGGTCTTGGCTATCAAATTTACTGTTGTTTCAATATGAAATCCTAGTAGTGGTGTTATGCATGACAGGTCTGTACTGATGATGTTCTCAGGATATTATCTTTGAAAGGCCAAAAGGCTATAGAGTTTACAGACTTTTTATTTTGCTCTTCTCTCACTTTGAGTAGATGTGTTGAAGAACTTTTTGTTGTACTCCACTTAAATATCCAGTTGAAAAGAATTAAAAAGCTATTAACTGAGAATGGTCAGAAGCTAATTCTGGCAGTTTTGTGAATGTCTTTAAAATTACATACTCTTGGATTAAAGGAAGAGAAAGGGATAGAAATTTTCCAGTGGGTCTCAAACTCCAAACTCCAAACTCCAAAACAAACACAGTTCTTGAAGCTCTGTTGGCTTTCTGGACGATGAGTTACACTCCTAGAAACCAGTGGTGTAGCAACTCCCCACATACCAATGGGGACACTCATCCATGAGAAAATTGCACCAAGCAGAAAAGCTCACAGAGTGTTTTATCTGGGGAAAAAAAATGTAACAAAATATTCTTAGAGTAATTTTTTTTCTATTACTGTGTTAAGAAGTAGAGTGCTATTCAATTATATGAGGGACATGAACTATTTGATGGTCACTCTATGTTATTATTAGTTCAGATTTTAGAGCAGATTTTAAAAATTCTCTAATGTTTCTGGCAAGTTGGTGACAAAGACATCCCCAGAATCCCTACTGAAATGGATTAGGTATTTCCCAACTTAGTATATTGGGAAAAGTATACCTTAAAGGGACACAATTTATAAGATCAGCTCAGTGTGCCAGTCCATGACCCTTTATTCCCCTGCTAAGATGCTACGGATGCAAAAGGAAGAACACCTTGTAAATAAACCTGCAGAATCCTTCGTGTGTGCTCTCTCATCAGAAACAAGAGCCTTCCCCCCCTCCATATGATCGTGAACAGTCCTAATTCCTTCCTAGGAACAGTTTTGCTGTGAGTTTATCCAATGTAGCCTCCTCCAGGACGCTGTATGCAATGAATGAAAGATTCACTAACGACACTTATGGGAAGGAGAAGGACAGACCTTCTTTCCRCCAAGAAGTTTATCCATAAATTCCACTACAGTTTTCTAGTGGAATATAGTATAGTTCACAGCACTAAGGAAGTAATTTTGGCAAAAGCCACTGGTTTTCGTGTAGAACTAGTGTTCTCACGTTGTTTTGGATATCTCTTTGGTAACCATGTATGTTTYGTGAAGTTTGCATAAGTGCTGGACCCTGAAAAATGTATTTCTGTAAGATACATTTTGGACTCATAGCTAACAATTTTTCRTAACTTCAAATGTTCAAAATGCTTACAAGGCAATTTTCCCTTTTTAAGAGCTATGCAGTTTAATAATCTAGGAAAGTAAGTACAAGATGTTACTGAAAATATTATAGAGAAATGAAATGCGTTCAAAGATTAATGCTATATTCAGTAGCAGTGAGCTTACTGGAGCAATTCCAGATCTTGATCATCCCCCTAGAGTAGAAGTGTAAAAGACATTAGAATGAGATTAAAAAATGCTTAGGTTGCCAATTTTGGGTGCATTAAAGATATTGTTTAACACTGTTAATGCTGTGGTAACTTTAATATTATGAATACTATGTCAAGTGGTTGCCATGAGGCAGTGTAAGGGTATATTGATGAAAGATAYTGTGCACATATTTTCTGTAGAAAGATGTTGTTATACATGCCTGACTTCATCCAGTTACTTCTGAATTATAGGCTTGTAAGAAGTAGCCTATGCTGATCTTTAATACACAACTACTACTGTAAGTTTTTTTGGATTCTGTCTCTTTTATCTCAAGCATCTATGCAAGGTGTAGGCACTGTATTGTCTAGACTGAGGCGTCTCCATTTGCAGGGATGTAGTTGTAAAATAGTTGTTTGCTTATATATGCATGATTGTGAACTGCTTATAGAGCTTTTTCTTTGGGTGCTCTACCTTACTGCTCTGGGCATTTTTACACTTCAGAGTATACTATGTTTTTCTTTTCCAGTGGAAGAAAATCTTTCTCATCAGATTTGCATGGCCCATTCTCCAAAAACACTTATAAAGAATTGTGACACAAGTTGCTTGAAGTGAATGTTTTCATAATCACTTTAAAGACAGAGATCCTAGCTACACATTTATAAAAGTCTGTTTTCATGGCACCAGTTGGAGGGCAAAAAAAAAAGGCTGAAATTAAGAGCAAAAGAACCAACAGGTATATTTTATGAAACTACACTGTCTCATAAATTCTACCACTAGCTAGGATTCAGTTCARTCCCTGTGGAATTTAGGGCCTTCTCAGGCAGATGAAAGAGCGTATGACTCTGAGTGACCCACTACTGCAGCTAGGGGAAAATGGAAATAAATAATGCTTCTTGAGGGAGGCCCCTTTTTTGAGGCAGTGTCATGTGAAGGGGTGCCAGAGAGCCTGTTTGCCAACCTTGTGCAAGATAAGGCTTTCTTTCAAGCTCGGATAAGTCCCAGAAAGCTGACTAAGCTGTTTTAATTGTCCTTTTTTGTCATCAGAGTACTGTGAAAGGGTATAGCAAACCTGGGGAATTGCTATCTTGTGCTTACGACACGTAATAGCATTTCTCTCAGTCTTTTTCTYGTAATGAAGTCACTTGGAACTCAAAAAGTACTTAGATGAGAAGATGGTTCTATAGATAATTCTGATTTTCCTTTCTAGGAAAGACTATATTCTAAATTTACTATAAAGGTATGTCTCTGCCTTTCTTGGTCTAGTCTCAAAACCCTAGTTCTGTTTGAACAGGTTATTTCTCAAGAATGAAAATACTATTGCTGGCACTACAAAGACATTTGCTTAAGATACCTGCCTGTTAGTCATAATAACCTAGAAGCAAAGTCTTTTGACACCAAGTGCATTAGGATGTGTATTTCTATTACTGAGACCGTGCCTGAGTCCATATACTTATAAACTAATATGAGAGGAAAAGAAAACGTTCTSCTTATGATGCAATTTTATGAGAAGAGGGCTATTTGGGGGTTTTGCTTACATTAACCAAGCCAGCAATGTGCATGTTTCGTCATCATAAAGGTCATAAAATACAATTTAAAACCTTTTTCTAGATTTATAAAAGTCATATATGAAAGCAAAAGCATTAGGAAAATAAGACCTCAATGCAATTTTTGAAAGTTTATGATCCATTAGAGCTCATATACGTTGTCTTTTTTATTCCAAAACCCTTGGAGATTTTGTTTTGTATGCTTTTTTTCAAAATAATAAATGACATTTTGGAAAAAAGCATGTGTGTGAGAGAGAGAAAGAGATCAGTCTCTGTACAAGAAATCTATTATAAATCTTTTTTTTTCCTCTTCTCCCTATGTGGTTCATAGAAATGGAAAAATAGTTATTGATCCAAGCAAGAGATAATAGGCAGAGTCATTCACAATTAAGCATTCTGTAGAAGAGAGCTTGAATCAAATTAACCTGGATGACTTGATGTAGTTTGCCTGGTAAYCTTGCCATCAAATATGTTTTAAGTGTAATAAATTATATTTATTCGGTAAAAAGAATCTCTTGAGAATTGTTAAAGATACAATCTCTAGGTTACATTGTAATCCTCTTTATAATCACTTATAGCTTTTATGYTTTGAGATTATAGGGTTTTATTTCAAAAGGCCATGGTCCTACTGCTTTTGTTAGTTTTACTTTTAAAGGTCATATCATAGCTGTCAAAAATAAGCATGTGTCTTAGTATTAATATTTAAAAATTATATTTAAAACACCATGTGGGCAAAGCTGATATTGTTACTTTCCTTATGATAATTTAAGGTTGGTGAGCTTTACTGATTAAACCCTTCATTTTAATTTTAAACATTTGCATTTAAAAGGTAACTTCTTTGACTGGTAATAAATGAGGCAATGGTTATATTTAATAACTCCTATGCATTGTGGTGTCACAGCAGACCCAAAAGATAGTACATGCTGTCACAGTCAGGATGATGGATTTTATAAAACCGTGTTGCATAAAGATGAACTCTTTTGTGCTACCTTGCAAGGTTGCCATGGTGACAGAGCATTGCATCATGGGAATTTCACTTTTCTGGTGATGTTAGATACTGAACCCAAAACTAATTCTTTAGATTGTTCTTAAATCTCACTTTTAATGTGATACAATTTTACAGAAACTTATGATTCATCTTTTGTATTTTTATTTTCTCAGAAATATCTCCTATGATGCTGTCAGGGCTAAAGTACTAAACATGTTAGCTTACAAGATGCTGAATACATTAGACAATCTTAGGATATTGTTGTTTTATGTTCTGTGCCATTGCTCAATTTTATAAATATTTAGGATATGTTCTGCAATTCTAGAATTTATTAATAAACTATAAAAAGAAAGATTTCAGGTGTTTGTAGGCTATGGAAATGTTTTTARGATGCAAAATCATTAAAGACTGAATATGCTCTAAAGGGATAAATACTGTTAAAATTTCATAATGATTCTGTTAGCTAGATTGATTTATATTTTTGTATTAATTTATATCCATATTTATATATGGAAAATAGTTACATAATTATTTTTTTAGGTTTATGAATAAAACCAAAATTGTGTGGGCGGTTAGCATGTGTTGGTTTATCATATGTGATGTATGTTTATTATCCTGTTTAAAAGAGAAATCGTAGGGGAATGTCAGTCAATTCTGACATTTGTAAACGAATGGCTTTCTTTATCTTTACAAATAAAAATGACTGACTTGGAAATCCTTATTCCCTACCTTAAGTACATATTTCTGAATGCTTAGCTGTGGATTGCTCACTGTGCTGAATCAGCCAGAACTGTGATATTCTGAAGTTACAGCCAACTCCTTGACATATGGCAGAAAATATATACATGAATGTAAGTAACACCATTTGGTACCCAGTTGGAGCTACCCAGCTATGCTAATGACATTCATACAACAGGGATATTTTTCTGGAGGAAGGATCTCTTGCTGTTTTCAAATGAAAACAGCTAAAATAAAATGCATCCTAGTACTAAAATCCTTTCCAGAGGAAAGCACTGGAAGTTATCCCATGTGTTCTTTCGCCTTACTTCTACTGCATGTTTCCCCAGAGCAATATTTGCAATATTTGTTCAGAGCAGCTAGCAGAGAGACTGGCAAACGTTTCACAAGCGGCTGAGCCAACGTGAGCAGTGCTGAAAGACGTGAGAGCCTCTTCCTGAGGGCCACTGTGGTGAGAGATGGCWCGGTGCTCAGCGTGCTCATTAAACCGGCTTCCCTCTTGCTCCTGCTGCCGTCTGAAGCCATCCTGGAACAAAGGCAGATTGACGGGGCCAGAGAAAGCCTGTCTTGGGAGGAATGGAAGGAAGTGAGGCGAGACTTCTTCTCTCTTACTTGCAAAAATTTAGGCAAATTTCTGCAGGGCAGAAGCATTTATACCTTTCAAAGTTCATTTCCATCTAAACCTGTCCTGCTGCCGGTGAAATCCTTTACCTTATGCAAAATTGCATCCTATTCCCATATTGGTAGAATTTGCACAGATAAGATTTACATGGACTCCGTGTGCTTGCTGTGTTCCTCCTTGGAGTTTTTCAAGTGTTTGCATCATGTTGCTTACACAGAGGGTTAAAATCTGTTTAGCAGCCAACATACTCAGTATCTTGGGKTTTTTTCTTCTTTTCTTCTTTTCTTTTCCTTTTCTTCACCCCCTCCCCCCCCAATCTGGCTACTGGGTTGAGTTTGTAAACGAATGGTAAGAATTTTTTAAAATATTTCCTCACATAGGCATGGAAGGTTTTGTTACTTTCATGAAGTGATATTAGATGTCAGGGTGTGCTGTTCTCCACATACAAGGAGTTGTTCTTAATCACTTTCAAAGAGGCAAATTTACCCTAAAATTTCAAAAGTGAATGTCTATTTTTATGGAATATGTTAAACCAGAACTACCTTTGTTTTCATATGTGGTAAATAACTTAGGTTTCAACATTTTGCTCCAGAATATTATCATCTTTGAATGTGTAATCTGGTTTCAGTAAATGCTTCTCTAAATGGACAAAAATGGTTCAGTAAATGTGTCYAGTAAAATTCATTATTAATAATATTTAACAACTATAGTTATAATCACTACTTCATTATCAACCCTACTAGACAGTAGGGGAAGGGCTATTTAGAAAAGCTTGGAAAAAGTCTATCACTGACATTACTGTGCTTATTCTAAACGATGGTGAAAATTCCCACTCTAAGTAAAGTGTCTTTGCAGTTCATGCATAGAGATGTCTAATTTTCTGAAATACCTGTTCGTTATGAAAGGACTTTGCCCTTGTGATAGTGCACTAAAATATTGATACCGTGTCTTTCTGCTTCAGAGAAGGARTGTTCCCCTGATCAGTATTCAACAGAGGATTTTTTTTAAATCTTCTATCAAGGTCATTTTTGCAATGTTGCCCCCAGCTCTACATTTTTGGTAACTACAAGGGRCTTTTTTTCTAGTTGTCTCCTGCTATCCTTTGCTGATCCTATTGCAGTCATTTCTTGAGCCTTCACCTTCATCACAGTATAAATTCAAACAGAACTTCTCTGAGAATCAGGCAACCCATCAGCCACAGAAAATCTTCTGTTGCTACTGGCACTTCAGTTCTGCCTGATAAAGGGCGAGTACAGAGGSAAATGTGCAAAATTACCAAAGAGTGAAACCAGAGTGTGAAAGGAGATAAAATGATTTTTAAAAATCAGTAATTCCCTGTTGTCATAAATTATTCCAGATTTTCTTTTCTTTCTTTTTTTCTTTTTTTTTTTTTCCAGAAGCACTGCTTGCACATAATTGAAAACTAGCAAAGTCACTTTTACTTCAGGTACAAGCTATGGCCAGGAATCCTACAGTATTATCACAAAATACAATGACCCTTGATATGCGAAAGGTTAAGTTTTCTGATAGCACCTAAATTTTTGTGTATTTACTGTGCTGACTTGCTAATGGGGCAATATAAGTTCTCTCCCTCTCTCTCTGCTCCCTATGAAAAGGATGCGATCCTCTTCAAAAAAGCTGACTGCTTCACTCTCTGTTTCACAAGGTGCATGCCAATTTCATGGAGAAATTTTACAATAAGCTGATCTTTCACTTCAAACATGCTGACAGGAATTTTGTGGCAGGAGCAGAGCGAGATACTGTTAGATGCTTCTCAAAAGTAATGCTAAATTATAGGGTTGAGGGTTAAATTACAATTAAGAACCTTGTGCAATGTATTCATTTATTTCAGTCYGACACTTACCAGGGAGCTTAAGAAATTTACACAAGCACCCTCATGATAGCAGCTTGTTTAGAGAAGAAAAAATGAGAATCTCAAATCAGATTTTCTTAGTATTTTCTATAAACGGATATTTTCTTCATGTGTGTATCTGAGGATGGATCAGTTACGAAAGCAAATAGATACCTCAAAGAAAGGACAAATATTATCCCCTCTCATACWATCTTAAAATAAGATCTAGGCAATTCAGTTGACTCGGTGAGGAATGCAGGAGAGAGGAGCTACTTTAAAGWACCTTTTGTAGTTGCTGGGTTTGATTTTAATCTGGTGCGAGAAGTTTGACAGATGTTACTAAATTATTGATTATTGACAAAGTGCTTTGAAAAGTGATTCTGTTAATAAATATATTACAAAAGCCAATGAAAATACTGATCAAAGTATTTCCATTTTTGTATGCTACTGGATGCTAATATACTCCTGTACAAAATGGAGTCCAAAATAATAAGCCTTTATRCAGAGGATCCTCTTAATAGTAACTGAAAAAACTTCATGAACCATTTTTTTTTAAATCCATATTTTGGACTGAGATTTCAAAAACCTGTATTACTTAAAAGAACTGAAATTAAGGATTTGATCTTCTTTTGTCCTGCTGCTATTGTTAACTTCTTTACTCCACACTGATGACAACTAGGCTAAGGTGTTCTAGGTGATCAGTCTCAAATTCTACTATAAATCTAAACTTCGTGCAATGTTTAAATTATTTATTTAAATGGAAYACTTAAAGTGGAGCTAAAGTGGAGGCAGCGAGCACCCCCCTCATAGAAGATTGTAGGGACTAGAATAAATTAATGTCTTCTACTTCCATCCTCTATATACATTTTTGCTTTGGTTGGCTCCTTGAGCATGAGTATCTGAACAAAGATAAATGCTTCTAGTATGTTTGAGAGGGGCCTGAAAGCTGTGTATCATCTTGCTCTGGTGATCTTTGTTCAAATTAAGTAGATTTGTTAAGTATTGACACATTTTTGGAAGTCATGAAAAAGCAGACCAAGGAAACCAATTGAAATATTTCTGTTGTTTTTTTTACTGACTTCAGAGCTGCTATTAATGAGTTTAGGACTCTGCATGCCATAGGTCCGTGAGAGAGCAAGAAAATTTAATATCTTTATATTTATTTTATGTCTTTGCAATCAAAATAGAATTCCTATTCTGCAGGAAATTCTGGGTTTTCAAAACTTGCTTTCTTTCCATAGAAATTGGAAYTTCAGAACTTCCTGTGAAGTGATACACTTTGCAAATGTTTGGATATTACAGGAATAATGTTGGTTTGAAATTAATTGATTCATTAATTGAAAAAGGATATATGGCTGTAAATCAGGATGCARTCTGTAGTCTTCCTGAGCCAGTATCTTCATGATCTCTGTGAGCTTAATTTGAACATCACATGTGCCATAGGGATTTACCTCATTGCATTTCTTTGAAGAATTGGCTTCCACATTGGTCATATCCTGACCAGACAAATTTGTTAGTATATGAGAATATTTTTGCTGTAAGGCCTTGATTTCCTAATTGGATTATAAAGATAAGTCAAGCATGCTCTAAGAATTAAGTTACTCAAATATCCATTATTGCTGGGTAARAGAGCGACTGATGAAAAGTCATTTAAAGTGTATACAAAATTTGCTGATGAGGCTTCATTTAGGGAGTTTTGAGATGGTGAACCAAAATATGCAGTGGGAAATGGAGGGTTAGATTCTGACCCAGTTTAACACTGACCTACATTCAAGGGMAATTAAAGAGAGGCTAAAATAAAATGTTTCATCAAGATCATCTTTAAGAGAAGGACTACAACTTTCTAATTTAGCATTCTTTCCTCCACTGCAAAAAATGTTCATTTCCTTTTCTTATAAGCTGACATTTTTGTTATATTTATTACTTATTTTTATCATTTTAGTTATAGTTAATTCTATTTCTATATATATTGAATTATGTTTAATTGTTATTCATAATAACTGAGAGAGCTTAAACATTATGAATCCCTAATCTTCCTTTTCATGAAAATSGGAATAAGTATACCTTCCTTTCTAAAGTGGAAACATTGTGACCATCATGACCCTGTCTGCAAATGTGAGAGATGTTGTAAGACAGCAATCATATTTGGGCAGTAATAAATACTCTTTCTAAGCACTAAATATATGTGTGCTGTGATATATTTAGGATACTTTTAGACTGAGTTTATATTGGTATAACACAACAGCAGAAGCAGTAAATAAATGTGACCCTGCGTCTCATTTTATGGCAAACAAGAACTTCYACCTAACAACAACCAATGTTCAGTCTCCTCTGATTACTTGAACCTGCTGATGCAGTTAACACTGAGGTTGTTTTCCCAAGCTGTTTACTTCCAATCTTGGTCACACTGAAAATCAGAGACCTTCTCTTCCTCCCTCCCCCACATTAAACCGAAGCATACAAGGACAAACAGAAAAGAGCAGATTTCCACGATCTTTATGGCCTGAAGTAATTAATCTATGTSTGTTACAATTATGTCTAGCTTCAAAAATAGAAAGTAATACAGTACTATTTTTCCTAGTGCCAAAAATGTATTGAGGTCATTACACTTTGTTTCAAGAAAAGCTTTGTGTTAGATAYTTACTAAACGCAACAAAGTTCTGTTGATTTCTTAGCAGGTCTCCTCAGTTATTTCATTGAAGATTTCTTTTAWAATTTTGATAGAATGATCCTATGCTTGGATAAACTTGTTAGTGTTATATATTTTCTATTTTATGTGCTAAAATGATGAAGGAAACTTGCAGAATTTTCTTGTTAGCTTAACCAACATATAATATAGCCACCTGCAGAGCTACCTCTAATAAAAAGGATTTGAACTGACTGTGACATCCAACAACATTATTCAACTATGACTAAAAGACTGTTTTCATTAACATCTACCTTGGTTAAAAAACAAAACATAGCTTTTACTTTCTTTCTTAGTATACATTTGGATTTAAAAAGATCATTTCTTGTTCGTAGTCTATGGACTAAATAACTATTTTGATGAAATAATTCAAAAATACTTCTCTATGACAGCTGGGTTTTTTGGCATGTTCCTAACTGACAATTCTTATGAAATGTGTAATGCTACCCAAGATTTTACATTTTGGTCTTCTTAGTATCAGTCAGTTGCAGACAGGCTAGGTGTTGGTATGAACTTCCATCCAATACATCCAATCTTTTCTCTTTCCCTGTAGTAAAACAATATTCTCTTTTTTTAATAAATATYTACCTATATTAATTTGGATTTTTGCTGAGAAATATAGTTATGTGTAGCACTGTATAATATTTTTTCAAGTCATGCCTACTTTATTTATATCTTTCCTAACTTGAAGATCCACAGCCATATGTTCAGCCATGTATCRGCAGGGATGAGCATCTGTTCTCTAAAAAGACACGGAAGCTGTAAGTGATAAAACTGTGTTCAAACCCAAATTCTGTACATTTTGAATGGCCAKCACACTTACTGAGTGCCACTGACAGCAGAATTTGGTTGTCTGACTTCCTTGCCTAAAGTATCCATCCTGGGGGCAGGTTTAGCTTGGTTGGTTAGAGCATGGTGCTGCTAATGCCAAGGTTGTGGGTTCAATCCCCCTATGGGCTATACTGAGGGCTGGACTAGATGACCTCCAGAGGTCCCTTCCAACCTTACCATTGCATGCATGCATGAAGTAAGATTGGAATGAGTCTGAATYGGATATGGTCCTACTTTTTAAGGAAGCGTGTTAGAGATATCTTGGTGGTCCAGGTGTTTCTGACCAAGCTGTAGCTAGAATTTTTAGTCTCTCAAGCAACCATTTAATCATTGTCTCTTGGAATCTGARTAACTGTAGGGCTATGTGACCAAATAATAAAGTCGCTGAAGTACTGTTTCTTAAAACTATGCCAAACTGTACCCAAAATAGCACTGTTAGCTATCATCACAATCGTTCTTATTATTATGTTGGTACTGTACCACTGAAAATGGTGGAAGTGTAACTTAGTGCAACCACATAAGGAAGCCTTATATGCTGCATTAGTCCTTCATCTGGGATCCTTACAGCCTAGGACATAGCTTGAGAAAAAAAGGAGAGGAGAGGAGTCTTTCCTATCTTGCTGYTGTCCCATAGCGCACACACAACTGAAGGGTCAGAAAGAAAGTTGAAATCCCCACACCATCACTAAGTAAAAAAGTAATTGTACAGCAAAATAAGGTTTTCTAAGACATCATGATTTAATAGCACAGTATAGTCAAGAACTCTCCCTCTGGATTTTGTAATTCTACAGTAAAGATGKTTTTTGCAGACATGAGCCAGTTTCTATAAAAATTTGTCGCATCTTAATATGACTAATTTAATAAACCTTTCCTCTTGAAATACAGTATTTGAGAATAAGAAAAGAAAGAGCTGCATTTCAGATAGAAAAAGTGCTTGCATTTCTTTTAATAGAGTTGATTTCTTTTAATAGAGTTGCACATTTCACTTACAATATAGTTGTGACTTAGATATGTAGGTACAGAGACCCAAATTCAAAAAGGATTGAATGATGCCAAGTGTTGGCTAAAGTTTGGGTGTCCAGATCCCAAGAAGCAATTTCACCTGTGAGTTATATGATGACATGTATGGAGTGTATGCCCTTAGGAATGGGAGTCAGGGCAGATATGTTCAGTGGCTGACAAGAGACTGCTACATTTAAACCAGACAGAAATAAATGCATAAAAGAGGGATAGATGTTGAAATTCCACACWCTACAAAATTTATGACACCTGATATATTACAAGACTAGGATGCAAGAGACTGAAAAGCTTTATTTTTTAGGCCATGGAGGTTATCAGTTTGTATTACTGTTTTTCTAGTGTATTCTACTAGCGTTTTCTTAAGAAGTGGGAAATCAGCTTCAATGCACTTCTGACTAGCAGGATGCAGTACATCTGTTCCTCAGCTGTAGGGGTACCTAATTTATGGACCTCAGAGTGGTCCATATGGTTCTTCAGCCTAATTAACTGTTCATGATTTGCTGTGGAATTTTGCTGATTTAGTTCCAAGACCTGATCCTRCACTGAGTATTTAAAAGTCAATTTGACTCTCGAGCAAACTGAAACTTGTGAGATTTCAAACTGATTTCTGGATTCTTTTTATTAGTCCTTTGTCTTCTGAACTCCTAGGGCTGGRTTTTTCAGCTTTTTCTTTGCTTGTTAGATTTTGATATTTATTGTTCTTAATGAAAATTGAGCTCATTACATGGTATAATTGGGGGAATCAAGGCTGRTCAATGGCAAGTGTGGTCAATTTGWGGTTTTTGAGCTTTGCTCTGGTGGAGAATTGGTCTGAGCATGGTTCCCATGCCAGGCTTCGCAATGGTGGAGAGACCTGCTGTGTAATGTGAGTCTCTGCCTGTCAGAGGAGAGAGGGCAGCAGGGAACTGAGGAGGCTGATAGYGCTGGGTTGCCCTGGGACTCTCCTGCAGGCCTAGCTTCATCCAAAACAGATCAGAGAGACTGACAGAAAAATGTTGTCATCTCCCAGCTGTGAACTATTTTCTTTGGTTATTATGAATTCAGTAAAAGAGATTATTAAATGTAATAGTTGTTACTTTAGCAGATAATTTGAACAGTCTCATTTGGGCACTTTTTTTTTTTTTTTTTTAAAAAAAAAAGTAATGATGGGAAGTGTGTTTTCCTTAATCCAGTAAGTCCAACGTGTTGATGTCAATTATATCCTTATACATTCAATAGGAAGAGAACTATTAAAAGCACTTTAAAATCTTGAAAGAATGATTTAATACTGTGGAATAGCTGCCAACATGAATTTGTTCCTTCTTCTGTCCCCTTTTTTTCTAAWTTTTTCATGAAGTTTCCAAAATATTTCCACCGAAAATTTTACTGGACTTCATTCATAATGAATTCTCAGAATTGCAGTATCTTATGCTTTGCTGAAAATATTATGGACAGAAGCAAACAGTGGGCTTTTGGAGAAAAGTGATGGACAAAAAAATATTACTATTTATTGAAGAGTTTTGCTTGTTTGTTTTAAACCATTTTCCTGTATGATGTAAGATCTTCTTAGGGAGGATTTATCTCTTTACATTTCATCTGATAAGTGACTTGAAAACACAGTCCTCTGTCTTAAATAATTAATGCTCCATAATGTAGATATTCRTACAGGAATCTGGTACAAATAGTAAGTTTAAGAACCATGATATAAAACTATTAAGGTTCCTGCTCTTCKATATTTCAAACTGAGATTCATGCCTAAATACCTTCTGAGGATTTAAGCAAAAGACCATTTGATTCTGCTCATGAAATTGTCTAGGTATATCTACACTGTGAAAGAGATCAAAATCCACTAAACTGTTTTATGAGGATGATAAGCAAAATATCATATAGAGATACTGGCATWGTCCCCAGAAACAACAGGTCCAAAGTAATAAAACTTTGCTTTTCTGAAAAAAGCTTAGCCAGTTTGGACGCGAGAAAGCACTGATGCAAATAGATCCTTTCTATTTTGGACTAGGTAACTTGCTTTCATCTCGAGCAGCAGATGGGGTATACATACACCCTACATGTATCACAGTTCTTTACAGGATGCAAAAGAATAAAACTGTGTTGTTGTTCACAGCTACATTTGCCAAGACTAGAATTTCTATATTCTAATTCATGGGTGTATTTCACCTCTAATTACAACAATTTTATGTATGCACAGAAAGTCAGCACCTTTAACTGTTCTCATGCAGCCATATCTGATAGCTTAAAATCTGGTATTCATAGTTTTTGATGCCAACTCGGAGTTTGTATCATGCATATGCCAAGAAATTCAGGAAGTCATCTTTAAAAAAACCCACAACTCCTATCAACAACTGCACTTTGATGATGAAGGTGAAATTTTATACTACAGCAGCAATTCTGAAGCACAGAATTGGTTTTAATCAGACACTAGTCAAGATTTACTGTACATAACTCCTGGATGCAAGAGTGATGAAGAAATGTTAAAAATCAGGAATATATAAAACTAGTACAGGCACATATACTATTAATCGTAGTAGTAAAAGAAAGAGAGAAACTGGCTACATCCTGTTTCCCTATAAATATGCATATATCAGTCTGAATTCTACACATAGTCTTCAGGTTACTAGTAAAATCTGTATCAAATTTGAAATTATTTATTATCAAATTTATTTTTGATGATGGATGTTTGTGTTTGATTTCAGATTTTTTTTTTAAGTTCTGACTAGGGTGTAGGATAACACTATTGCTGAAGTCAGTGAACCTTGTGTCTCTGCTGAGACCGGGGACCAGGTATAGGTTCCAGTTCGCAAAATTGGTGCATAGCAAAGGAAGAACAGAAACTACTTGTTTTTCKTCTCTTCAGTGAAGTTAATTATTCAATACAGATGCACTGGTTCTCTAGAAATTGGCTCYTTCTTGAACATTAACAGGACTTCCTCCTTCCCTGAAGATAAAGGCTTTTTACTACCTTGAAAGTCCTTCGATTRTAAAGGCTGTCTGTATGCAGTTGCCATGAATCCCCAGTGCTTCTTCATAAACTTATGAAATCAGCTTTCCTGAACTGCATAACTGTTGATCACTCATTAACCTCTCCAATCATTTGCCTRTCTATTAAGATTTTAATAGGAACTGTTTCTTACTGTGTGTTTTTACAGTGCCCAGCAGAATAGCTTAGAGAAGATGCTAAATGCTAGCATTACAAAAACAACAACTACTTTATCAAATGGCTTATATTTTAAATACAGACTGTGTGCTTTCTCATGTTTATTTCCTATGTATATACTTTTAACATGCTACATCATTTTTTAAGGCAACTTAATATAAAAGAAGATAAAATAGATTATCTCATCTTGAAAATATTATCAATGAGGAACAATCATAATGGATTTTCATTTTTTGTCCTTTAGACAGCAATTTCAGCAATTTTAACCTCAGAAGATAAATGTAAATTAATTTGTGTTCCGCAAACAGGAAGATATGACAGGACCTTTGGTGTGACTGGCTTTGGATGTTAATATAATGGCCTCTTTGCTGAACTCTGGGGGTTCAATTAATTCTGGAAGGCCAAACGTTAGTAAAAGAGCAGGACTCCATGTTATTTGAAAAAAAATTAAATGTAATTCTTTTTTTTTTCCTGCAAGATGAACAATAACTAAGAAACAGCAATAGAAAAAGACTGAACAGATTTTCTTGTTTTGTAAGAAAATCTGTTGGGATTTTTCTATCTGAGAGAGAAGTTGCTTTGTTTTTTGAAATGATTATAATGTTCAGATTGAGATAAGACTGTAAGTGTCATCAGGAAATGCAAACAYTTTGGAAGTACAGGATTGTGCCTTTTAAAATAAATAATAACTTCAGCTGAAGTAGACCTCCCCCAATTCCTTCTAGCCAAGAGCCAAGTCATAAATATATTGCAGTTTTGTGGGCTTCTATTACAACTTCCTTGACCTTTATCTCAGCAAAAAACTTCTTTTTAACTAAAGATTTTTTTGCTTTCCAATTAGACATGTTTCACAGTTTTCCCTTGATACATGTCTGTCAGACTGCAAGTTGGTTTTTAATTTTTTTTAGATATAAAAGCAGTGTAAAACTCTGCCAGCTGCAGCACTGGAAGATGATGATTCCATTTACAGAAATGTTAACTTAAGGTAACCACTAACATGAGGCAGCAATCTTCGTAAGATACGATATTCCTCTCTTCCCTAAGGGAAAGTGAACTCACTATACTGGTCAATTATCTCTTCATAATGACCAATTTATTGGGTGTTAACATTTAATTAGATGTACAAAAGAAAAGCTGTAATAAAAAGTATGCAAACAGCAATAATTAGGTTAACTTCATTCTAAAAACATGAATTAATTAAATTTTAGCCTTGTTTTTTCTTCCTTTAATTTATGAACTTCATGTTGCATATTAGCAAGCTTCACTATATTGTAGCTACACTGTCCTTTTCATTAATCACCATTCAATAGCAGAAACAGCCAGTGATCTTTTTATCCATCTTTCATATATTAAAGAAATGTAATTTTAGATTAAAAAGAAATAAAAGTTAGAGGAGAAATATAATAAAAGTGATGTCTAGATTTAAATTAAATAAAATAATGTAACCTTACATTTTTCTCACAAAGCATAGGTACTGCAAATCTTTATACAATATATTAAGTAGCTATTAAGCTGCTTTTGTAAACAAATTAAACCTAGCAGTTTTAAATTGAAAATGTTAAGTGTATGTATCTGCTAATCTTGAGTCCTATTTTTATCAAGTTGCTGACCTTCTACATTTTGTTGACTTCACCTGATGATGGATTTGTTTAGAACCTTGTGAAAATCAGGTCACAGTTATCATATTATTATTATACCAGAATAATGACCAGAGGTCAAGGTCCTACTGAGATGAAAGATATACCARTCAATAGTAAGATGGTCCTAACCTAAAGAATTTTTAGTTTAAAGCTGTGTGTATAATGATTTCTTTTTCTGAATAATTTGGTATGAGGTAGTGCCTAAAGCTGTTTATTTAGCAAAGTGGTAAAGATATTAGAAACAATTTTACTCCTATTTTTGTGTTGTGCCAAGATTACCTAAATTCATGTAAACTTTCTGCATAAATGATATAATCCTGTGGGTATCCCTCTGAGCTACTCATGCTCTTCACAGACCCTCAGAGATGCTCCATTAAAGAAACTACTCACATGGTACAGGCTTACCTTTACAAAGCTCAATACTGATTTTCTCTTARGAGGGCTGGTGTTTCGAAATGGGAAGACACTGGTGTCTGGTTCATCCAAAAAGGGTTTGCCATTTGCACCCTCTGCAGTATGTCAGTGACAAAGTTTTGTATAGGTGTGCCTTACTGCATACATTCTCTCAAATTAAATAGATTAAGTGCCAAAAATACTTTTTAATTATTACCATTACTCCAGTGCTTTTTTTTGCTAGMTTAAAAAATATTGCACCACTACCTAGCAAAAGTGGCCTGAGAAAGTCATCCAAATTGAGTAGATAATAGTAAGTCCAAGCAGATTCCTTAATAAAGTCAGGAAAATTGCGTTGTCTTTTGATGCCAGTAGTATAACATAAGAAGTCTATCTTGCAGGTCCAAACAAATGTATTTATTATACTTCTATATACTGAATGTTAATTTATTTTCTTTATATGTTCTAAGCACCTGAGCCAATCTGCTGTATAGTCCACTGGAAAACTGCACAGCTTAAAAGAGGACAAAAGCAACTTGTTCATTTTCCCACTAACATGGTTTTGCAGCATCGTTTTTTTWAAGCTTTTTAAAAGTGTAGGCTCTAGATGTCTACAGTCTTTTCTTTCTTAACTGGAGTCGTTTCAACCTAGAGTGTATCCAGAGGACATCTGAAAAGTGGGTTAGAATTGCCCTTAAAGTTTTGAACTTTGAAAACCAAGAAATGAACTCTAATCACTATAAACAAGTTCTCRTGGGGAGGATGCAGTGGTCCTCAAAGCATGTGCATTATATCACTAAATCCTATTCTTTTATCGAGGATTCAGATAATGATGTCATACAAATTAAAAATAGAACTAAGTGAAATCATATCTCAGAACAGGAGTAAAAATGCATGATAAACTGAAGTTTGCAAAAGAAAGAAACTCTGGGGAAGAACTGACRCAGTACAGGAGATACACTTGTCATTCAGTAAGGCTATGCATGCAAGAAATCTCAGTTGTATTGTAAACAGTAGAAAATGACAGAGGATGTGGTTAATTATTTTAAGGTAGAAAGAATGGCTTAGTGCCTTGTATACTCTTGGGAAGTGATWTCCTATTAAACGCACTCCTTCACTGTCACTTTGAAATGTCATTGGTTTTAATCCAAGTATTAATTATTGAAGCATAATACTTTGATCAACAAGGACTGCAAGATGATGCCTGAAACGAGAAAGGCTCTTCCCTTTGCYCCTATCCCTCCTGTTGCCCAAGGAATCTTTGGAAAATGCTGTTAATGTGTACTACACCTGAGTCATATAGCTGTGAAGATTAACTACAGCAACCATAAATCTTCAGGTAGCCTTTMAAGAAAATATTTTTTCTAAATTCAGAATTTATAGGACTCTTGACTGTCKGTTGTAAAATTGAAGACAAAAATCCAGAAAGACATTTAAAAATACGTATAATGCAATAACGTTTGAAACAGATCTGACATTACTGTGTTAATTCATAAAATACTTAAAGTAAAATTGATTAGATTACACTGAAATGTTTTAGGGAAAAGCAAAAAAATCCTCCATAAATACTATTCTAGTATTTATTTACTTCAAAATTATAGTTTAAAATTAGAAAAAAATTACATTTTCACATTAATATTTACATAAATATTGTGTATAGTCTGAAATTGTCTTTAGAATTTGAAATTAAATAGGAACTTTCTTTTTTGYTGGGCATTTCTCATTCTTTAGATGAGTTTTTCTTTTTCTGGATAGTTTATCAGTTCAAAGCTCTATCTTAGAAAAAATACTATCAAGTTTCAGAAATACAAGTTTGAGAATTCTAAATTGAATACTAAGTAGCAGGTTGAAAACAACTTTTTCAAGATAAATCTTGTTAGGTGAGAAATGCAAAAAAATATTTTTAGACAAATCAAAATATTTTGCAAAACATTGTTTTTAACTAACTGCTGTTCATGGCAKAGAAAATAAATTTCAATTAATAATTGACATGCATTCTTCATTTTCATACTCACTGGACCAGTCTGCAAAATGAAACCTGCTTTTTTTCTGYTCTAAAAGACCACTGGTTATTCAGCAGAATAAAGGTGCCCTTTAAAGGTGAAATAAAAAGGTATCAATGTAGATAGCATCTGTTTCTCCTGAAGTTACGTTACAAAACAATATTCGAAAAGGTACTGAATTAAAAAGTTGTTGAAATTTGCCTTCTTTTTTGTACTCTTCATCATCAGCTCTTAATCAGAACACAAGGTTTTAAAACAACARAAGTTTCAAAAATTGATCTGCTTTCATTAGGTACACTCTTTGTACAGAAAAGTAAATCAATATAAGACTACCAGAGAAGTTATTTCTTGCTCTGAAAAAAATGTTTTATGTAGGTTTAAACTGAGTTCTGAATACAAAGCAAGTAATGAATTAGGTTCTATTATTTATGGAACCATGAAGATRATTTAGTTATACTAACTCACCAACAGTGAGCTACCATCCACAGCTAGAAAGAGAAATCCTATGATACTTGCAGCAGATTACATCATTTTACAAGAGATGAGCTTAGAGATTACCTGGAAAAAAGCGTAGCTAKTGACACAAGTGTTGTGACTTAATTTGATGATTATCCTGTGATTGTACTGTTCTTCATCTTTCATATTGTTGTTTCTATAACAAAACAGCTATTTAAATAGCTGCAGGATTAAAAAGTGATAATATTACAAGTAGCTGTTGTCATCCACAGTTGACTTTGTTTCCTCCAAATTTCCATCTTCTGCATAATATAGTTAGTAAAATGCATATGTACTGGAACAGTGTACAACAGTGTCAGAGCTTAGCAAAAACATCTTATCCATACTGCCTGCTCCTGTTCTCTTTACTGCTGTATTCTGATGCTCTGTATTTTTATCTAGAGACAAAATATTAGATACTTAGCAGTCAGTCACTTCTTTTCTAGACATCATATTGAATAACTCAGTCAGTCAAGAGCCTMGTCAAAGAAAGGCTGAGCAGCAAGTCCAGACAGATTATTCATTTAAACACAAAACAAAGTATCTAGGTTGCACATGGCACTCCAGAGTTTTAGAACAAATGCTGGCATAACCACAAACTGATACATGTAATACCGTAACAATATTAACTCAGCTCCTTAGCCTGTTTTGTTCTATACTTTTTCTGTGATATAAGGTATTGTTCAGTGTGTCTCAGGAATCTGGACACTGTCCCTTGATTTCTTCTTCTTTTTTTTTTTTTTTTTT
>NW_028185295.1:611736-619560 GCF_003343005.1 Rhea americana
GAGAAGTGCCTGGAATTCTTCTTCACTGTTCTATATACCTATATTTTCCTGAAGAAACACTAGTTCTTCATTTTGTTTTGCATTTTAAAAACTAGTTCACAGATAATATAACTTAGAGAAAGGCATGCYACTGATATGAAGAATCACAGAACAGACAGAATTTTCATATGATAACAGCACATCAGTTAAAACCAAATCCAAATTTAGCTCTGATATAATTGCTGGTTCCATTTATTCCTCTGAAATAGACTCTGTTCAAGCTCTATTTTGCTTAGCTGGTGTTGACCAGCTAAGTGTGTAATGTGTAATTACTGTAATTGATTAAGATGTTAAAAATGTTTTAAATGCCCTTTCTATGTATCTGTTTGGAATATGTTTTTTTCACATTGTATAATTACTGTTGGTAAGTCCAAGCAGAATCCTCATAACACGYACATTCTCTTAGAAAAATTTACAAACAGATGGAACTAATATCCTAGTTACAAATAGGTGCAGACAACTAGCAAAACCTGCACTCTGATTAACCATACTTTTTGCTGACCAAAGTCAATTCTAAGAAGCTCTAGTTATTGAACAGAAACCAGTAGATGTAACTAAGTCAAAAGGAGAAAAGGATCCGACCTAACCCTGCCTCTGCCTCTCCTCGGAAAGGAGATTGAGTACTGAAACAGAGAGAGGTGAATACCTGCACCTGTACATTGCCGGTGCCCTATATACTTTGTTTAAAGTTATTTCAGGTGTGTTTATGTTACTCTCTAGTCACTACTGTGGCTGTTGTATAGCTGTGGAAAAGGGTAAGGAGAAAAAAAAAAAGGAAAAGAGCAGAGGAGGATTCCTTTTGGCTATATTTTTGATATCTTGATATTATTACTGGTCTTCTTCTAGGATACTGATAAACAGATAGAACAAGATCATAAAAGACAGCTGACATAATATTACTGTTTGGAAAATCTATCCCTATTTCTCTGATTCAGCGTCTCCCTGATGTCTTGTTCTGAGAAGGCAGCCCCTGAAATTCAGCTTGCCTATAGTTCCACACTCATTGTGCCATGCGCATGCATTTCCAAAGTTTTTTTTTTCCCTTTTTGAAGAAACTATGACCAACATAACTTAAAATCTGAAACTGAGATTTAACCTCTGAATATTCGTTTATATTTTGTCCATAAATGACTATATTGATTTAGTCAATTTATGGTTAACCATTGTCGTAGGTAATAATCAGGGGATGCCAATTTGACTACACGAATGAATTTTGAAATTCTTCAGATTAGATGTGATGTTTCAGGCCTGAGAGGCACTTTTTAGTGCTATGTAGATCAAAACTTACAGATTCTGTAAATAATCTCAGATGTTTCTTTAAAGATGTACTCCTGAGAAGGACCATCCACCTACGGGAAACGGTGAATAAGAGAAACAATCTAGCAAAAAGTTTCTGCAGCAGCATTGAACAAGTAAGAGGGGGCCAACTTGTACTTGTCAGGGTTGGAAAAAAATTATTCCTTTTAAGGATGGCAGAAAGCATCATTCACGTTATGGTATTTTACCTCCATTAAAATGACATGCTTTTCTTTGTCTCTCAAAACTGCAACATTCAGTTCAGTGGAGCACAGAAAAGTGTGACTTTCTTAATGTTACATTTTTAGAATAGTTAAGAAGCAGAACAGCTTGTGTGATATAGCAAACTCAAGCAAATGTTGTAAACATGTTTTCTATAATTGAGTCTTATTAGCTTTAATTCATATTCTCCATAATTAAATAATTCTTTTTTAGAATGTTGTCATATCCTTCAAAATCATCTATTTTTAATGAGTGTCAAATCAAARTGAATCTAAAACTAAGTACATTTATATAACCTGGCAAATAACTTAATTTTGTTTTGTTTCTGAGTCTTTTCTTTTCTTTTCGAAGATTTATCTTAGCCAGAAAATACAAGTTTTAAATAAACACTTTTCCTTTGGCATAAGTTTGAGTGGCTTCTCTGACTAGAAGCAAATAATAGCAATTGTGTCATACTCTGAAACCTTATACAGGTGCTAGAAGTAATTGTTATCTAAACTGTAGTAATTAGGCTTGAATTCTTCCATAAACAAATCCAGATTAGGTTTCTTTTTTACAAAGTCAACATTTTTCTCTTTCTCTCTCCATTTTCTGTCTCAGCTTTCATTTAAAATCAAAATCATTCTAGCCATCAAATCCATTGAAGCAATCTGTATCACTTTTTTCAAGAGTTCATGACTCTAAAGCTAATGCCAGTTGAGTCAGTTAAATGCTTCAAATTTACATTAAAAGCAGGAAAAGCCTCTTGTCAATAACCAAAACCTTTGGATCGAGTGTGACAATTTCTGCCTGGAATCCAATGAAAAAGAATTTTTCACAAGTAAGTAAATCAGTAATAATCTGATTAGAGCATTTGCTAGGTATTTGTTTGTGATTTCTGAACTTGGGACTCAGYTGAGCCTTGAGTTAAATTTCCAATTCTGCATCAGTAAAGCCAGGGACTTGAATGTCAACCCTCTTTATATAGGATGTTGAGTCAATCTTGCATGYATCAGAGCTGTTCTACTTTCCAGTCACTTGAGAAGTCCAGTGGCTGATTTTAACTGAAACATTGAATGTATCAATTTCAGTATTTCTGAAACAAAATGCTGTAAAATTTCACTTACAATTTGGTTTAAGATTTTAGGTTTTCACTATTTATGTGGATCACATATATTTTTAATCATAAACTCTATTTTRATATTCTATTTTTAGTTGGAAAAATGAAATTTACTTAGCCAATTCTAATCTCCATGTTTTTTCCTAAACCAATTAAGAAGGATTGAAAAACTGTCCTAGAATCTTTTGAGCACTGTATGTTACCAAATGGAAATGCTAGAATTTAACATGTTGTGAGATGGCAGGCAATTCTTCATTAATGCCAAGACAGGAGCAGCGCATACTAAACATTCTGGCTTGCTGACAAAGCTGTATTAATATAAAATAGTAGTCTTGAGATAATTACAGTTTTGTGTCTGGAACAGAATACAATTTTGTGTGTGAAACAGACCTTTACTTAGATAGCCAAAGAAGAAACAATTTCTTCCTTTTAATGTATATTTAATCTTAATAAACAGCCATTGAAATTGAGATGGCCTGCTATACTTTTAACTACATACAGTATTTAGAATGTGTAATTGAGCTTTTGTCAATGCAGAAACGCTYCTTGTTAGATGACTTGAGATTTTGAAAGGAAAATGTAAATTCTTAAATTAGCAATGGAAAGAGTTGCAAGAGTTTCTATCTAGAAAACTTTATTTCAAGAAATCTTCTTTTCTTTCAGTAAGGAGGGGGAAAAAAATTGCTTACTTTTTTTCCTCCTTCTGTATTTAAAGTAGGCAAGCCTGCTGTAAAATTAACCAAGTTAATGTTGGCAGGAAGTTCTTGATTCTTTTCCCTTTTAATTATGGGAAACATTTTCTCATTAGGCTTCTCTATTTAAAGCTAGCTATTATTGGCTTACATATTAAAAATAAGTGACAAACACAGATTAGGATGCATGTTTGTATGGATGAGTAATTGAGAGCTGAAGCTCTTGCAAAAAGTAGCTCAAAGCAGGGAATAATTGAGCGTCCTTTGTTACAGGTGAGGATGAAAAACACTTCATTTCCTCTTCACATAGAGAGTCTGAACCAAAATCCTCTCTATAGCTAGGCATATGTTGGTATTGTTAGGGTCATGGCTGTGCTGATGAAGACAGAAGGGAACTGTGGTATGGAATAAAGCTGTTTGGTTGAGTTGTTTTACTGCTGAAAATGGCCATCAATTTTTCTTTAAAAAATAAATATTTATGAATAGATGGGAATATACAGGCACTGCCTATATATATATATTTATATATAATCACCCAAATTTCACAAACTTTATTTCAGAAACAATGAAAGATTTCAAGAAGCAGATACTGTTTGCCAGTCACATTACTCAAAGTCCAGACACTGAGCCGCAATAAAATTTAACCAAGATGTCCTAATTCTCACAGTCTGCAGACTGAATATATGATTTGTATGCATAAATAAACATACTTAATCATAGCCATCCAAATCAGCAATGAGTCATAGTTAAAAGTGTAATTGCAGTTTTGATTTTAATATCAAAATATTCATAGTCTGCACTAAGTGAGAAGCATCTGATTCTAGCTATTTAGACTGGAAGACTGTTCAGAATAAAGGTATAAACATATCTTAGTTGTTTTAACTATGGAAAGCTTGAAAATATTGAGTGCTTGCTCTRTTATGTGTATTAGATTAACTTTTAAATGAATAAATTAATGTGTATATATTTTGCTTTGGTTTTTAGAACTATCTTTTCTTCTAGAATAACAAAATCATGTCAGATTTCATACGCCTGTCAGATGAACTATCATTTCTTTGCAGAACAAGTGGAGGGGTGATCCAGATACAGGAAGTATCAAAATTAGCGTAACAGGACAAGTGGCTGCAACCTTATATTCTGTGTTGGTAATAAAAACACACCTATTAAAGATTGCTGTAGAGATATAACGTGTTCAACATCATAAATATCAGCGTAAACTCCTGACCCCAGCGAGATTTTATTTATGAACTGTAGGAATATACTTACATATTTTAAGCCACACATGACCTATCATTGTCCACATTCTTTTTTAAGAATTGCACTGATCCACATTTCAGAAACATTTCCTTATTATTTATGGATGCCCAGTCTGATATACCTTAATCCCAGTTTTCAGGAAAGTGAAGTCATTGCAGATCCCTTTAAAACCAAGGGGGGATGCAGCAACAAATAAGGGCCTCTACACTGTGCTGTTAATGTTCATAATAATATTTCAGATAGTGCCCTAAATACTACTGAATTTCTAACTTTTACAAAAATTGAGTTGGATCCCAAATTCCTTGCAACACTATAAACTTAGATTCTTCAAACATGGCCAGCAGCAGAATTTTCTAAAAGGTTTAAATATGTGGAAAGCTATTCCACATATTAACTTCCACGATTAATCTTCTTTTACAGTAGGTGATAACAGGAAACATTACATTTTCAGACCACTCCAATGTGTAAAATTTCATATACGGTGTGGAAGCAGACAAAGGACAGAATGAAGGAATGAAAGATTAATGATTTTGATGGTCAGGTCTCTAAAATGGAAAAGTTTACCCCAGAAATACATTAAATAAAGGAAAAAGAGGAGGGAAATAGAACCAGAAGTGCAAATGAACTGTAACTTTCTGGCAGACTTCTGTTTTTTGTGATTTTTGTTTTCTTTGATTAACTGCATAGTTTTGAATTTGACCATCAAGCTTCTAACTTCTATAATTGGTCTTTTTCTGAGGAGATCTAATGAACCGAGGCCAAGACTTTATGTTATGCTTTTGTATTTTGCAATATACAATGTAGCAAATATGTAATCATTTTAGTTATACAAATTAAGGGTGTTTCTTTACTAGTAGCTTGCAAGTTAAAATACTTTATGGAAACTTGTCACTTATTTATCTACAGATACATAGTTGTAGGTAACTGACAAAAATGTGGATGCAAAAGAAGTCATATTTTGACAGAGAAGTGTTACAACAAGCACAGTTAAAAAACTCAAAGCTAAGAGGCTCATCTCAATTTCTTACACAAAATTTCTCATTTTGTGTAAGGGTTACTGCCAGGTTTGTTCCGTTCTTTTTGAATTCCTTTAAAGTATCAGTCCCTTCAAATTCAGTAACTTTTTCTTTTTTTTTTTTTTTTTTTTTTTTTTTTTTTTTTTTTTACCATCCACAAGATCTTTAAGTGTAGTTCCACTGAACTTTAGAGTAGTTTTTCATAGTGTTTCCATGCGTTTTTCCAGAGAGGCTGCCATCAGAATTCCATATTCAGTGAAATTAATAGGTTTTTAGAACACTGGAAAACAAGCATCTGTAAAGAAGGTGCGAGTGGGGTTTTTTGTTGTTTTGTTTTAAATAGAATATACGAGTTATGACATGTTAAGCATGACGTAAGTAGTGTCAGCCTAACTATGCTGAATTTTTGAAAAGTGTGACCTTTGGATTCAACCTTGCAAAAGTGCATCCTCCAAGACCAACAGCTAGTTTGCCAGTTCTTAGCAGGGCAATGAATTGATTCTCATGGTTACCTATCCCAGAGAAAAACAGATTATTCTGAAGAGGATGTGTGTAGAACTCAGCTTGCTTAGCTTCGAAGACTAATCACTGAGTAGTGGCAGGGATRCAAGAATCAAGAATGCTACAATTCATTATCCACAACACGCATCCTCTTACTTAATAAACCTTGAATACAAACATTATGACCAAACCGCGCTCCCATTCAGCTGGCTGGCTTCCAGGGCCATTCTGTTGTATCTCAGAATGCACGTTTGTCAAGAGCCTAATTTAAAGATTTTCTGAGTAGTTTTACAGTAGTGGATACACTCTATTACTGGGCAGCAATTTTCTGATGATTCATATAGCAAATTATAAAATAGTCTCTTAAGGCTTTTAAAACTTCAGAGGCCTCTTGACCCAATAGATGAATGCAGGAATTGGAAGAGTTATACTGAGTCTAGGAAGTCCTCGGTAAACTGTGTGTTTAAATGCCTGAATTTCCTAATGTAGTCTAAATTAGAGAATAAAGCAAAATTTCGATTTAATATTGTTTTGAAATCCTCATTGCTAACCAGCCACTGCTCTATGAAWAAAAAAATGTGAATGTTTCTTTGTTTTCATAAGAGAGGAAAGAACTGAAAGGTCTTAAAAATCTGAGAAGTGGAGCTGCGATGAAAACTGCCATTAGCACTTTCACACCTGATTGCAAGCCACTGAAGTCAGCACTGTTCTATTGACAAAGCAGTGTCAGCCTGTCAGTTTGGGATTTAACTCCAGCCTTTCAGGGCTGCTGCTGTGGAAGTGTGGAGAAGTTAAATGAGAACCACTGATTCTGCTCCAAGTTTCCTGGGTTTTCACTGAMAGATTTCTAATGTTGTTTTAGCTGGTGAGGACAATCTTGTATGCTTCATGTTAGGCCATGATTTCACCACATATTTCTGCAATCTTGAACGATTCCTGTAGTCGTGAAGGTGGGTTGCTCTATGTATGTATCACGTGATACACATTCCTKACAAGAAGGGTGTCAGCTTGGGACTGCAAAGTTTTATTGTTCTGCCTGCCTCTCTTAAAAAACACCCTCTGGATTAAGACTATAAACTAATTTGTAGCTTCTCTGGCAGATGGTAATGACTTTCTGGACATTGTTGATGGGAAGTAGAATGAAGGAAGTAGCATGTTAAGTGAGATTAAAAGCTTCACACTCACTGATCTCTTGAGTGGTRGTAGGCTGCTGTTCTTTGAGTTAGACTTGTTCTCTCAAATATATTCGTCTTTGTTTTYCATAAAGGTAAAATTTTCTATATAAGATATACTTCCTTCTCTACATTTCCCTACATTCTGTCTCATGGCCTTRTTCCTTTATTCTATACAAGAAAATGGTTTCTTGTATTCTCATCTATATTTACTTCCATATTCTCCATTCAAAAATCAGTCTTAAACCTACTTATGTATCAGTATTTCTCTCTAGTTACTCATRGAGTTTCTTTAGGTGTTTTGATGCAAGGGGGAAGTCCTGTATTTTTAGGAATCAGTTGCTTCTCAGCAGCAGCATTGCCCTCTGGTGGATGAATGATTTTCCATTTGGGGAACCTTTGTATTGGGGTTCATTTACGTTATTTGGATTGTTTGTCTGATTTGGATGTAACATGACTTCTCTCAGTACTTCATACTCATACTCTCACATATATTGAGAATATGAATGCATGACAGAAGCCGAAGTTGG
>NW_028185295.1:619670-653824 GCF_003343005.1 Rhea americana
AAAAATCTACCAAATCTTTGTGAATGAGGAGACTACATTGTCAACTCTATTACAAGAATCTTACAAAATCCAAACTTGCATGATCCTYCCTGCAATTAGTGTTCATTTAAGATCTATGCCATTAGTAGCCACTGCATTAGGTAGAGTTTTATGGTAGATGGTAACACTTTAAAAATGTCAGAGAGATTCTCTATATAAGCCGAGTGAGTAYCACAAGCGAGTATCTTAAATAATACACAGATAAATTGAGCATGAGGGGAAAACACTTTCCAAAAGATGAAAAAACTCCTTGCTGGCACCATTAACATTACCTCTAAAATATGCTTAATTCACGCTTCCTATTTCTAGCTAGACCTGCTACAGTCTAAGCCCAAATAACACTCACGGGATGYAATTAAGTTGGTCACCAAAAGAGATTTAAAATAACTTTCTAAATCATGAAAGAAAGGAGTGTGAGACTGAAGGCTTTAGAAATGGAATGTAACTCTCTATACAACTGAATAATTATGCTACAGTTGATAATGATGATAAGTCTCTAATKGCTTCTTAAGTTTCCTGTATATGTATCCCATTTAAATGAGAGCATAGACCTTTGGCTGAGGTAATGAAGGAAGCAGCGAGAGGCCTTCAGAGTCCAGCTCCCATTTATGTACATTCTGTTGATTCAAAGTTTACAATTTGTCATAGTACTTAGTGCTTCCCTTTCCCTTGGGTATTAATTTCAGTTAAATTCTGTGTGTATTTCTTCTCACTGGCTGACACTAGAAAAATATARTTGAATTCTCATTTTCCATCAACTCATGGGATGCATGATACAGTATTCTATACCCAATATTTTGTCCTGAGAATAACAAGAACATGAATACAAAGCAATCAAAACAGTCTATTTAAAGATTTTTCATTTCTGAGTCTTCCGGGAGCTATATTGTCTGCACATATAAGATATCTTTTACAGTTYTTTTTTCCAGACCACTTCTTTGGATTCTTTTAATGTCAGTGTCAACCTGCCAAGATAAATGCCACAGGATTCTGAGTTTGGAAAAAGGTGCATCCGTAATGTTGTTGTTGTTTTACGATCCCACAGAAGTATGTATTGAAAACTGACTCTTCATTACTTAGTGTAAAAAGCTAGGAAAACATTAGCATTTATGAAGGAGTTTATCATTTAAAAAAAATGTTTAATAGTTCTATTATATGGCTGTCCAGAGAAAACATGTGATTTCATTTCAGACTGAAAAGGATTATGGAGTTATCTCAAAATATTTAGAAAAATGGTAGTGCACAGACACCATAAATGAGATCTCAGTCTTAACAATATTAAAATTTGATTTTTTTTTTTAATATTTGGGGGTTTAATTATAAAGGCTTTAAATACAARTGAATCAAAAAGTGCAAAAATGAAGATACAAATGGGAGAGTCTTGGACAAAATGTTTTCAAATGGTCTTGTTTTGATTCCCTTACAAACTGATGCTGTAACATCTTTTAAATTAATTATCTGAAAAAAGATTATCTTTTTTTTCCTTTGCTGCTGACATTCTTTGTTTTAAAAAATGTCAATACTGAGAAGAGAGTTTGAACCAATATGAATATTATTGGGAATATACTTCTGTATTGGTTAAAAGTATCTAGAAACACATTATCAATGCCCATGAAGAAAATTTTCATTACTGTATTTCCAGCTAAATTCAGAAAATGTCTTTATGGCAAWCATGACTTCTGTGACTTAGATGTTTTTAGATGAATTAGATATTAAAAAATATATTGCTATTTGAATAAAGGGAGAGATAGACATCAGAAATAGATCCACTTTAATTTGGAAGTGAATGATCTTTTTAAGGAATAGAACTAAGTCTATTCTCTCAAAGTGATGTTTGATGAAGCAATGTTGAAACATATGGATCCACAAAATATACAAGCTGAAATGTCTTGTGTTGCCTGATCTATTCTTTTCAGAGGTAATTCTAAGCATTTATAATAATAGACTTACAACAATAATAACAGTATWAACTATTTTCCATTATACATTTTGCTCCCATCTGACTCTTTTTTCGTTTTTTTAATGACACTTTTTTTAACCTGAGATACTTTTTATTTAGAGTGATTGATTCTAAGCCTCTTTTTATATCTCTTTTATTAGCCATATTTGAAATAAAGACAATGAAAGCACTTATCTCCCTGTTTCTCATAGAAGATTAATTGGAGTTGGGAACATTTGCTTGAAAGTAAATTTGTAGTGAAATTTGTTTTTCAAAATCRTTCATTTTTATAAACCATCTGCCAGTTCCTCTTTAATTTACCAAAGCTTCTAGGACAATCTTTGCCTTTTATGGCAACACGAGGCAAAACAATGCTGAGATATTTTGATTTGGCAAGAATATTGAAACAGAGACCTCCAAGATGAATAATTTTCTCAACAGTATCAAGAAATCTATGAAATTAATACAACATTTATGTGAAGTTTTTTTAAACTCTATTTGTTTCATTTCTGTTAGACATGGAAGGTTATTTTCATGTTTCCAGTGAAAGAAAAATTCAACTGTGAATATATGGAATTTTAGCTATGTTTTATTTCTGTGTGATTTTTGTTTTCCCTATCTGTTACTAGTCTAACTCTTTGGTACTTCAAATTAGCCCATATTATCATTCTTCTATGGTAGCAAGAGGAGGAAAATCATGTAGCAGAAGATAGCAAATTTTGGAAGAACCTGCTCAAGCACTTTGCAAGAGAAGTGACATACATTCAACTCTACTCTGCCAAGATAAATGCAACAGGACTGTGTGTGTGGCAAAAGGTGGATTTCCATAAGTACTGTTAACTAATTTAAACAGTTTTTAATGACCCCACTTGCTTTTTTCACTTTTTAAAATTTCATATAAATTAACGTGACTATTTCAGTTAAAATATCTTTTTGATCTATTCTACCCACCCTCAACTTACGTGCCCCTTCAGTCACTTCTAATCAGTGCAGTTCTTTATGAACTGTTGTTCTCAGTCTTGTAAAATATATCCCATGAGAGCACTTCTATTAATGCATTATCCTTCCTGGATTATCGCTCCTTTCACTATTAATTCATGAGATTGATTCACCCTGTTCCTTGTACAGAAATATTAAYGTATAATTAAGATACAAATCCAAATGTGAGGACATAGTAACAGGAAAGCCATCTGAAGGAAACAAAATCACAGCAGTGACATGTTCTAGAAGAGGGCTGCAGCTGAAGATTAATTGGTGAGCACTCACACTGACAACAGATAACTCATGTGTTACATTCACAGAGGGAATGAAAGAGCTGGAATCTGCAGACTCTTTGCCATAAAAAAGGAGACTGCTTTCTACTGAACAATTCCTGTATCTGCTTACATTTAAAATGATTCCTCATGCTGAAGATCATTTGATGAATGCTGTGTGAAATCTGTGTAGCTCCACTACACTTGGGCCAATTTATGCTGTCTTGGGATCTGGCTCTTCTGTGTCAGCTATAGTGTCAATCAGCAGTTKTGAATTCAAACATGAGCAAACTTTTATTAAGGTCAAGCTACTGGAGCAGCATGAGAGCTAATGGCATTCTTAATTTGTACTTGGCATTTACCGCTCAAATCTTATGAGGTGCATAAGCAAACAGACAACAYTTTGTAGATCTGTAGTCATATTTTGTGTGTGCCTCTGTGTGTGTGTATGCATGGAGGAGGCAATAAAATTTTTAAACTTGTTAGGGCAGTAACCACATTTCCTCAAAGCAAGGCAGATGGATTTAAAAAGAAAAAGTTTTACACTTGCAAAASCAGTGAAGATTTCTAAGTGGGAATATCATGGCAGATAATTTGTGAGAAGAGGTAGAAAATTCAGTAGATTCAGAAAATTTAGTAGATTCAGGAGTTAAAAAGAAATAGCTTTAAGTCTGCAAATGGTTTCRTCTTTGTTAAAGTTTGTATTATACTGCAAAGAGGATTAATGTGAAGTTAATTGTGCTGAGGATGCCATGGAATGCAGAGCACAATTCTAGTAACTCCTTCAGAAAATGTTATCAATAAATTATATATTTAGATATCATATAGTTAAGTTTTAAAATRTTCATTGTGACAATGGAACTGTTACAGTACAATGGCAGATTATGTAACTCTAATTGCTTAGCTTTATATAAGGTATGACTGGATTAGATGAACACAAGCTGTAAATTGTATCTGGAGTATTGATTGCAAGTGATAGAAAGATTATTTAAAATTTGAAATTATCATAGAAAATACAAACTGCAACTAAACTTTTTTCAAACTTTAATTTGAAAGGTCCTGAGAGTTTTAAAGGTTTGAGGAATTCAGGATGGAGTGAGGAGAGTTTCCATAACACAGAACTAACATTACAACTTACCAGTAGCTTGCATGTCTCACGTCCCAAACGATATTCCATTGGTGTCAGGACAAATGAGTCTAAAAAGGCATGTTTTATCACACGAGAATCCAGGAAAAGACATCAGAAGTTGCTTATAAATCAGGCTCATGAGCTGCCTATTTTTTGAATCCTGGACCTTTTTCCTTCCTTGCAAAAATTAGAAGGTATTTTAGGAAAGGAGTCTGTCTTCTCTGAACCTTCATTGAATAATCAGGGTTGATTTTTACCACAGTAAGACTTGAAGTATTTTTGCTTAATGGAGTTTCTGGAACTGTATATTTCATTCAGTCTTCCTGAAAGTTGTATCCAAACTCAGCTTTACTATATTTTGCAAATAGCAGGCACAAAATAGCAGCAGCCATTTTATGGCTATGCAGTAGGCTGCTAAATGGTGTAGTCATTCAAACAACAAAAAAATAGTGTCTGAATGAATTACATAAGCAGTGARAAGAGGTAGTAGCTGTGATCTTGGGCATTAAGTTCAGACAACCATTTGTAACCTAATATGATTATATTTGATACTGCAGAGTTTACCACCTGAAAAATTAGACTCATCAATATGACATCATCCTGCAAAAACTGTTTTGCTCATTTCTTTTAGATTGTACAGMTCTAGAAAGCTACTCTTCTTGAATTAAGTACCAAGACACTAGTATATAAACCCTACCCTGTCTTTTCTTTAGGAATATTCTGTTAATGGTTTCAGATCTGATGTCCTATCTTTACAAGCAGATTATGTGAAGGATACGTTATATGTCCTGAGTAGTGAAATAATAGTGAAGTTGGCATATGACTATATCCTGTTCTTTCCTTGCCAGCAACACATTTTGAGTATGTCCACAATCARGCAATACAAAGTTAGACATAATGCCAGTTTGGACTGGAGATTGTATCTATCTTTTGATGGATTGTGTAATTATACCAAAAATAATTAAGATTGGCTTTAAAAAGTGTCTACTCTGTTGGCCCTTTTCAGCCATCCTCTTCACAATCATCCTGTCCAAACTAATAGAAAGTAAATAATGGTTAAAAGGTAATGAGAAGTAATGGACCTTAAACAGATTTACTTTTGATCGGGTACCACCAATTTGCAGCATTTGTATTTCTTTCAGGGCCCTTGAGCTGCATAGCTACCTAGCAACCATGAAATCTGCTATGAGATAATCTAATACAGAAAACGCTGCACTTGCCAGCACTGTACAGTGATAATCAACCTGGCAATATAGCTGAAATTGCTGTACAACAAATACCCTTAAATTCTACAAGATGTTAGGCTTTGTACTGTGTATCACGGCTAAGATTATAAACCTTTGCCTTTCAAGAAAATATTTGTGCTTTAAATGCAATTTGGTTTTGCATACAAAATTTGTTGTTATGATAGGGGTGCCAAACCACAGTCTGCTCATGGAAGAGACTTACCTCATGAATTCACTGTCAGGACACTTTAAGYATTAATATTCCTGCTTTTTAATCTAGAATGCTATATAGCCTAGACTTGGAAAATTCATATCTGGACCTTGGTTTATCCAAAATACTTGTGTTGTATTTCTGCCACTTACCTGGACTTTGAGTACTTTTACCCCGGTGCCCTATTCTCTCATTTGTAAGAATCATTTAGCAGAACTGGTAGAAAGGAAGGAGGCTATTTCAATTATGGAAATTTAATCATTTCATTGATATTTTATAGAGCAACTAGGTCCAGATGGCATACCACTTCTCCAATAGTAGAAAAATGGCTGAATCTTGTCTTTTTGGTCTCTGGGCTCTACTTTAGCATTATGGCTCTTTCTAATCACATAGGGAAATGGCATCAAAAACATACCATTCAAGCTATTTAGTGAATTCAACTCTCTTGAAAACATAACTAATAATCAAAGCTACATTGGTAAACAATTTTGTGAACATAGAAAATGAAAACTTTATTGTAGCTCAGATTTAAAAGTTATTTTTCTCCACAATGAACCCTTAATTATCATATATAATTTAAATATCAAAATTCTTTACAAACAAAGCTTCTTTTTGAAATTTTTTAAATTTGCCATAGTCTAATTTAATATTATTTTATCAAATATGATAAAGGAGTGTTTTAATACCCTGATGCAGTAGATAGCATAGCATATTAACATAGGGCTGCCATGTTATTCTGATTTTTGTCAAAACAGCTTTATCTCCTTAAAATAGAATTTAGGTCTTTAACCATTTTCAAGGCTGTACTGTCATCACCTTGTTATATTGGATTAAGATGTGTTAATATATAGATATTTTATTTTAGATTATTGTTTTAATGCAACATGAGGCAGTAACATCAAGTTTAGGAGGTTGAAAAGAGTAAAACACTTGGGAACTGGGTCATTATTGTACAGAGTAATTCAGGAAAATTTATTTGATTAAAAAAAGAATACTTGGTTAGTATTTGCAACTTTTTTACCATGTGTATGTTTTTCCTCAACAAATGATTGCAAAGCCCTCACAGAAGTGCATGCATGTTTTGGTTTCTCCTCTGGTTCACAAGTCAAGGATGCAGGAGGAAGATAACCTCCACAGGATTCAGCTGACAAACCAGGCACACAAATTGCCAAACAGCTCATCAAACTGTCTAAACACTGAAGTGTTAGTATAAATGTAATATCCAGATAAATTATTAACAACCTGCTTRTCCAAAAGCAACCTTGCCAAACCTGAACATTGAGCTCATTTGTTGTGCGAATCCTAGTTTCGAGCAAGACATCTTCAGGATTACCAAATACGATGTGCACGGACAGCAGAATACTCACCTTGTTGTGATTGGTATCTGCTGCCTTACCCTAGAGATACTTCTCTTAGTGCTGTAACTTTTTTCCTGAGGTATTTTCACCAGCGATGGGGGAGTAGAAACGCACGGTGAAGGTGGCAGAGCTCCGCTGTGTTGCGCACGAGACTCATTTGGCTCTGTGAGAGGCCATCGCATGGGACGAAGGTGTAATTTCTTGACCTTGGAGGTACTCCTGCTGGAGTCCTGCGTTGAGGTCTGGGGGCCAGCTGTGTGAGAAAGACAAAGTGCAGGGAGATGATCAAGGAGCAGGGGGATTAATCACGGTGTTTAACAGCGCGGTGTAAGTGGCACTCGCCCCACCTGGTGCCGGGAGCAGGTGTGTGAGGCGGCAAGCCTGGCTGGCTGGATGGCGTTAAAGGAAGCGTTATTCGGCCTGGGGGCTGCTCGCTGTTGGGAATCTTTACCTCGGCGTTAGGCAGTGCTGAGGCCCCAGGACCAGCCAGGGAAGGGCTTTCCTGGAGCTCCAGCAGGGTCTGGAGGAGCCGGAGCACTGGGCGGCAGCAGCGGGGCAGAGGAAAGGCCGGTGGCAGCGGAAAGGGGCCGTGTCGTTCCCCTCCTACCCCCACGGCCTCAGGGCTCTTCCTAAGATGGCGGCGGTGGGCACAGCCGGTACGCGGAACATGGCGCTGCTGCGCTGAGGTAAAACTGCTTTGTGTGGGAGCCCCGTCCGGTCCGAGCGTGGGACTGGCTTGTTTGGATGCTTGGAAGTCTCTGATTGTTATGGAAACATCAAGAAAAACGAGTTGCTACCTTGGCCACTGGAAAAGCTTATCTTTGTCATGAAAACTAACCTTAATGTCTGTGCCAAAGAGCTTAAAGTGATTTTGGGAATGGTGTTCCCTTTAAAGCAGAAATTAGTAACGAGTAAGGGGTTCCAGCTGCTGGTTTTGCACTGCCTGTGCTGGCTCCTTCACAGCACTGAGGTAAGGCACTTCACTCCACACCCTTCAAAAAAAGGAGGAAAGAAAAAAGAAAAGAAAAAAAGGTTGGATGTGTTAGTTCAGCTGCATTCCTCATCTGCTGTTCCGTGGTCCACGAGCGCGCGGCCTGCTGGTGGGCTGTCTCTCAGCGGAGTATTACTCTGGATGCTGTGAATTTACACTTCCAGTTGCAAACTTAGACCTCACTTAATGCTGAAACTAAACTTAGGGAGATAAATCCAGGCTCCTGCTCTTCCCTGACTTTGCTGCTTCGTGTATGCAGGCCTCTCAGCCCACGAAAGGCAGGTAATGGCACCGGTGAGACAGTGACSCAGAGACCATCGTGTTTGTCCTACCTGTTAATGTAAGTGAAAACCCTAAAAGGGCTTTATAACAGCAGAAATGATTAGAAATTATTTAACTAGAAAATATCTTATGCAGTTGATAATGGTTTTGATTGAGGATCAACTTTGCTTGCTGCACCCAAAGTTGATGGCGCTTTAATGTGTACTAAAGATGGACACATTTTGGTGTTTGTGMACCAGTGCAAGGCACTGGGGCTAGCATTCATTATAATACCACTAAGAAAGGCACTCAGGCTCTGAGACACTGCTTAAAATACCATTTATTGGAGCTAAYGTTGGAAGGAGAAAAGAAGCTGGATTAGACCATCTTACATTCCTTCAGCTGCTGGGAAGGTCCAGCTGTGTGGTGTTGGACAGACCTCTGATCAGGGCACAGCGTACAGTGCAAATCTTCTCCAGAGAAAGACTCTGTGGCATTTTGGTCTTTAGAGCTCTTCTTACAGGAGTCATCTTAGAAGGAAATGATCCTACTCGTTCTATTTCTGTTGTTGAACAGAAGGGTGTTCRTGTGAGAAGGTGCTGCTTCGCTATAAGACAAAGACGAGGACAAGCAGGTGGTATAGTTGCTCGTGCCAGGTGAGAGCAGCCTCCAGGCTCCTTTGTTAGGATTAGCTGGCTAGTTTTGTCCTGTGGCCAAGGAAGATGGGCAGCACCACGCAGGCTGTATGTGCAGTGCAGGAGAGCACAGGCCTGTGCCTTCTCAGGTTGATTTTGTTACCAGCTCCTCAATGTAACCTGGTCTTCTGGTTAAAATTGCTACACTAGGTGGACAAAAATGGCTGTAAAGCAAGGTAAGGTGGGAATTTCTAGGGGGATATGTATGTATGTGTATTCCACCTAAGTGTGTGTGCATGTGTGTGTATATATGTGTGTGTGTGTGTGTATATATATAAAATAAAGTATGTATTTACTTGTGTGGAATGTTAATGGGACAGTACTCTCTGGCATTTATTTTCCATCAAATGTATTTGAAGTTAGTGCTGCTGAGATTAATTTATCTGCTGCAATTGTACTTCTCTTCATTTAAATTAACCTTGTGTGAAAAGCGCTAGATGCTTTTATGAACTGTTGGTTTTCCAAATCTTTCAGGATTCTGTCTTTAATATTAAAGTTTTTGGCAGAAATGGAAGGTTAAAGCTTTTGTTTTCTGTGCTGATTGGTGGTGATCTTGGTTTTGTAGAATTGGCAAAGCTTTGATTTGCAACATTCCAGTTCTCATTAGTCTGCAATAGGATAAAACTTATCTCAGTAGCTGAGTTTTTTCTGCCYTGAATTTGATTTTTTTATTGCAGAGAGCACTGCAAAACTTCTYCTTAATTAAAAGGTTTAGTGGGTAACTTTGCACTGGTTTGGATTTATAAAGACCTCATTGAACATGCAGACAAATGCAATTCAGTTAAAAGTATCAGAATGCGTCTTTATTCAGGAACACTAAATATTGCTTTGACAGAGCCAAATGATCGTGAGTAATTATGTCTTTCATGTGGCAGAGTAGTTATAAACTTTGAAGTTGTTATGTTGATGCTTTTTTACATTTTATCTAAAACTTTATTTACAAGAGGGTTAAATTACTTTAAAATTTAAGATTTGAATGCTAATACATTACTCTCCCCTCTTCCCCTCAGAGGATGTAATATTCTGTAAATGAGTGTTGTCTCATAGCACGTCAATTACATAATTATATGAAACATCTGCGGTTTCTTTCTTTCTTTTTTTTTTTTTTTTTTTTTTTGAGACAGTCTAATAATGGTCTGTTGGAAGGTCTGAATTTGTAGTAATGAAAATTCCTTTGGAGACATATGATATTTTGAAGAAAAGCAATACTTTAAGTTACCTAAAGATACCTTAAGATTTCAGGTGTTAAATACAATTCTGAGGAAAAAGTGGTAGACAATTCTTATGCAGTGATTCTCATATCGTGATTGATATAGCAATRTGTTATTTTCAGTAATTTCCCTGACTGGTTTGTCTTGTTCCCCTAAGAGTCATAGAAAAGTTAACACTATCGTAGAACTATCAAAAGACTTCAAACAGATGTACTGAGTAGAAGAATGGAAAGTGCAGTGTGTAGGAAATTTACAGTATTACCTGATGATGAAACATAAGACAATAAGAAGCAATAAGAGACAACTAACAAATATAACTAGGTAAATCATTCTATATTCTGTTATTTTTCCTGTGATTCATTYCTTCTCTATGCCTGAGAGTAAGCTTCATACTGATTGTAATTCAGGAGTATATTTCGTTCAGCTGAAAAGGAAACAAAGAATTTTAGCAAGTATGTTTTTACAGGGATTTAACTAAAAGCTTTGTTATCTTTATCAGGTGTGTGGTCAGYAATAGTTCTCAAGAGGAAAATCATTTGACCAAGCAAATCAGGTGTTTTATAGTAATACAGTCAGCCCTGGGTTGGGRGTTTCTTTGTTTTCTTTAAGTCATGTGAATTGACTAACACAAGAATAATTGACAGTTCAATGTTAGGTAAATTGGATCAAAGTCCATCTGGCCYGCTATTCCCTTCCCTCTTGCACTTGCTTTTGGACCTTGTCAGAAGGAGTACCAGTACAGAGAAGCGTATAATAATACTCTAGAGCACACTGTTTCATGACCCGTGACTTCCTGAGTCGCAAGTGGTATCTGTTTTTGATAGCTATCGGTAGAGTTGTATTCTGTATATCTGCATCATCCTGCTTTGAAATAGGATCATCCATGGCAGGGAAGAGCTGTGTAACATGCAGGACCAACAGGTGATACCAGCTCCAGCTGTAATCTTATGAATACGTTTTTTGGGCTATTTTTTGCAGCTCTCTGCTGTCTAGTATATCAATACCATATTAGTAGTAGATGCTAATTCATAAGACTTGCTTCAGCAGAAAATGAGTGTCTGCTATAGTGCTCTTATGTGTGTTATATAAAGAAAGGAGTAAAAGGATGCTAAAACTGGGCATGGGGAAAAACCAAGAACCTAAAGACATTCTTCCATGAAAACTGAATAATAGTAATTTTGGAGCATTCTATGAGCTGCTGGACTTGAAGTGTATCTATCTTTAATTTTAATAACATATGCATGAATATGCTGTAATTGCTGGCCTGTATTTTGTACGAAGATTTCAGTTAGTATATAGAAGGAAGTAAGATGCTGAATGCTCCCCTAAAGCAGGAAGAGGGAGAGGAAGGAGATGGAGTAGATTTGTTCTGATTAGAAACCAAGACTGGGGAGGGAAGTGTTTATATTCACTTCAGTAGTATAGTTCTGTGATTTTTTTTTTTTTTAATTATCACATGAAATAAAAGTGGTTGGAGGCTTTGCGAATGACTCAACTTAGTAAAAAAGAATCTGAAAGGAGGAAACCCTCTATACCTAAGGCCTCATGAATGCCAAAGATGCTGCTATTGAGCTCTCAAATGTTTATGGAAATATGATGGAGGCTGTGATACTTTCTCAGGCTTCAGTCTTCATGCTCTGCCTTTGATTTACTAGGAGGCTGGGTCATCTCTTTTGTAATGGAGAGCCCATAATGGAGCTGATGTATTTGAGTTTTACAGAATTGCTTCTGTGGGAAATCAAAGCAATGAAATGTCAAGAAGAAAAATATGTGAAAAATAAAAACTGTTCAGATGAAAATAATGATTTCTCTAATAATTACGTGAYATTTTCACTGAGTTAGAACTGTATTACCACCAAAGATCCCCTCCAATCTGAATCTACGATTCAGAGTAGTGAAAGATATTGTCTTAATTTATATATAATAAATAGCAATTGAGTTAGCTCTTGTAAAATTCCTGTCCTGTGTTTAAGGAGGAAAATTARTATTTTGGTAGTTATTTGTGAGTAGCTGTTTGCCACGAAAACATCCCTCTTAGTCCCTCAGTATAAGCACAGGAATTAACTAAATGTTAAAAGTAGGGAGTTAGTATTTTGTGTTGAGAGAACACAGAACACTGGCTCTCAAATTATRCTCCAGTAAATGGAGTATATTTGTTAATTCTGGAAAAAAAAAATGGACACAAATTTAGGCATGACTGTCTCCTGTTCTAAATTATGTACCTGTATGTGACCTGCCAGGCTGATTAAGTCGTTGAAGCCTTGCATACTGGTGATATTTGGAAGCAAGTACAGGTTTAGTACCAGCTCTTTATTACCATTGAGTGGATTCTTAGAGAAAAGCACAGTCTCACTTCTATATGGATCTCTACCTTTTGTAATACCTGAGAAGTTAGCTAATCAAATGTTGCTAATATGTTGTAAGCAAACATTTTTTTTTATCTTCTGTTATTCTTAGACTTTTTGTTCACAGATGTCATATTGAATAGCTGATCTAATATTTGCCAGTGGCTGTGGGAATTGCTGCATCAGCTGTGTTGGAAGCTTCAACGCAGACAGAGCCTCTTGCAGCAGATGCTGCCCTACCAGTCTCAGGCTGCAGGAAGTGCTTAGAGCCTCTCCAGAAGGCCTGGACTGATGGTATGCCCTCYTGCAAGAGGTGTGCTGTTGACAATTTGTGTTGTCAAGTCAAAGAGTTGCAGGATGAAGTCAGTAGACTGTGAAGCACGCAAGAAAGTGAGCAGGAGATAGATAGGGCGTTCTCAGAGACCATGATGCTCCTGGAGCCCCTATCCCCTGCAGCAGAGGAGTTGCTGGAGGACTCTGTGAAGAGTGAGATAGTACAGCACAGCGCTGTCGAAGAAGGCTGGAAGCTGGTTGCTTCTCAAAGAAGAAAAAAGGCCCCTAATCTTCCTGTAGAMCTGGAGTTACAGTTGAAGAACAGGTTTAGTGCACTCCAGGATGAGGAGAACCCAGACCTGGCCTCAAGGAAAGCAACTGGGCTGTCTGACCCTGTGTCTTGCGTGACCATTCGGAAGAGGTGACKAATGGTTGTAGTGRGCGATTCCATGCTGAGGAGGACAGAGGCRCCTATCTGCCAACCTGACCCCTCCTCTAGAGAGGTTTGCTGCCTGCCAGGGGCAAGGATACRAGATGTGCCTGAAAGGCTGCCCAGGCTTGTCCGCTCATCTGTCCTCTGCTGCTCTTTCACRTGGGTGCTAACGATACAGAGAACAAACTAGAGACAATCAAAGAAGACTTCAAGGCCTTGGGCACGGTGGTCAAGGGTCTGGGAGCCCAAGTGGTCTTCTCATCGGTCCTGCCAATTAGGGGGAGGCATGGGAGGAGGAGTAGGAAGATTTTMCAAATCAACAACTGGCTACACCGCTGGTGTTGGCAACAGGGTTTTGGATTCTATGACCATGGAACATGGTTTGAAGACCARCAACTGGTGGGGAGAGATGGGATTCACCTCACCAAGCGGGGCACATTTGCCTTTGCAAACAGGTTAGCCAGCCTAGTAAAGAGGGCTTTAAACTAGGTAGGAGGGGGTGGGGGGGTATCATAGAGGCAGGGTAGACAACAAACACARGTTGGGTTGGAGGGGCCTCCAATGGGTGCATGCAGCTGAGGATGTGCATTTGGGACATGGCTATGGGGGACCCTCGTACACCGTTCCTGGGAAACCTGCAGGCATGACCACCTCTTTGAAATGCCTGTRCACCAATGCACGCAGCATGGAGAACAAACAGGAGGAGCTGGAGATCTGTGTGCGRTCACAGGGCCATGATCTCATTGCAATCATGGGGACRTGGTGGGATAGCTCACGACTGGAATGCTGCCATGGATGGATATGTGSTTTTTAGGAAAGACAGGCCAGGAAGGCGAGGTGGTGGAGTTGCACTTTATGTGAGAGCAACTGGAGTGCATCGAGCTCTGCTTAGGGGTGGAGGAGGAGGAGGCAGTCRAGAGCTTATGGGTAAAGATCAAAGGGCAGGCTAGCAAGGGGGACACTGTTGTGGGTGTACTACAGGCCACCTGACCAGGAAGAGAAAGCTGATGAGGCCTTCTACAGACAGCTGGAGGTAGCCTCAAGATCACAGGCCCTGGKTCTCATGGGGGACTYCAACCACCCTGACATCTGCTGGAGGGACTACACAGCAAGGCACAAACAGTCCAGGAGGCTCCTGCAACACATTGATGATAACTTCTTGTCACGAATGGTGGAGGAGCCTACAAGGAAGGGTGTCCTGCTGGATCTTGTCYTTACCAACAGAGAGGGACTGGTTAGAGACGTGAAGGTTGGGGGCAGCCTTGGCTKCAGTGGCCGTGAGATGGTGGAGTTCAGGATCCTGCAGGAAWGAAGTAARGCAMCAAGCAGGATTGCAACCCTRGACTTCAGGAGAGCGGACTTTGGGCTCTTCAGAGACCTACTTGGAGGACTCTCATGGGTTAAGGCCCTAGRAGGAAGGGGGGTCCAGGAGAGCTGGCTACTATTCCAGCACTTCCTCMAARCTCAAGAGGTGTGCATCCCTATGAGTAAGAAGTGTGGCAAAAGGGGCAGGAGACCTTCATGGGTGAGCAAGRAGCTCTTGGCCAAATTCAAACGGAAGAAGAAAATACACAAAATGTGGAAGAGGGGACAGGCTACCTGGGAGAATTATAGGAWKSMRKYMRRRKWWKKWRRRRWKKSRSMRRGAAGGCRAAGGCCCAGCTGGAATCAAGTCTGGCAAGGGATGTCAAGGACAACAGGAAGGGCTTCTTCAAATAYATCAGCAGCAAGAGGRGGACTAGGGAGAATGTGGGCCCGCTACTGAATAGGGCRGGGGCCCTGGTGACAAGGGATAMAGAGAAGGCAGAATTACTGAATGCCKYCTYTGCTTCAGTCTTCACTGCTAAGGGCAGCCCCCATGAATCCTGTAGCCTGGACATGAGGGAGAAAGTCYGGAGAAGGGAAGACTTTCCTTTGGTTGAAGAGGAWAGKATTAGAGACCTTYTGGGCAGGCTASACATCCACARATCCATGGGCCCCGATGGAATGCACCCACAAGTACTGAGGGAGCTGGCGGATGTTGTTGCCAGGCCGCTCTCYATCATCTTTGAAAGGTCCTGGAGAACTGGAGAGGTGTCAGGACTGGAAGAAAGCCAATGTCACCCCAGTCTTCAAGAARGGSAAGAAGGAGGACCTAGGCAACTATAGGYCAGTCAGCCTCACCTCCATCCCTGGAAAGGTGATGGAACAGCTCCTTCTGGATGTCATCTCCAGACATACAGAGGAAAAGAAGGTGATCAGGAGTAGCCAGCATGGATTCAGCAAATGGCTGGGGAGATGAGGGGAGAGCAGTGGACRTTGTGTACCTTGACTTCAGCAAGGCTTTTGACACTGTCTCCCATAACATYCTCCTAGRTAAGCTCAGCAAGTGTGGTTTAGGCAAAGGGACAGTGAGRTGGATTGAGAACTGGCTGAAAGGCAGAGCTCAGAGGGTCGTCATCAGTGGTGYCGAGTCCAGTCRGAGGCCTGTGGCTCGTGGTGTCCTCCAGGGCTCASKACTGGGTCCCATCCTGTTCAACTTATCCATCAGTGACCTGGATGAGGGGACAGAGTGCCTCCTCAGCAAGTTTCCTGATGATACCAAGCTGGGAGGAGTGGCTGACACACCTGAGGGCTGTGCTGCTATTCAGAGAGACCTGGACAGTAGGGCAGAGAGGAACCTCATGAGATTCAACAAGGACAAGTGCAGAGTCCTGCAGCTAGGGAGAAATAACCCTAGGCACCAGTACAAGCTGGGGGCTGACCTGCTGGAGAGCAGCTCTGCAGAGAAAGACCTGGGAGTGCTGGTGGATGACAAGTKGACCACGAGCCAGCAATGTGCCCTTGTGGCCAGGAAGGCCGAAGGAATTCTGCGCTGCATTGGGAAGGGTGTTGCCAGCAGGTCGAGGGAGGTGATGCTGCCCCTCTGCTCAGCCCTGGCGAGGCATCGTCTGGAGTACTGTGTCCAGTTCTGGGCTCCCCAGTACAAGAGAGACACGGAGCTACTGGAGAGAGTCCAGCAGAGGGCTATGAGGATGATCAGAGGGCTGGAGCATCTGATCTATGAGGAGCAGCTGCGAGAGCTGGGCCTGTTTAGCCTGGGGAAGAGAAGACTGAGGGGGGATCTGTGTATAAGTGTATAAGTACCTGAAGGGAGGGTGACAACTCTTTTCAGCTGTCCCATGTGGCAGGACAAGAGGCAATGGGCAGAAATTGAAGCACAGGTAGTTCTGTCTGACCGTGAGGGGGAATTTCTTCCCTGTGAGAGTGACAGAGCACTGGACCAGGTTGCCCAGRGAGGTTGTGGAGTCTCCTTCTCTGGAGATCTTCAAAGCCTGCCTGGATGCAACCCTATCTACCATGCTCTAGGTGACCCTGCTGAGCAGGGGGGGTGGACTAGATGATCTCCAGAGATCCCTTCCAACCTTACTGATTCTATGATTCTATGATTTAAAATTTATTTTTCAAAGAACTTAAAAAAAAAATCTCTTACCCTCTAATGTTTACGTAGTTTTGTAGCTGGAGGATTATAATTGCTGTTTTCAACAGTATTCARTTTGATTCTGTTACTATCAAGTTGCATTTTTCTGTTGCATATTCTGAACATACAGATTACCTGAAAAATTTCTGATAATGTATTTTTATACTGTTAATCCTGATAACATCACATCACACARTTATGTTGTAATCCAATGAACAAATAATACTGGTAAGCATTTGTGTACTTAATAAAACAGAATTAACACACATCTTACTGGTAGTTGTAAAACACATATTTGTGACTACTTCTCTAATGTGGATTTTATCATGTTATATACAGGTATAAAAGGGATCCTTTAATTTTGCAGAAATTGGTTGAGTCCAGAGGCATAGTTAAGTTTGGCTGTGTCTCCATTAGTAAACAATGTGGACAAAACAAATGCAGAGCTACAGAGCAAAGCAGTTGGGACTGCCCACAGTATATGCACCTCAGGATATATATTTTTTTTTTTAAAAAAAAACAACTTTGGTTTGTGTGTGGTTTGAATGCCCGTTTGTGCCTGCAACGCATTAAGTGCAGGCTTGGAGCGTGGTTTGGGTTTACTCTTATTCAGAAGGAACCTATTACATGGTTTCTTGAAACCTATGTAGGGGGTTTACTGGGAGATATACTTGAAAAGTGTGGTCCTGATCTGAAATACAAACCTTAATATAACTGCACTTGCTACTGTATTATAGACAGTACCCAGTAAGCCTTCCAATATGAAGCAAACCTTTGTTTAATYGGGGACAGGTGAAAAGGGATCAGGGTTAAGGGGATAGTTACTGGTTTCAGAGATTCTTCTGCCATTGTAATTTTGCTTCTAAAGTTAAGCACTTCCTTATACATTAGAAGTCCATGAATGCTTTCTCTTAACTAAATTAACTGCAACTATTAYGTAATGCAATTACTGTCCAGTGCAGTTGTGTTGAATGTCAACTATTACACAAACATCTGTTGTCCTAGTTCCTTGGAATAGCCTGGTATACTTTTATGTGAGATTAAGAAAATATTCAGGATATTGTATGCTGTGAGTAAACTTTTTTTCCTGCATCAGTTTTGATTTGTATGTTTCTCCATTTAAATTTCATCGTATTAATGTTTTAAGGCAACTTGCTTGYGCAGCTGTGCTATTGTATGTACTTTTATCAGTAATTCTCTCATTTTTTTAAATTATGGCCTGTTGGCAGTAGCATATTTTAGTTTGAGAGGAACAACTTCAGAAGTTTTTTGTCTTTTCTAAGAAGTCAGTATATTGATCAGAATTGTACTGTTAATCAACAAATATTATAGGAAAGATAATTTGTGTGTGAGCTAGCTGAGTAGAACTTGTGGACACAATCTTTCAACTTGTGTGAGTACCTAAAATAGAATAATTCTGAAGAGTGACGAAATCCTGGAGTTCCACTTCTACAAATGCTGGTAATAGACAACATGGGGTTTGAAAACACCTTTTGTAAAATTTTAATAGCAGTAAAGATGTTGACTAGCAAATTTTTTTTGCTTCAGCAGAGTGATTGCTGCAATTACTTCCTGCTGATTTTTATTTTATTTATGGACTCTTAAAGYTGAGAGTTTTCTAGTTTGTGCAATAGGCATTCAAGCACCCGATGGGAGCAGCTAAGCTGCAAAATTGTATTCCACTTCTGAGATTTAACTGTATTAGCAGTTGTCAGGTTGTACTAATTTAGTTCATCACGTGTGTCACTGGTAAGCAAACCAACTTGAACTCAGCATTACCTCTGTCTGGGTTAGGGCTTTTTTGCACATAGAGCTTTGCATGTTCCATGGCTTGAGTTCTAACTGTAGTTGTGACAAGTGACTGGCATTGAGAGCTGAGTAATGTCCTTTTTATTTTTAAATACTTCCTACATAAATATATTTAACCAGTGGCCTTCAATGACAAGACTTGCTCCTTTTACTTCTTTGCTTGTAGCTGTGAAATTCAAGAGGCTATACCACTGTGAAGCTGGAACAAGTTCACATATGATCGAGTTCACTGACCACAAAGTAGCGGCAATATTTTTCCTTCTGTATCTTTTGAGTAGACATAAATTCTTAGTATGCTAGAATAGAAAACGAATGTTTCTTAGGAGCTCTGTCAGTCTTTTCCTTAATCTTGGTGGTTTTAGACATTTTGTGTATGTCTTTGTACACATAATTTAGATATCTAAATATGTATCATTGCTAATTTGTGTTGCATAGTATTATTACAGTTTAAGACAGTGAGAGGGAGGCAGAAAATGGCATTTCCTCATGTCATGCATTGTTAAGTCTCTGTTTAAAATGATGAATTTCTGGTTAGTTGAACTCTGGTTCAGAGTCAAGTATCTCACCTGAGAGGTGTCAGAGGTGTCAGTTCAGGTTAGCTTTTTGTCATCAGGTTTCCTGTGGAATGGGAACCACTAATCTAAATGCAAACAGGCCTTGAACTACAATGATGTTAGTAAGTTATAATTATGGTAATTAGTTATACAATAAATTTGGGGAGAAGAARAGTAAAGATAAGGATCTAATGGCTTAAGGGCCAAGTTAATAAGGTCACTAATTATGCAAACTTAGCTTTTTCTTAAAAAAAGGTAGTTACTGGCTAAACAAATATGTAATATATCATACAGAATATGAAAACTTAGATTGCTGCCTGTGAGGGCTTCACTTTCAGCTGGTGTAGGTGCTTTCAGTGACGTATTTTGAAGTTCCAGTCAGAAACAGATTGAGAGATAGGAATTGTATCTTCTGAGTATATACTTCTGAGAGTCGTGCTGTTTTCTGTTAAATAATGTCCTATGAGACCACCCTTTTGTTTCCAGTTCTTGAATTTAATTATTCTCTGGTGTTAATTGGTTATTTATCCTCCCCTACTCCTGACTTAAGCTAAAATGATTTGGATTTRGATTGGTATTAGTTAGATTTGGATTTCATTTATTGTTCCTGTTACAGTTTTATTTTCTCAGCCACTAAAGGAGTTTCGCTCAAAAATATGAAGATGTTTCCGGTTGAAATCTCTTGACTGTTGGAGGAGTTTTGAACAGAAATTGCTCCTCCTGATTGTGTGTTCTGTCCAAGTAACTCAGCACTTCACTAGGTGTAATATGTTTGTTTTCATACTACTGCTTTGAGATATTGCCACCTACTCTATTTGGAGCTCTTCAATACAGAAAAACTTGGATTTGTTGGTAGATACATATTTGTTAGGGCTTCTCCTCCCCACCTCCCCCCAATAGCTTAGTTTAGACCCTTGACTTCYATTCAGCTGTTACAAATCCTGGATATGTCAGAAGTCTATGAGCACTTCAGTATCTGATGCTTTTGTTCCTTAACTGCCTTATGAGGTGATTCAGAGTAATATGGGAAGCACAACAGATGCTGAACYATTCATTATTACCAAGACTAAGACTTGTCAGGATTTAAAGGCAAGTTTTTCCTCCTCATCTGAATGATGCTATTTTACAGTACAGCATCCTTCCCTGATATCTTACATAAATTGCTTAATTGTAAGAAGGTTACCTAAGATGTGATAGGCATAAGTTCAAAATCTCCATGACACAATCATAATTTGAGCCTGATTTCCACTCCCGTGTGCTTCAAGGTGGAAGTATGACAGATTTAACAAACAGGATTTGGGAATCTGCACCTTTGAAGAGCTTAGGGGCTTTGAATACTTAAGAGTAGGAATTTCTGTATTTTCCCTCTCCTTAGCAGAGAGGAGAACTGAATGCAAATCTACTATAAGGTGTGTAAGGAATCTAATCACTAAGTAGGAGATTAAGATGTTAGTGTCACTCATCATAGTTTTCCATACGATTTATTTTTTTCTTTTTCTGAGCTTCGTTAGAGCTGGTAGAGACATGACCATACAGGAAAGAATTTGGCATGTGGATCTGAAGTGGAGGAAGTATTGAGAAATGAAAAGTAGGCCCTATAGCATAATCATCTTTTATGCTTTCTGATGTATGTTACCTGCCTCCTTTCCAGTCTTCTGGACTATGGATAGCAGTTGAGGTGCTTAATTCTTCCCCATAGCATTAACAACCTAACTCAAAGCTGCTACGTTCTCTTCTGTCATAGTTTGATTCCTCAGAACTGAATGCCAGTGTTACAGCAAGAGTGRTGCAGTGTCACTGAGAAAAGGCATGAGTTTCTTGAATTTCATGTGTTCATATCTTATCTTGGAGAAACCACCTTTTCAGGGACTAAGCTTTCACTGGCCAACCTCCAAATGAAAATACTAAGATACCTCTGTTTAAATGGTTTATACTTTAATACTATCCTGCAACTATTTCGCTTATTCCTGCTGAGATCTGATAGTGGTTACTCCCAGGTAAGATGATGATTTAATGGATTTTTTGTACAATACTTTGCTAATCTTTCTGCTTAAGGGGAGGGGCCTTAGGTAGAAATAACCAGGGCAGGATCARTGATTCCATGTTTTTTATACAGCTAAAAGAATAAATGATTTTAAGTTGGTAAATCAAGCCTGATTTAAATTTGCCCTGCTTTGAGCAGGGGGTTGGACCAGATGACTTCCAGAGTTTCTTCCAATCTGTGTTACTCTGATTCTGTTCTTGATGCGCTGTTACCACTGCAGCAGACCCCTGCCCCCCACAAGTTCTTCGAATTAATCTAGTTCCAGATTTTCTTGCTTTGTATGTAGGATTGGGGGAGGGGGTGGAGAGGGAGAGGAGYATTTGCATAATACAGATACAGCAGTAATACCTGTGGAAGTTGCCCGGCCGACAAACTTAGCTAAATTAAACTTTAAATCTGAAAACCATTATGAGGGGAAGAAGCATTCCCCCCCCCCCCTCCCCAAATCACAATTAAAAACTAAACCCTAAGTCTTGTTTTCTTAACCACCTATATATGTCTGTAATTGAGTGCAGGATGTTTGTGRAAAATACGGGTAAATTCAAAACTCAGCTATGTAACTGCTAGCTAGTGAACAAGGAGTAGACAGTAATTGTTAGGGAARTCAAATCCTGATCAGAAATTTTAATCTCTCCTGGCTGGATTTTCCTGCAAGAGACCATAATGACAGAGATTTGAGTATCTTTCTCATTTTGTGTTTTTACAAACTTCTCATGCTGATAGACTCATTGACTTGAAACTGCTTGATATCAGACTTCTCTCAGAAATCATAGCAGTATTTGCTTAACCTAAAAAGGCGTATTATTGTGGGTATGAAATAATTAAACAGCCTTGGAAAAGCTCTCTGTTTAGAATATGCTCTTATTGTATAAGATAATACATTTTTCACCCAAACTGTCATCAAAATAGTTCAGAACTTTAGTCTATAAACGTTTGGCATCTATTTCACTAGAAATCATTTACACAGGTTGTTTTGCCTTTGCAGTTTTTATGCCTTGGGATTGTTGTTTTCAAGTTGGTATTTTTTTTTTTATAAAGGTACATTTGTTTGTTTCAGTAGGGTGCCTCTGCTTAATAGTGTGACAATTTAAGTTTAAAATGGACTTAGGGATAGAAAAAATTCTGATTTTTCTGTAGCTCATCCAGCTCTAAATTGTGTAGCTCATCCAGCTCTAAAATGTGTGTATTGTTGTCTGTGTTTTTTCTTTAGATGATGGGTCCTGATGCATGGAGAATTTTGAAGTAAAAATGAACAAAAATTAATGTGTTTTTAGATGCAAATATATAGCAGGAAGCAGATCTTGCTTATAGCTGTTTAATACTAAATTCTTGAAGACTTATTTTTGTTCATAGTCTTCAGCACAGAAATACTTGTTTATGATGGCAGGTCTCTAATACAGCTGCAAAAACTTTTCTCCCCTGTTTGTGTACTACAAAAAAAAAAAAAACTTCTTTGTCTCTGCCTATGGAAAATCAAACAATGTAGACTGAATTGCTTCAGTATTGAGAGAATTTCTCCTAGTCTGCTGTTTTTCTTGATAAATATGTTTTGTTTTCTGTATTTTTGAAAAAGGGAAAATTTGTAGCTACTCCCATACTGCAGAACTATGATGAACTATAAGTAGACTAATTAATTGTTTGAATTCTTAAATTTCAATGCCTTTTGAGGTATTGATGATTAGCCTTCTCTAAAAAAAAATGCAAGACATTCCTTTAATATCATATTTGGAATGACTGTTGGAACTCTTTCCCTTGTTAATCCTGGCTTAAAACTTTTGGCTGTGGCTTGTAATGCAGAGGCAAATTAATTTCTTGTCTAACACCAAAGATGCATTGGCTAATAGCATTTGGTCCTTTTTTTTAGTCTTTTAAATTGGAGCAATTCTGCCAAATGCAAAGCTATGAATATATTCTTGAGCTTTGAGCATCAGCACCAACTTCAGCAATGTGGTGATTAAGAACCACACCGGTTTCACAGATTAAGAACCAGCTTTCTGCTTTGTCTAAATTTACTTGAGTTACAGCAAAGAAAAGAAAAAAGAAAAAAAAAAAAGAAAAAGGAAAAAAAAAAGGAAAGGAAAGAAAATCTCTGGTTGTACCAGCTGTGTGTTCTACAAACTTGAGGAGAGTTACCAGACCCTGAAACCGCATCGAGGACTCATGAAACACTGATGCAATGGTAGTTGTCCTCAGTGCATTTTGAAGTAGAATAATGTTGAATCAAGCCACAGTATCACTGCAATTTAGCATACTAATGCAGTACTACTATCTTCTGACATCTCATCTTATGTTCTTGGAGGCACTATCAAAGATCATAACCTTTTCAAAGATCTATATTAACAGTCTGGTATGATATGTAGGAGACTTGCTGTGAGAAAGCAGAATGCAAGCTTTGGTCTTGTATATAGTGTTGGTTTTGATGCTTTTATAATGGACAGTATAGTGAGACGGAGGAAGAAACTTTCTTTTAAGGGGAGAGTTATGTTTGAGGGGAGTGGGGTCTTGTGGCATCGAGTATTCCTGTAGTTATGTGCAGTTATATAACTGCATAATGAAATATTTTAYATATTTTCAGTAAGAGCTATGATTAAGTCAGTCTAACATTTCCCAGGAGATGAACTGTATGATTCATAAGACTTTTAGGTAGAGCTTCTTTGTTGTGGTGAGCAATGGACATTCACCTTAATCATAACCGAAAAAAAAAGCTAAGTTTAATATGTGGGTATATATAAAATTGCTCTTGATTCTAGACCATAGTGGAAAATTATAGCTTGAAATAWTTTTTTTGTCGGATTCTGAAATACTTGAGCAAAAGGTAAGATGTAGATGTGTCAGCAGGGTTGTTTTGGCTTAAACCTGGTGATACTGAGTTTGAGTTTAGCCCAGAGCTTTACTATAAAAGCATGGCTATTAAATTCATGTATACAAGAAAACACCCGCCCTCAAGTTAATCCTTCCACGCTACTTTTCCCTCCTCTCTCCTTCACCTCCTCCCCTTCCCCCCCCCCAGCAGATGTGCTTATTTCTGTAACATTTAGAAATGGGAAATTAGTTTCTTAAGAAACYAAGACGATGTGACAGATTTATAGTATGCAACAAGGAAGAAGTGATGTCACTTCTCTGGAGAGAAGTAGTTGACCATACAAGCTTTATTTTAATTTATGTCTAGTTATGAAATATACTTTGTCTTATATCAATTAAAAATTCCTGAGAATGGCTGATGTTATACTAACATTGAAGAGCATGCCTACTACATTTTGCATGCAGTTGCCATAGCAACTATACTGTAGAGTGACCCAAATTAATTTTCCACCAGTCAGTGCCCTGTCAGTGTTTTCTTGTGCTAGGAATAAGCAGGCTAAAACCTATTYGTATTTTTGAAAAAGCTTGCCTTTTGTTTGTATGGCTGAGCTACTTTAACCAACCCAAATCTACCTTCTTAATCTATGCAGTACATGATACTTGTATTTCACTGTTATACAAAGGGAACGCTTAAATGAGTAAATAGAAGTAAACTTTATACAACATTTCCATARTAATTGAGGTAGGTAATATAACATGGTTATGTGAAACCTTGGGCTTGGGCTGTTCTGCCACTTCAATGTRATAGACTTCCTGGTAGTGAACATGTCCATATTGAGCTTTTTCTGGAAGAAGTCAGAGAATTTGCTACCRTATTCTGTATATCTAGTTAGCTTGTCATGATCCATTAACAGGCTACTCTGACTGCTAGTGGAAGGAGTCTTTTGGCATGGAAACGATACAGAATTCCAACAGAGGTATTACGCACTGAAAACTGGTGGGGAGTTGGGCCATACTTTAAAATGCTTGTACAGATACTCTGGGTCACATAGCTGATGTGAAACTAGTCTTCAGTTTAACTTTGGGCTTCCTGTCATACCTGCAGTTTCCATTTCATACACTGATTCACTGCACTACCTCTGTTTGGTAGGTACCAACCAGGATATCAGTTTATGCATCACTCCCACCCCTTTATTGGATACCTCCTTTTGTCCCAGTCTAGGTCTTACTGGATTTTCATTTCTGTGTCTTTCTTACCTGAAGCTCATTTTTAGCTTGGCCACTTGTGCATCTCTTCCTATGTATAAAAAGGATCATTTCTATATGCAGAATCAGTATTCAAATATTCATATTTTGTTTGCTAAATGCAGTGGCATATCTACTGTATATTTTCTTAGCTAGTAGTGGGTAGGGTCTTCTATATTTGTGAAGCTTTTGTGCACAAGGGATTTTATGAACATACCTTCAAAGTGCAATTTTGATATTAATTCTATAACAACTGTTTAAATTTGGTAGTACTGAGAGTTGGTATGGTATCAGTTTTCTCCTAGCCACTGATATACACAAATTAACATATAAATATACTTAAAACCTTTATTACTTGTTTACTCATTAAGATAGACCTTTAACAAATTATTCAAGGTTTGATTAACCTATCCAAGATCAGAATCAAAGTGCCAAAATTTCTCTCCAGGTGCAAGATAACACTGAGAGAATGGGAGACTGTCTTTCATAGTCTTTTTTGTTAAACTCTGCTACTGATTCAACCAAGATTAAAATGTTTATTACTTTTTCTTTTTAAAAAATATGTAGAAACTCTGTAAGCAATAAAACGGAATGTTTAAATTGTGGTATTCTGTGTCATGTTCACAGACAAACACAAATCTGATCTCTGGCTTCTCACTTAAAATTTTGAAAATGCATTAAATTAAATATCTGATAACTTTCTCTGTTAAAGTTTGTTTTGTGTCACTAGATAGAGGGGTAGAATTTCTTGGGTTTCTCAGAATCCTTTTTTTGAGCTGTTTGTCAAGGATTAGTCAAAAAGTTGAGGTTATATCTTTAAAACYGAAAGAGCTGCCTTTTTAGTGCTCTACTGCTGTATGTGAAGCAGTATGAACTTGAGGTTTGTGGAAACGTAAGACTTTCTTGGCCAGTAGTTTAGTACTTAAGTATTTCTCATTTTCCTTTGGTGTCAGATCCTGTGAAATAGGAAAAAGCAGTGTTTGCTGAACCCTTTCTTCCTTCAATACTTTGAGGTATTATTCTTTTCTGGAGAAAGACCAAACTTGAAAGAGTGCAGTAGAACAGTCTGTCCAGTGTCTCATAGTGTAGCRGGAACAGGGATTTAACATGTATCTAACTTCAGAGAAATGTCACTGTACAGTCTGAAGTGACAGAGTCTCTTTGCTCATTGTGGCGCACTGGGCTCTTCAAAATCCTGTTTCAAAAGTGAGTAACAATATGATGTTGATGACTAACAATATACTGTTAACTTCGAAATGGTGATTTTGATAGATGCCAGGCTATTTATGGAAAAACAACTTTCAAATGTGTTTTTGAAGAAAACTTCTTAGATTTAAGGGGTAAATTCCATTTTTTTGAAATTAAAAAAATATAAAAACTTACTGTTTTTTAAGGGCTAAACAGCAGAAAATGTGCAAACTCATTGCTTAGCTAAAATGAGGAAGTTACTAGATGTTCTTGAAATCTTAGTTGTCAGATCAATTTGTGATCAAAATGTCTCTCTGAAGTATTGGCACAGACAGACTGGAGACACAAGACAGAGACTGATATAAGTGGGAAAACTTGCACTGCTAAAAATTTTCCTCCTGCCCATGAAGTCAGCCCCTGTCCTCTCCAAACTGCAAAGGCTGATGGATCATCCTAATGAATACTTGTTCTGTGTGTGCTGCTTTGCATACAATTTGTAGAGGAAGGTAGTTAGACTACGCAGTGTAGTTACCTGTGTTATTAGAAGACTAAATTTGGAGACTTGGCTCTCTTCCGCAAGGCTGACGTTCCCAAGTTAAAACACAGTTGTTAATTTGTAGTAATATCGAACTTAGAGAAGTGGAGTATCATAGTGAACTGAGGGGATGAGCAAATAGGTTGAAAGGGAGCTTAAGCAAATTTTAGGGAAGATAACAGGTATCTGGAAGATCTTCAAGAGTAATAAGCTACACAATTGTGCTGTAACACTGTGGTCAAATAAGATGTTACTACTTTTTCCTCCCTCTATATACATGTGGTGTGCAGCATTCTGAAGTACCTGGGTGTCTCTCATTCACCCCCCCCCTCCCACCACCAGACCTTGTCCATGCTCAGGAAAATTTCTGATACCTGAATTGACACATTGATTGTCAGAGATTTGCTTTTTCATGTTGGGTCTTTACTCTTCATTAAAAGAGGAGGATTCTTTGGAAAGAGGAGCCTTTGAAAGTTGTTTGCTGTAAAACTTCTAATTTGTTAGAGAATGCCATAAGAAATTTAACTCATTTCTAAACAGCTTTCTTCTCTGATGTGCTCACCTCTGTAAAGGGGCTGTTTCTGAGCAGCTGTAATACTCAAAAGCCATTAACTGAGGTTATAGACGGATATGTATTGAACGGAATGCCATTCCTGCTTTATATGCATAGCAATGCATTATTTATTTGAATGGAGACTTATGTCTGTTGTATCATGACTGTTCAAAAACATAGTATTATTTATGAGTCTCCAAAATACAACAGTAGCCTTAGATCTGTGCCCACATTTACCTCAAACTGGAAAGTGGTGGTTCTTACCAGCATCTGAAAGAGGGACAGAAAACTTGATTAAAAAAAAAAAAAAAAAAAAAAAAAAAAAAAAAAAAAAAAAAAAAAAAAAAAAAAAAAAAAAAAAAAAAAAGTGAGGTCTGTTAACAATCTAGAATGTAAATAGATGTGTCAAATTGACTTCCTTATGCATTTCCATTTAGGTTTCAAAATTCCTAATTTTATTCCAGTTCTGAAGACTAGGAAAGCTGCGCTCTCAAGTTCTGCTTCCTGCTCTTTGAAGTTCTAAATGCATTTCTGAAAGTAATGGCTTTAAAGTATTGCATGTTGACTGACTTCAGAAAATGCAGCAGAACTGCTGTCTCCAGAGTTCTTGTTTAATAAACTTGGAAAACTTGTTCAAATACGCATAAGCTGAAAATTAATGCATGTGAATATTAAAAAAAGTAGTTTGGTCACGTTGAAACATATTTGAGGGAAAGGTAATATGAAAAGCTATCCTGAAATTTGAAAATGTATAGTACTTATATGGAAAGTATGAAGATTATGAAATACTCAAAACAGCTTTTATATGAGGAAGACTGCATCTTTTGATCCAGTTGTTTTGGCTACTTTAATAGAGCTTTTTGAGGCTAATGAAGTTCTTAGTGGTAAATTTCTTAGTTTAGAGGGGGAGACGGAATATATGATAGACATATAATAAATGCACTGTGGCAGTGTGAGTGTGTGCCTGCATGTTGAAGTGCTTAAATATTGAAAATCATTACTCACAATTTTACTTGCATGTCGTCAGACACAGATATAGAGAACAGAATAAATGATGGTGGCTCACAAATTTGCCTCCCTTCCAGCCTGATGCTCTTTCTCAGGTAACACACTAACTGTATTGTTATCAATGTGTAGAACAGTGAGCTTACATAAAAAGCCACTGAAGACAGTTTAAGTGATTACATAAATAGCCACTGAAAATTACTTAAGTGAATCTGTTCTATTTTGTTTTGTAACAGATTAGGAATAAATGACTGTCATTCAGCTGGAGAGAAAGGGAAGAAARCAGTTAATTAGACATACTAAATGTTCTTATTTTTAAATTGTAACTTATATTTTTCTTTTATTTATTTATTTATTCTTTTACTTTTATTATTGTTTCTAGATCTCATTGAGAAGGAATATTTCTTTTAGTATGGGGACTAGAGAAAGGTGTTACGATGTACTGAGTAACGTTGTAATTACTAGCAAAAATGTACATTTTTCAGGGAATAAGTCAAATACTGTGTTACCCTGCCTCAGTTGCATGCAAAATATATCAAGCATACACTATATATAATATAGTATATGTATCACTGCAGAAAAGAGACTGAGGGGATGCTTCCCCTTCCTCTCGTCCTGCCTCCTTTCCTATCCCATCTAGTGGTTTGCTGAGGACTGTCTGCATAGCATGGCAAGGGATCAATTAGGGATTTAAATATCATGGGAACTTCATTCACATTAGTACAAAAGAAATTTTGGAGTTTGCTAAAGTGTAAGCCTATGTGTTGAGTAARATTTACACAGACAGCGGATGTGAAAGGCAAGCTGGGAGAAGAAAAATGTTGTTCAAAATCAAAATATGTTCACTAAGTCCTTTCAATGATTGATTATATTTCTATGAAACACCATGCAAGAATATTACAAAATAGTTTTTCTATAATTCTACAGTAAAACTGTGGTAATAACTTTAAAGTTATGTTGGAGAATGGGATGGGCTGTGGATTTAAGTAGTATCTGTAGAAGAAGTACAAGGTGCTCATTATCTGTGCTGGTTTTCCTCATTCTTTAGACTAAGAATGGATGCTGCTGTTTAATACTGCTTATAATTATATATATACTCCAAAAAACATGACACTTGTTCTTAATACAAAGCTTAACAAAGACAAATGCTGCAAATACATGCAGGGTGGAGAGTAATAATAAAAATAGGTAAGAGAAGGCAGTAATGAAGAGGGGAAAGTTAGTGGGTTTGGACTCAAATTGTTACCGCTTAGAGCAGCGAAGCTTTGGAGTTGAGCTGAAAGATTAGTCATTGGCATCCTTTGATAGGGAGAGATAGTTGGTATTTCACTTAACTGCACTGGAGCTTTTTGGAGGTAAGTATATGCCTTTCATTGTGTTTAATTCAGCTTATTACAGCCATTTTGTATCTGCTTGATTTTAATTTGGTTACAATTATCTGAAGAAAATTGGAATGAATTCATAAAAGTTGTAATACACAGTGTAGGTTGATGAGCAAGAATGTGATACAACTTAGGAACTTTAAATCCTGTAGCTGTTGTCAAAAGGGATCTGTTCTACAAGGGACAGCTGCACATACTATATTTTCCTTTAAAGTATGATACTCTACACGTCTTCATGAAATATTGCTCCTGATTGAAGTGTTAACAGACCTGATAGGCTTCTTAAAACGTGCAAAGAGGAAACACTTTCTAGTTTTGTCACCTCTGTGGGCASTTCCCTTAGGAAAAGTAAGTCTTTTTTTATGCAGACCATTTGGATTATTTGCTTTTTTGTGGGGCTAGCTCAATAAGCTATCCTAGTATGGTAAGGGGACAGCAAACTGGTGTAAAGGTGGATATGAATAGCCAGAGGAAGCTCTTTAACTAGCTTTGTGTTGACTGTCATCTCACAAGTAAGTCACCTTGGCACAGAGGAATAGAATGACTTATCTGACCTTCAGAAGTCTGTGGCAGAGCTACCAACTGGATGCAGATCTTAAGAATTTCAGTACCTTAGCAGTACTTTGACATTAGCAAACTGCTTTCACATAAACACAAGGCCATTCTGTTTTGGCAAAGTTACCACTACCATTGGGCTGCCCCTGTGAATTAAACAACCACAAGAATTGTCAGACTGTAGTCGCTTTACTTGTGGGCTTCTTCCCAAAGAGGTGCCCTCACCTTCTGCCTGCCCAGTGGCTGCAGGTTCCTGAAACTTACGTCTTTACCTTAAAAAAAATCAGTCTCCTGCCTTGCCTGCAAAAGCTTTTTTCTATCTATTGGATTAGAAGGGCTGTTCTCAGTTGATTCCTAGACACTTGCAAGAGCGTATCTGTGGCCCAAGACTATTTCAGTATGCTGCGTTGTGCCTTCTGCTCCTACTTGGTGAGAGCTCTAACTCTCTGGTGAAACTCTGGTGCTCAGAGTCCATTTCTGGTTCCGATGAGGAGATTGTCAGAAATGTGAAAAGATCTTTAGATCTTCTCCCTGTATTTCTCTTGGCAATAGCTATTTTGGAATGATTCACAGTATAAGAGAAGGAAATAGTTTTAATGAGTTGAACGTTTTCTTGGAGTGAGGAGAAACGAGTGAATATGGGAGAGTGAAAAATAATTTCTGATCTCTAGAGAGCGGAAAGAAAAGATAGAGGAAGAGGGGAAAAATGAGAATTTCTCATCTTTTTTCAGATCAGTTAGGAAATACGTGTGAGATCAGAGCAAGTCCATAGGGAGATTTTAAAACAGCATTTTAGTGGAAATATTTTGCTTAGATGKATTATCATTAGATATTGCAGACTTGCAACGTCACAACTTAATACAGCATTATGAAACTATGCTAAAATACTTCTGCCTAGAGTTAGTTATAACTGAAATAGATGCTTTCAGTGTGCTCTGAGCAGTGCAAACTCCTGAGAATTGAATATAGGAGTCAAATATTTTCAATATGAACTTTCATTAATGAACTTTTTAAATTCTTTGCATGTGCAGAAAGTGATTATAGTCTGCCCATTGGCAAAGAAAGTACTGAAAAGGTTTTCAAAAAATCTACTTCCTATTAATCCTGTCGGAAACTCAAGCGTAATATTATTCCAGGATTTTAAACTGTGCCCCTTCCGCAGTGCATACAAATTCAAAACAAAGGTCAGACACAGAAGGAGATAAGTGAATTCCAGTAACTGCACAAAGTTKTTTTGCAGGAGATCTGACAGTTGCATGAACAGTTAAGACAGTAATAGGGAAAAGGGCTGTGGAAGGATCTTTTTGAGTCAGTCTGTTTACCAACAAATGTTGATAACTGTGCAACAGGTTTTTTGGTTTTRTTTTGTTTTGTTTTGTTTTTTGTCTACCTCTCCCTGATGTTTCTGTGCTATGCAATCTCATATCATAAGCTCTGTTCTTTAATTAAGAATGACTGAGTCAGACCACAGCAGAAAGTCTTTCCAGCCTCAGTGTCCTGCTTCCCAGTGGACATTCAGCATGAGTATCCCCAAAAAAGTAGAAGGATAAGATAAGTACATAGGAAGCTTTTCAGGGCATGCTTTCAGTATTTAGTGATTTATCTATGACTCAGGTAGGGGATTCTTGAGCCAGAGAGAATATTGTTGTGTTTAATTGCCRCTATAGGCTTTTAATTCCATAAATGTTTTCAGACCCTTTCTTGGTGCCATCTAAACTTTCTGAAACTACGTAAACTTCTGCAGCAAGGAATTCCACAACTTAAATACATATTATGTAAATCTTTATTTCCTTTTGTTTGTCTGTCTTTATARCTCTTAAGCTTCCTATAATAATAAACCAAAAGCTACAATTATGTTATCACAGGGAGAAAGCAAGAAGGGTCAAGGTCATAGCTAGGCTTCCTTGTTTCTGCAGCTTTAAGTATATTGTATCCACCATGCAGGTAGTCCAAAAAATATTTAACATTAGTCAGCAGGTGGTAGAGTAATAATGAAGACTAGTTCTTGCAGGCCTAGACAGCTGGTAAATGCTGTCCACTGTAAGATTTACAATCTAAGCAGAAGATAAATGTGAGGTAGGGGGAATGGGCACAATGTGTAAGTGGAGAAAACAATGCAGAGTAGTGCCAAGCATTAGCATCCCAGTTTGTGAAGGGTTTCTCTCCCTTTTTTTCTCTCCCTTTTTCTCTTCTAAGAAATCTGGAAATTGGTTTGCAACAAACAAGTAGAGCAAAACTATGAGGAAGATATAGGAGAAAGTGATAAAGAGTTTGAGAAGGTAACGAGCTCAGTTGGAAGAGGGTCTTGCTAGTACCAGAAAACTCCTTTTTCCTCCTTCAGCTTCTCCTACAGGTGAAGATGTCTAGTTACTACTTATCTCTCTCTTGCAGCCACCTAATATGGAGAATTAAGTTTGAATGTTCTCTTCTGCTTAAATGTTAACTGTAGTTAGATGTAGATTCAGTAATGATGTGTAACTGCTATAGGTGCTTTCTATGTGGAGATCTGTACCTAAGTTTCTCAGTTTGACCTCTCTGATTTGTGAATAGGTCATCAAATTCATGGAGCCATGGCTAAACAGTGCACTATGGCTTGAGTTGCAAAACTCAAGTGAGGGAAGAATGGAAGGAGGAGTATATCGTTTGAAAAGGTTAAAAGTAGCCAATGGATTTAGTGCAAGGGGGTACACCATTCTTATTCTTGAAGTTTATTTGGAATTTTTTTAAAGAGTATKCTGCAGAGGGAGAATTATTAAATGCTATTCTCTGGTAGCTCCCTTGGTATACTAAAAATTTAGTGTTGTAGGAAAGTAAAATAGGACTTTTTGATTGGGTTTGTTTTCAATAGAGAATGCCCAGTATTGTTTAACAGAGTCARTGTACAGGATAAAGAACCCTTGGCATACCTGGTGAAATTTTAGGATACTAGGAATAGGTGCTGATAGTTCAGAAGGGGTGAGTGGAAGAGGAGAAGGACTGTTCATTGTCATTGGAGGGTCTACTTCTGCTGAAGTGAATAAAGTCAGCTTGTTGGCTTTAATGGGTGCAAAGCTAGTCAGTGTCRTGAGATTTTGAAATACCACTCTAAATATTTAGTTTAAGCCTCAGGTATTATGAAAAACATCCTTCTGTAGAAGTGCTGCATTACTCCAGGGCTATAGCTGATCTTGTACATGAGCTTTATTGAAGAGGGTAAAAATCTATTGGGCTAAGGAATAGTTTAACTCTATACAGGATAGTTTAGTATGAAACTTAGTCCTAAAAATATACCTAGAGATTCATGAAGTTTAAACTTTACAGCTCTTAGGGAACAATTATCTGGAGAGTTCTCTGTTACTGTGTTACTGCATCATTTGTTAGAAATGCCCATTCATTTTTGCTCTGAAATTGTGACTTTTTTTCTTTGATCTTGGGATTAATTTTTTGGTAAGGTCCTTTGCCTTAGTTCTTCAATCAGCCCTCCAGATCTTCATGGAGTTCACTTTTTGCACTGCTTATAGCATATATTGCTAGAATGCCTTAGGCTAGCAAATGAATGATGCCTCATGGTGTAAAAGGAGGCAGGGAAATAGCTTGAAATGCTCTCTTTTGTTAGTGTGGAGCACTGTTGGCACTCTTACTAAACAGGTAGTAAATATCCTTTATCCTGGCTTGCCTT
>NW_028185295.1:653905-710400 GCF_003343005.1 Rhea americana
GTTAACCTATGAAGGAAAATTGAAAATATCCAAGAGCAGAAATGCTTTGTATTTACTGTTGTGGAAAGGAGTATGGAAGTGAGGAAATAAAATTTAGATCTTATGGTTTCTGCTGCTGTTACATTGTGTAATTTTAGACTTTAAGATATGCTGAAAAAAGTGCAAAATGGACATTTTCAAACTGTGTTTAGATTAAAGCTCTCTCACTTAAAGCTATATGAAGTCAGATTTAAGGAATGCTTGAAGGCCTCATGGGGTCTCGGTTGTCAGCGTTTCTTAATTTCTGGGTTGAAAGCCACTATATAATATGCATTGTTATTTTCCTGGTGATTTTGGCAATGTTTAATATATAATCTATGGAGAAACATAGGCTTGATCCTCAATTTATATAAATCAACCTAAATCAATATTTCAATCTGAGCTCTTACTTAAGGGCACTTAAAGGGTTTGATAACATTATGTTTGCTGGGGGAAAAAAAAGTAAAACTAGTCAGTCTCCTTAGTGTATGTGTTTTGAGAGATTTAAAAAAAAAATGCTCAACCTAAAGGCTAATGGAACTTTGGTAGTGAATAATACATTAAAAAACAAATCAAAAAACCCTCAAAACTTCATGACTCTCTTGCTCTTTTTTTCTTTCAAGGTTCCTTGAGGGTCACTATAATTTCAAAATGTTTCCAGATTTATTTATTTTTTTTTTTTAATTCTGGGGTTGATTTGAAGGTTGTGACTACTCCTCTCAAACGGGAAAAACTTCCGTGAAGGCTCTGGAACGCCGTTTTGTGTAAGGTATCTGATGGTAGGTAGTGTGTTTTCCTTTCAGAAACTTGGTTCAAGGAATGTGCTAGGGATCTGTTCAACAGAATGCAAATCCCTTCAAGTGGCACGACACAGTCAACTTTCTGGAGCTAATATTTTCAACAGAATTCTCTTCAGAAGAGTATCATCACAACAGCTTTTTAAGAGATGCCCTGTCTCGCGCGCTCTCTCTCCCGCGCGCTCTCTCCTATTCTTGGTTTTGCTCCCATTTATCCTTTTTACTGCTCTAAAAGAAATCCCTCCCCCCTCAATGTATGACTAGATGAACTGAATGAGCTGAAATAGGCTGGCCAGTAGGAGAGATCTTGTCCACTTCTTTCACTGCACGTGTAAATAAATGAGCTAGGACTGATGGTATTAGTAGGAGGAAATGAAAGACTCTTGTGCCACTTTTCTTCTACTTCACCTTACTATGTTGTTCAAATACCCTGCTTGATTTTTGTGTGGAGAATGGGGAGCTGCTGTATCCATATACGATAAAATCCGTAATGCTTAGCCGCCTCCTGAGAGAACAGAGGGGACATGAGGAAAAGGGGCTAAGGCTTAGCTTGCTTAGCATTTTCGGGGCTGCTTCTCAAGGTTCAGTTGGTTTAAGAGATTTGACGGCATGATATAAGTAGTGGGCATGATATAAGTAGTGGAGCTGAACTGTAACTTTTGAGGAAGAGGTGATGGTGTCTGGAATACCTTGGCATTTCCTGGGATAGAAGGTTGTCTTAAGCCGCAAGTTGTCAGTGACCTGTTGGGTAATTTGTGGTCRTCATAGCACTACTTCTTGATTCTGTTCCCGTTCTGTTCAGGATTGCAGCAGGTTTTTAAAGAAAAAAATCGCAGTTTTGAAGTGAATCTCTATCAACCACAGAATGGCTGCAATCATTATCCACCTAATACATCCACCCCCCTGTATTTTCTTCCTCGTGTGAGGCTCGTTCTGTYGTTGCCCATCTTTGTCTCTTCCATGCATCTTGAATGGCATTGATTCTCGGCTGTTCTCCAGGAGTTTGCTCGTTTGATGTTTTGATGATTTGTCTCGTAATTCAGAAGTGAAGTGAATTGTTAATCTTTGAGCAACTTCAGAGTGAACTGCTTTAGCTTGAGGTGGAGAAGCCGTTATGAATAATAAAGAAAGGAGGAAAGGCAGTATGAAGGTATGTGAACCCTTGTGCTTGCTTAAAGCCGAGAGAGCACTATGCTGAAYTGAGATGTGCAGATTTTCTCAAGCTTGCGGTTTTAAATGTTGATGCAATATGTTGCAGAGTTAATACTCTTGTATTTTCCATTTTAACACACTTGACAATGTTTACAGCAGTCAGACCAGTGTACTCCTTGTTTACATATGTTATGTTCTTCTGTTAGGGGGAAACAAATTATACTGTTCTTAAAAATAGGTAATTGCTTCTTTGCCTAATTGATTTTTAGAAATTACAATGCAGATTTGATTGAAGAAAGCTTGTGTGTGATCTGCAGTTGGTTTCCCGAGGCACGCGTTTCTATGAAGTGGAGCTATGCAGCATATAAATTATATCATCACTCTGTATATGTTTGGGAAAGAAATATTGCAGCTCTTTAGAGTCTAAGCCCTGCAGAAGATGCTGCTGGATTTTCTTTTTTGTTATTAATTATTTCTGTGTGAAATTTTGTGTTCAGAGGCCATTCTGGAGAATTAGTGAGAAAGTAACAGATATAGGGGATRTTTCAGAGCAAATCCAATTGTTTAGATTTAACTATTCAGAGTTTTCTTAAGTAAAACTAAGGTAATTTCTGAAAAATAATTAGATATTGTATGTGAGCAATTGTGTTTGAAAAATATCAGTGTGGCTGTTTGTTTTTTTAATGATGAAAACTTTTTGGCAAAACTGAAATGAAGTCACAAAATATTTTATTACTAAATCTATTGTTTTTTTTTCCTTGAGTTTTAGATAACAGTTATAATGCTTGGGTAATATGCTAGTGATAATTATATCAGGCTTGGGTAATATGCTAGTGATAATTATATCAGGCTCATCTCACACAGTTATTAAATTGTGAGTTTTTGCTTAGTGAGAGACTTAACTTTATCTGCAGATCAGAAGCAATAAATATATAGTAAGTAAATGACATACAGAAAGGTGAAAATTTCTTTTCTTCAGTACATGTTTTTGTGCAAGGAACATATATAACTGGTAGTTACAGGGACAGGAATCGAACTTGCCTATGTTTTTTAACTTACTATTTAGAAATTATAAAGTCTCACTTCCTAATAATCCTCYAGTATGATAATTGGAGAATTTTCTAAAATAAAGCAACTCTTATAGGCATTGCAATTATATTATAACTGCTAATATATCTAGACCTGAGAATTGACTACCATTTCCAGAAATACCTTAGCATAAAGTGTGTTATTTAAGCTGTAAGGCCAAGAAGTAGAGGATAAAACTATTCTAATAAACTGGAGATTAGTGATATTGCCTTCAGGTTCTTCACTTCTCTAACTGCTAGCATCAGTGTCCTCAGAGAATCCTGCTATGMGTCATTTAAAATTCAAGATTTACTTCCATTGTTTCTAACTATAAAAGCTGAAAATAATCTTTCTGTTGACAAGTTGTAGCAAAAGGAAGAAAAATATATTTAGGAAGACAAAGATATTTGTCTCTTGTGTGCCTATTATCTCTTTTATATATAATACATATTTATTTATTTATTTTATTTATAAATAAATATCTGGTAGAAGGAGTTCAAGTCTGTTTCTGTTTTCCTTAAGAAAAGTGGTTGAGTAAACATGCCACATGAGAGGTGCATGGTAGAATTGAGCATCTCTGATTCCTGTGAAGTTCAACTCCACTGCTGTTGGGTTGGTGTTAATTTCATGACATCTTTTTTTAAAGTATTTTTTTAAAGTATTTCCTTCTAGTAGTTTGCTCCTACCAAGGGAGGCACTACCATAAATTTAGTTGTGGTAATTGCTTTGCTTTTTCCTGATCCCTCCTTCCTCCCTCCCGCCTCCCAATATTTTTTTGAACTGTCTGGAAATTGTTACAAGATTTGGGGAAACAAAGTACTTGAAACTATTGCCTTTTTTTCCATTTCTTGGTTCACTTCATTAAATGTATTTTCATCTGATCTATATTGTACTCATTTCAGCATTCTGTGTCTGTATTCCTTACTTTGGAGTACCTCTAGTTTGGTCCTGTAGACTGAATGTCTGTTGTGGGCATGATACTCTGTGGTCTCCTGTAGCACATGTTCCAGATTAGTATTATATAACCCACGTTAAGTGGGGATGAGTGTGAAATTAATTTTGAAGGCACACTCTGATTTGAACTGAAACAGTAACATTAACAGACTAAAGGGAGCTTAACTGAGTCACTGAACAGATGACAAAAATTTTTAATAGAAAGAATTCCGTAATGGGATAGTAGAAAAGCTACAAAGAAGATCAAATAAGGAGAAAAGGACAATAATTATCCCTGTATCGACTCATTTATTTTCTGCAGTTCCAGCATAAATTTGAGTGTTGCTGTCTTGTCCAGAGTAGAGGACTTGAAACTCCACCCATTTTATCTTCCTACACTACAACATGCTTATAGAAAACTTTCTTCACCTCTGAAGCAGTTATCAGGCTGTGCTGTTCCTGCCTAAACTGGTATAAATGAAATGAAGAAAAAAAAACTGTTAAATTTATTGGAGTACTTCAATTAGAGAGGAAAAAAAAAAGACAAGAATTGGGCTCTTAATCTTCTAGGGTAGCGAYTAGTGATAGCTAACAAAAATGTGGAGTGAAATCATAGTTTTTATGGCTATGAATAGGAGCAGTGATATCCTGATACTTGGCATTTCACCTGTAAAACTTGGTGCAAAATATTTGTCAGATTTTGCGTGCAAGATAGATATATTTTGATTACATAATGTTGAACAGGGATTTTTGGGGCAGAAACGTGACTTAAAACATCAAGTTAAATATGGCTTTTATAACATGTAAAGTTGGTGGACCAGAATTCTGTGCAAAGAGTAAGAGGGGCAGAAGAGCCACATCTTTGCATACATTAATCAGCATGCGTATTGGTACAAGAATAAGAAAGATTCTGTTCTCAGTAGATAAGATTAATGAAAGCACACGTTTAAAGAGCTTAAGGTGAAATATAATGAGGGATTATATCATCCTTTTTCTAATAAGTGCAAGTAGATGGTTCTGTGAAACAGTGGCTTTAGTGAGCATTGTAAAACACTTGTAAAGGAAGGCTTCACGTTTTGGTCTTCCAGTTGAGTCTTTGCAGAATAAATATTTTACTTAAATATAAGCTGAAACAAGTATGCGGTTCTATCTACAACTTAAAATGGGTGTGGTTGTATCTACAACTTTAAATAGGCAGCAAGTAAAATCTCATAGTTGATAACCTTTCCAAAATGAATGTTTATGCTTTCCTCTTCTCTGTGAAAATAAGTTACTACTAATTAAGCAAACTTAAAGGTATTAAGGTTGTTTAGAAAAGCTGTTGCTTTGTTGGAGTCAAAACAGAACAAACTGACATGAAGTAATGCCTTTCCCAGGCTTTCTTGCCTGCTTTATTTTTAGATGTGGATCTATCTGTGATGTACCTATGAAACCACAGTTGTTCTCTTCCCCTCCCCCCCCCCACCCCGGACCCCTGATTGAGATCCAGGCCACACTGAACAAAATTTAAGCAAATTAAGGTAGTGTGTGCAGTCTGTATCCTAGTCAGTTGCCCAAACTGTCTGTAGCATGCTTGTAAACCACTAAGAACTGGTACAGATTGCCTGGAAAAGTGGTTGAATTTCCATCCCTGAAGCCTCCCAGAACTTGGCTGGAGAAGGCCCTGAGCAACTTGCTTAACTGGATCAAATCTGAGCAGGGGGGATCARATGGACCTCTAAGGTCCTTCCCAGCCTCCAGGAAAGAGTGAACAATTGGGTATTGCGGCCTCTAAGATGCTTCTTATTTATTTACTTATTTTTATTGGCTTGGGCTGTGGTCATACGGCCAGTTTGAGACCTCATAGATCATAATGAGTGAAACTGAGACACCACTTTGAGGAAATGGTTCTTGCTGAACATAATTTACAGAAAGCAGATGAAACTAAACCTGGATTTTCCATTTGAATGAAGCAGCACACTTTCTCAACCTTTAATGGCAGTGCATCAGTGTATTATTTCAGGTATTAAAGCAATTTGTATTTCCTGTATTGCAGAGAGACTGTTAAACTTGTCAGCACTTGTACAGTACAAAATTCTGTGTTTATACCTCCATATTTTGTGGTCACAGTAGACTCATGAATTTCCAGAGACCARTTTGAGACTGACTTTGAAGGTTTGGTTTTGGTGAAGCTCTCACCAGTGTTGGAATTCCTGAGAAGATAATGTCATGTGAAACCAAAAGTTGCCTTTTCACCTGAAATGCTTATTTATGAAATGTTAAACATTTGTGGTCAAGAAATAAATATACCAACACTTTGCACACTCCTTGCAATTTTTAATATATTATGAAGTGATATTTTGCTTATGTGCTTTGATTTGCAACATATATGTTGCRGTAAGGTTTGGCTTGTTAAGTGATGAGGTTCAGAAATTATTTTTCCTTTCTTTTCCTGTAAGAGATGTGCATTTAAATTCTATTGCAGTAGAGAAGGAGTTTTAAATTCAGAGATTCGYTAAGAAAATATTACCCTCATTAGTACTGACAGGATGTGTGTGTGTGTGGTGGGTCTTTTGTTTTTGTTCTGTCTTTTCCTTGCTATGTTTAACTATATACAGATTTTATATGCAGTTTTCAGTACGTTCTGACTTAATTAATAGAGTTCGTCTGCAGGTATTAAACTCAATCCCTCTGGGCAGGGATATTTTATTAAAAAAAAAGTTGCTTATGAGTATTTTTAAGTAATATAGTAATATTTTGCCAGACATAAACTTGATTAAGAGCCTTGCCTGTTACACTTGAATTTAAAGGAAATGGATAATTGTACCCATATTAGATGATATTTATTTGATAGTGTAAAGTTAAAGCTTATGTGGTTTAAAATACCAGTATGTTCTGACTGAAACAAGACTGCTAACGTATGCACTTGCACACTCATCCCTAGATAACTAGGAAAAGAAATTGAGATCGTCCTTAGCAATGTATTTTAATCTATGSCTTTATTTTATTAGAAGCTGTTACTCAATTTTGCCTAGCGATCTTCAGATGATTCACTGACGTTTAAAGAAATGCTAATAGAAAATGATTGTGTATATTGTTTATCGGGTTGGAAGGCGTGACGAATTTTTTAAAAACAGGTATTATTTATTTCAATGAACAATATAAATAGAAGGAGATGAAGAATGAACTGAATCCTTGTTCTGCAACTGCCTCTGAACAGAGCACCGTRGGAAGACACTGAAGTTGAGAGTTGAAGTGTTTTCCCAAGGTAGAGGCATTTTCAGGGTTAGAGTTTCAGTTGTTTGAAGGAACTGTCAAGTTATCTTAAGCACAGTGAAGTTGSATAACTAAATATACAATGTAACTTTGTATTTATTTGTATTATAACTAAATACACAGTTTTAACTTTCCCAAACTATAATAATAATTTTAAAAGCCTTTTTCTTAAGGCTATGCTTCTGAGAAGGAGACTGTTTACACTATCTATGAGGAACACGGTAGGGCATGTCATGTCAGTCACACTGAAGTATCACAGACTTAATTTTTAGCTGAGGTAAATTAGTTTAGCTCTAAATAAGGTGATGAATCACTGCAGCTTCATATTGGCTGATGCTACTATTCAAACTGTTGCTTTCATTGCTTTGAAAATATAGAAAGAGAACTAACACTGTTCCCTGTGTTATTTGTTAAAAAGTAACATGTTAAAACTGTCTCTACCACAGATTGCTGTTGTTTATACTAGCAAGGAACTTGGTTTTGCTTGGTTAGGAAAAAGAAGGAATTTRGAGATGAGTCTAAGGCTATATTGCTGTTCTGCTGCGTGCTTCCCTTCCAGTTTCTGCGGAGGTCCCACAAATACACTGCTGCGTTGATTCTCCTTGCAGYCCTCCAGTAAGAGAAACGAAGGGAACCTAGCAAAATTTGATACTAACAGTTGTAATTGCAGGCTTAATTTGTAATCAGATATCAGGAGTTAGTAAGACAAACTATTGAATTATGTGATTTCCTGCTCAACCTTTTCCTCTTTGCAATCCTCCTTACAAAATTCTCGCCTAGGAGAGTTTCAGTGGAGGGGTTATGGCAGCAGAGTGGTAATAACAGTGAAAAACCCCAAAAGTACTGGTAGTTATAAAATCCTTTTGCTTGTCATGCWGAGCCGAGAGCCACAGGTTGAGTGTTTGTCATTATAGAGARCRGTAAATCCAGTTTAGAGCAAGGATATGTGTATGTTCAACTACTAGTAATATTTATATATTTACGAGACCTCTTTTCTGAATAGCAGATGATGGATTTGTCATCCCTTCCAAGTGATATCCAGACTCTGTCTTGGATTCCTGTACAATGTTGCCTCTATGAACAACGTTACTTGCTYTTTGCTAACCCCCATTAATGCTTGCCCCTAACTTCCAATGTGAAAGGCAATAGCAATATGGAGAGTTTCCCTTTTTAACTTGAAATATATATATGATCAGAAAAGGCTTCTTTTTAGGATGTTTGTCCTTTGTTAGTGGGGAAGGGGAGGCTATGGAAGCAAAGAATTTCTGTCAAAATTGAAAGCAGCTATTCTGTAGCTCTATACCAAAGTAAATGATTTTATCTGGCTCAAAAACAGTGGTTTATTGTTTTATGGTTCCAGGTTGTACATTATTCTCAGTAGTTATGGATGGGGTCTTGCTATTAATAACATGAATGTACTGCAAAGAAATATAAAATCACCATATAGAACAAATTACCTCCTTGCTGTAAAGTTTGTCTCTTAACTTTAGCTCTGATTAACACTGCTTATAACTTACTCTTTTAATTTGTCTTCAGTAGAGCTGAAGAAGTGTATCAATGTGATTAGATAGGACTGAGGATTGCCACAGAGTGCATACAAACAGATGCTCTTAGACTATATACRTGAATAAACTCTAAAGGATAGTAAGTTTTTGAATGCTTGTGATAATTGCTAGATGGCTATGAGAATATGAATAGAAAACAGTCCAGTTAGCTGTAAAAATGCTTTTAACTACTTTTTGTAATGTTGAACTATGCAAAATTTGACTACAGGGTTGGTTACACAGGTTCAGTTCCAAAGCTTTTTTCTTTCTTTAAAAGATTCTTAAGAAGTTGGGTTTCACTTACAGATCGCATTTTCCTTAATTTGTGTGCTATTTGAAACAGTGCATAGTCTTCTATTTAGAGAGAGAGAGAGAGAGAGAGAGAGAGAAATTTAAAAACTTCTATTCCTTTGTTGTGGTTCCTCACTACTAATTTCAGTTGTATGCTTTGCTACTTGTTTGATGTCAAATAGGCTCTTTTTTTTTTTTTTTTTTAATGTAATGGATGCTAAACAGAGTGCCATGTTAATGGAAGAGCTAGAGTATACTCTGTTTTGGGGGAGCACAGAGTTCAATTGGTTAATACACTAAGCTTGTAATAATGCATCAGAAATTATTTTCTTGTTTGAAAGACAACTAATGGTTTTATCACTACTGCAGTCTCTAGGCATTAGTGTATCTAATGCAATTGATATAAGATGTGATAAAGATAGGAGGTTCTCATGGAGCAAACTATGTTCCTCATTAAGAGGATTTAGAAATCATACTACCAGTAGCTGTGCTACGGATGCATAAACTGCAGTATCTGTTACCCTAGGTTGCACATGGATTAACTTAAGCTTAAAAACTATTCTTCCTCCCTTTTTTGAATTGTAGTCATGATGCCCTTTAGTCTATCACTGTGTTGATATTTATTTTTATTGAGCTTAAAAATTTTCAGTTCCACAGTGGTAGTGTGCAGCTAATAGAGCTTAAAATCCTTTCTATTTAGACTATGATCTACTTCATATAGCTTGCTTGAGTTTTTTTTTTTTGGTATTTTGTAACAGTCCTAGGTTCAAATATTACAGATAAACTTAAATGGTTCGAACGGTCAGGTAAATTAAGTGAACTGGAAACAGAACCAAAGTGCGCACTCCTAGAAGGCTCTTGGGCGTTTTTTGCACACAGAGAGAACCATTGCTGTGAATAGTAGTGAGATGAATTTTGTTGTTTTGCTAACAAAAGGTAATACTGTTTAATTTGTATGTTTATGGCTCAAATTATTAGTCTAGCTAGAGGCTACAGTCATGGAGAAACAGACATCTTCACAAGAAGTCTATGTGAAAGTCTAAGTGGTGTATTATGAAAGATTTCGTTAGACTGTTCCTCAAGATGTATAATAGCTTTTTTTTTCCCCCTGTCATCCAAACAAGACCTATACGACACAATGGAAAATAAGCGGTATTAACRTGTAATTTAGTAATAAATTTTATTTGCCTTTGCTTTGATAGATGTGAAATAAAACTCTGCTCCTGTTACATTTAGATCTAATTTGGAATAATAAGCACAGAGGAACTGCACAAGTGGGAAGAAGGTTTTTGATTTGTTTTCCTCCTTCCACTGCTCCATTCAATCCTCTATTACAAGAAAGTATCAAAGCWGAGCTGTGATTCTTGGAAGAGTCCTGATCTGATGCAGGAATGGGTGCAAAGTCTGCCTTACTGTTAGAGGCTATTTGTGTCTGTATGCACTGGTAGAAGAGAGCAAGAAAAGTTTCTGAAGCTGGTAAGATGTGTGGAAATTTTTGTAGCCGTTTTCACTTCCTGTTGCCAACACAAGAGTGAAAACTTACTATTATCAAGTGATGTTGTTAGGCAGATTTGACAAGGTAGGACTCCTCGCTGTAAATATCAAGGTGTCTGCCCCTTTTGATAAAACATCAGGGACCTCTGGAGGTCACCTCATCCAAGATCCTTCTCAAAGCATGGTCAAGACCAATGGGTCTGYCCAACAGTCAGAGGCCTCGTGGATAAACTCCAATGCATTGTAGAAGTAATTGCGTCTTTGCTGGAAATAGTGTGTTTTCTCCTTCTTTCATTTTTTAGCCTAAATAGGAAGTGTTCATCTGCTTTCCCTTTATGTTGTACTTTGAAAGTTAATTTAGCAAATTCAAAGTAAAATATAGTGTTTGACATTCATTCTTCAAAAACATTTTCATAATGTTTGCTTTGAAACAAGGAAATTTCACAATTATACAGTGGATACATAATTTTCTTTAGCCTAAACCAGWCGGTCACTGTACAGCTGTGACTAAACATGTTCTGGAAATAGTCTTTGGTTCACTCTCTGTGCAGCCCAGGTTATTAGATGTTATCACAAAGTTGCTTTTTTCTGCCCTTATGTAGTTCTAAATATTAARTATTTTACAGCTCTCTAGTTTTCTTCCCTTGTAAAAGCAGAACAGAAAAAGCCAGGTTGTTCTGAGGAGGTCCTGCTGAAATAAGCAAACAAATCATCTGGCACTTTGGTTAGCTTATTATTTTTAAATTGATGTGGATTCAGTTACTTCCTTGAAAATGCTTATTTTCAACAGATAAGGCTTTGTTTTCTCAAATTTCTTTCTTTTACTTTGATTGAACTTATTTTATTTACTAAAAGYAGTTCAAGGTGAGCCAACTCTATTATTTTTTTTCTTAAGGCAAATAATTGATTAGACCCTTCTTAAACAATGATAGAAAAACAAATACTTAAGAAATGTCTCCGTGTATTTAACAAGTAAATATTAATAATCTATGAATATAAATTGTCATTATTTGAAATCTCAAAGTTTGCTCATTGGAATATTAATGATCAGTAGATTGCAACTTGTAAGGGAGAAACAAATTTGCCTGCAGTTGTTTGCAAGACAGACAAAAACCGGATAATGTTCCTTAACTCCTTAAGCATACCTACTTCAGATAATAGAATGTAATTTAGTTTCAGTTCACTGRCTTTATCAACTTAACAGTAGATACAATTTATGATCAGAAAGGAATTGGGATTGTCTCTGTCAATGAACCAATATTCATYGCTCACCACTCTGTGAATTAGATGGTCAGTGCAGCACTCTATTTCTACCAGAATTGATCTGTGTGCTTTCAGGAAAGCTCTCTYGAGGTGAGCGTTTGAATATTTTCATTAGTGACTGACTGCAACATTGACAAACAAAAGTTTAAGTGTGTTTGCATGTGTAAAAGTGTTACTTGAAGATCTGCTTATGCAATTTTTAATTGCTGTATCTGTTCATCATGTAAAGCATCTGTAAAATTTCCTGTGGAAAACCTGACTTGATTAACGCTAACTAAAGGTCTGGCAACAGAAAACCAAGTACAGTTTATCTGTTTGTTAAGACAGCCTAAGAATGGTGCAAAGAAGTTTCCCACGGTGCCTGTCAGTTCCATCTGGCTAGAGCAATGGTGCTCTTGATCCTTCATGTTGATAAACGCTAAAAGTCACCCAGTCTCTGCACGTTTAAGTCTAAATGGTTATATAAAAGCTAGCTTTATAAAATTAGGTTCACATGCATCTGCCTGATGCTGTTTATAGCGTAGTTTTATTTTCTGCTCATTTCGATTATGAAGGGGGCATACTGTGGAGAGCTGTGCCTTAGCCTTGGAGAAGCAATGCTAAGGTTCTGCCTACGATTTATGCCTGCTTTTAATTAATTATTAATAGGCTGTGAACACTAGAGCAGAACAAATGTGGAAAATGAAATAATCCTCTGCACCTCAAAAGGATCAGAAAACTTCTCTTTGACTAAGACTTGAAACAGCTTGTATCTATGCACATCTGTAGCRCCGTTATCTGACATCTGGTACCTGATCACTTGTTCTGCTGCTTTGCTCTGAGGTGAGAGACAGGGCTGAAGAAGGTGCTGTTATCTTTCCTTTAGTTATCTGGTTGTTGAGAAGCATCAGCCGTAAGCTTTTTAGCAGCGGTTTTGCTAGTCTGAGAATAACATTTGTTAATTGTTCTGCTCTCCACATTCTAACTCCAACATAGATTTATTGGGCCTTTGGGCAAGTCGTCAGCCTGGGCTTGTTCCTATCGCTGTACTTGTGCAGCAGGAGTAATGCTCCCCTAGCTTCGAATCAGGTTATTTGGCTGGCCTTTTGAAGTGACAGATAGTAACTCATGTACACGTTAATATGCGTTGCATTGACACGTACAAATTATGCTGCAGAAGAGTATTTCGAAACCTCACGCTTGTCACATGATGTCTCTAGGAATTTCCAGGTTGTTTTTTATGCTAGGGAACATCTGCAACGAGGTAAATCTGAAAAACAGAGGCAAATTAGAACCGAGTTTATTCCCTGCTTTGTTCCACTGTGCAGTTGCTGCTAGTTTGCTGTGCTAATTAAGCCTTTCATGAAGTAATAAAGAAAAGAGAAAACATTTCTAAAATTGTGAAGTATGATTGGCAAAAATCTGTGTGGAAGTTCTACCTTTTTTTTTTCTTTAAAGACGGTGGTGGTTGAATGCCGCCTTAGAGGCAATGAGAAAATTGTTTCAAAATACATAATTACAACTGAAATTATTAGGATTATTAAGCCTTTTCAATTACGGTGAGGAACTTGTGTCTTAAAATAGCTGTGAGAAAAGTTAWAGCCTCTTCATGAGACAGATCCAGAACAAGCAGGGATTTGATCTAGAACATGATCTAGAGTCCTTAGGATTTGGAGTTTCTTTGAAAAAACTATGGAACTGTGATCAGAAGATTTTTGGAGAGGTGGGGAAGAACTAAACAGGCAAGAATGGAAAAGGCCATTAGCATTTGCCCTATTTTATACATATTAAAAAGCRTGAGATCTATTTATTTTTGAAATAGTTACATGTGAATCAAAGTCAAGGAAGCAGAACTGACACATTTTTAAAAAGAATGTCTTCAGAGTCCTGCTGGTTAGAATTTTAATTTCACAGTTATAGCTTGCAGTGTTAAATTGGGCAACCTGCCCACCCTGCTGTTTCTCTTGGTAAGACGCATTACTTCATAACCTCTAAAGCAGTGAAGACCAGTGGCAGCGGGCTTGCTTCCTCTCAGTACTGCCCTGTGGTGGCAATTGCCTTGCTGTGCATTCAGCAAGGACACGCTTGCTAAGCAGGATATAGCTGCAGCAGCACGCTGCAGCTCGGGACACTGAAATACTTCTTTATCTCTCCCTTTTCCTTTAGCGCAGATCGTAGGAGAAAATAATCTGGAAAAAATGCCTCCCACCTGAACATGGAGACCAGAAGACTGCCAGTGGTTTGGCTGCAGCACTGGCCCTTGTGGGCAAGGGTGAAGGGATTCAGTCTGAGAGTACAGGATTAAATCACTCACCGCTGTGCCTGAAAATTATACTGCAGGTCTCTTAGGTTTTACTGATTCTCTTTAGAAGAATGATTCTTCTCATTAATTCACTCTTCTGATCAGACTACTAAGTACTTAAATCAGTAGGCTTTGGCACCRAGCTTTTTCAGGTGGGGGAGGCAGCGAGAAGGAGGACACAAAAAAACAACCAAGCAACAATAAAGGAAAAGCACAACACTCCTTCCTCCAGTAACTATGGTGAGGACAAGATCTTAAAAAAAAAAGATCCTTTTTCATCTTTTGTTGGCTTGTTAGTAYACCTCCTCTGTTGGTCTTTAGAAAACAAACTTCAGTTTCCCCAAATCTGTTCAGATTGTATGTAATCAAATATTGATAAGAGAGCAGTTCCATTACTTGAAAAACTGGGAAGGGAGGAAACACCTCAGAACAGTAATGCAGTGTTTGTAATACGTTGAGTGGGAAACGGACAAACCAAGTGAAGACTTCTGTTTTACCCAGTTCAAAATAAGGGCTGTGAATCTGGATATCTTGTGGGCGCCCAGTATCTTCCTGCTGAAATGTGTTGTCAGAACAGAAGATCCTTCTACAGCATGCTGTTCGAGACCGGTGTTTCTCATGCAACTCCACTGAAAAATGGTGAGACCCATGCATGAAGTGTAACAGCCTGAGTGGCATGCATTTTGAATAATGAAGTAGGAAAGGATTTACTGCATGGGGGAAGCAATGGTGGCTGTCTCTTTCTTTTCTTTAAGAGATATGTAGGTACGAGGTACCTTTTTTCAACGTGTCATCCTTTTTGAGACTTTTTTCTGTTGCACTGCGCCTGTGATGTACTGTTTCAGCAGGCTGTCAGAGTGAAATGAAATAAACTGGTGTTCATTTCAAAGCATCTGTTATACTAAGGTCTGATTGAAAGTTGCGCTTTAGGTRTGCGTGTAGCTGCAAGCTGGAGGAGCACTGCAGCAGGGTGCACGTAGCTGCTGTGAGCTGTTACGTGTGTCGGCGCGCTCGGTTTGTGTTCCACGATATTAGCCTCTGTAGTGCTCAGAGCAAGTTATCTCTGGACTCTCTCTGTACCCTGATTCACAATGGTGATAGGTTTCATTTGCTTCTGTGGCTTAGAAGTTACTGGTTCTTTTGTCCTATATCTTATTTTTTTTCCTTCATAAACTAAAATATATTACTTTTTGAAAAATATTTGACTCAAGTTTACGTTTTCTTTGTCTTAGTGAGTGTGGCAACTTGGTTATAAAGGATTAGGTAGAATTTTTCCTTGTAGTCTTCAGTGGCTGCCTATAATTGGGCTGTTTCTAGGCAACTAGATCCTGTGGTTACTGGCTTTCTAGTATCTACCTTGCTGGGGATTCATTCCGCTTAAAGATGGGGAACATTCTGAATAATGACTAGAGAAAAGGCAAGTTTCTGGTTGTTTCGGATACTTTTTTGTACTGAAGTYTTTTTATTCTTTTTTTCTTCTTTTTTATTTTGCTTTAAATTTAGCTGTACTTGGAGGAAAAAGTAGGAGAAAGAAACCATTTCAGAGATTGTTCTCCATAGGAGCTCTAGTTAAGATAGATAAGTAGAAAAAGGAGGAGATGAGAAACAGTGAATGACAGGATGAACAGATGTAGCCTTTGTCCTTAAAGGCCCTTATTAGAATGGCAACAGATTTTTTGGTCCAAGTTCAGCTAACTAAGCTAAAACCATGCAGGAAGGAGTCAACAAGAATAAAAGTACACAGAAAAACCATGTTATGGGCCCAGAACAGCAAGATTCTTAAAAATTCCTTACTGCTGTAGATTGTGAGTTCTTTGAATTTTTTTTTTTGTTTGTTTTATTTTTCCCTCTAAAATTAGAGGGTTCATGGACATTACAGTAACAACAAAATAGAAGTAGTTTCTTTGTATATTCATGGGAAATTAAATTTTGGGCATCAGGTACTCAATGCATCAACAGAATTATCATGCTTTCCAGATGCTGTATTGTATTGTTGAATTACATTAGTGTTTTTCTGGATGAACAGCCACAGCAAATAAACACAAGACAGCAATTAACATACTTTGATTACCAAAATGTATTTCAAACAAAATAGCTGACCAAAATTTATGAAATCTCCAAATTGTATTTTTATGTCTGATGAAAACTGGATTTCTTCAAAGGAAGACTACTACTGCATATATCACTTACATACAGACTTCTGTGATTCATAGCACCGATTGATTTTGACCCTTTTTCATCATGAAACATGAGAATATTTCTTTGAATGAGAGATATTTTAAAATGTCCTTAAACGTCTATAATAAACTATAATGGTACAGTAAAGGAGACAAGCTTCCTAATTGGCTGACCATGAGGAATACTGGATGAAAGTAAATGAAGAAAATAATTATTTTTCTAATGGAAAACTTGTCTGTTAATCTTTTTTTAAGCTTATAATAGATGTACTAATGAATCATCAAGCTATTACATGTAAAAACACCAAGAGTTGATCTGTTTCTGGGTAAAACAAGTCTAAGTGAATCCAAGGCCACATTTTGGGTTGATTTGCATGCTCTTCCCACCATGTGAGTGCAGTGAGATCAGAGTTTAAATCAGGTCGGCATTTGGTAGCACCTCAATTCAAAGACAAGTATTGTAGGCTATTATATGGCTATGCTGATGCTGAATTTTACCTGCTTCCAAAAAGGGGTTTAGCTTGTCAGAGCTGACTGGAATGAACCTCTGTCATACAGCAGAGTGAACATGTATTTAAAGTTATCCAAAGAGACAGACATATCCTGGACTGCTGTAAAATAGATCAGAAAAAGAAAGTGTGTTTAGTGAGTGCATTTAGATCATTTCTTACTGTAGCGCTTGGAAACGGGCAGTCAACAATAGCACGTGATGGAGCTGATGACGGTGCTGTCGTCTCTTAGTCCCAGTAATGAGTGGCCAGTTTGAGGTTAGCTTTCTAAAATTTTCATTTTCAATAAATATCAGTCTGAAATATTCAAGGAAAACAAAGTCACGTTTTTTACATTAAAGAAATGACATTTTTCAGTGTACGTTTTAATGAGCATTGCTCTGAGCCATGTTATAATGAAATTTGCTTAAAAGTAGAACAGGCTGGTGATACTTGGCAGAATGAAGCAGCATATGGTAAAACAGTTGTGATTTATTGGCAAGCACTTTCTCTTTTTGGAAAGGTAGCGGCTTTCCACACAGTGGACTGTATCTTGATATTCAGAGCTTTAAGGTGGACAGGAGATGCACTGCTGAACAGTATACATTGATTACTTTACAGAGGCAAGGCCTTTTAGTAGCCCTATATTACCGCTTATTTCAGTATGGGTAGACCAAGAAGCTCTTTATTTTATTCTGTGTTTTTGTCTTACATGTGGTGTTAGACTTTTGTCTAGTTTTTTACGCTTTCACCTCAATTTAAAAAATGTAAATATTCAGTAGTTTAAAGGCAAGTGAGCATCTTAAATTTATACCAGCTGGGATTTCTGTGGCTGACGTAGATCTGCTTCTTTTGATGTAGCTGTCGATGTACAGCGTGTGGATTTCTAGTACTTGACAGTATCTTGCAGTAACTGCTGCTAAAGTTAAGATCATCAGGACCATGTCATATGGTTGTGTCTACAGTGACTCAGTAAATAAGTATAGAAGGAGTTGTGGAGATTGAACAGCAACCTCCTGACACAATTCCAGTGAGATTTAGGATAAACATTTCATTATTGCCTGTGGTGTATAATATAATAAATAGCAATGTTGTCTTATTCTCCCTTGCAAAGGGTAATTCTCTTCTGAGAGGGAGTCTGGTCACAACTGCAAATCTTTTCCATAACAAGACAGCATTACTACTCTTGCTGTCCTCAAACACGTAAAGTGAAACTTCTTATTTTTAGGGCTGCTTCTAGCTTTGCAACAGAGGCAAGCAGATGACATGACCATGCTCCATGACCTTAGTGGAATATGCCTGTATTGTCATTTTGTGTCCAACATGTGGTGCTACCATGTGTTAAAAAAGAAAATTAAAGATTAAAATTTTCCAAATACCTGCTTGGTTGCGTTCTACTTTGCTTGCTTCTCATTCTTGGATTCAATGAAAAGCAAGATCAAGTAAGATCTTGAAGGGAGTGTGTTTGTATGCATGTGTGTATGCATGTTGGTCTAAATACAGGAACTAGCTGAGAAACAGAACAAAATGTAATCAGGAAAAGGTTACTTTACATTTAGCATTTTACCCCCACAGCTTTGATATTTATCCTAAATTTATGAGGTCCCAAATTGTGAGTGTCTCCAGCTGAATATTATGGGTCTCAAGTACATACATTTATTATCTAATATGAGGTTTTGGGGAGGAGTATCCAAAACAACTATTTTTTTCTGAAGTATATTGCTTTTATTTAAAATAAATATTAAAAAAAATTCGGATTTTCCCATGCTATTCTGAATTTACTGAAATAAGTAGGAAAATGAATTGCTAAATGTCTTWCTTCTGGTCCTTTTAAGCAAGGCTCTTTTAATGTGTGCATAGTGCTAGGTAGAAATTCCTGCCAGTAGTTGAAGACTGCAGTTTGGTCATAATTTCTTATTTTGTGGTGATGGTTGGGGTCAGTTTTAAATGTGTCTATGCTTTGGGGACTGTTCATTTGTTTCTCATTTATTTTTTGTTCAGGTACTTCTGTTTTTTCAGGTATTACTGTTATAACAATACTTAGTAGGAACTGGAAAAAGGATTATACTAATCTATTAGATTAAAAAAAAAAGTACGGAAGTTGGAAGTGACATATGGCGAAAGCAAAATGCCACACTAAGCTTAGGAAAGGTTTGTCACTATGGTGCATGTTTCAGGTCATGCTGGGAAGGGAAAGAGCTCTTGTAAAGGAGAAGTAGCAATTACTTTCCCACTTTGGTCTGATGTTAATTCATATTACAGACAAGCAGTTATGTCCAAGGCTTGTGAATTTGTGAGACTTGCCTATTTTGGTGAAAGATTCTTGTCATTATGATTGCAAATTAAATTAAAAAAAGCATCTGTTTACATGAACTAAGACAAGGCACAAAATTACTGAGAACTGCTAAATACCTTAAGTGCCACTTCTTTTCAAACTGTCTCTAATATCTAAATCTTCCTGAATTTTAAAGGAAATAAAACGATTGATAGCTTTTTTGCTGAATAAATGCCCAGACATTGTTTGATTGTCCTGTAGCACATTTTGGAGGGGAGGGAGGTGTAACTGGGAGGCATCTACTCTGAAAAGCCAATTAATGATTGTCTCATTTTTTTTATTTGACTTTATTTATTTTACCAGAATGTTAAAATAAGAGTAACTGAATCATCTTTTTCCTTGAGTGTGGGCACTGAAAAGAGTTTCCAATTAGTGAAATTGTATAGGTTAGTTATGACTCATCTCTGGAAATCAACTACTTGAATTTGCTTCATTAGTGTTGGATGTTTTCCAGTAAAATTTTATGAATTTCTGCTTAGTGATTGGYAAGGATATTGTATTAGTAGTCCAGACATAATTCTTCTATGTAGGTGCATGTTATAGACACTAAACAACGAAGGTAAGGGTTCAATTAGTGTTTTATTATGTTAGATTCTGAGTTACATGGCTCTGCAAGGTAGATGATGATACCGTAGCAAAACTAGGAAGGGAACATAATATTTCAGTGGCAGTTAAAAAGGTAATTAAGTATATAGTGTTTATTTTTTTTAATGATGAGCAAGTGCTGTTTTTACATAGTAAGCTGGTGTAACTACATTCGAATTAATCATCTTATGTCATTGTGGAGAATGGCATAATGAATGATTGTGGAGAATGACTGAATACACTGGACATACAATGAGYGAAAGATATTTCATAGTTCTTGCTTCAAAGTGTTTCTGGTCTGTTGCTAGTTTCCGAGTCCTGTTACTGGAAGTCCAAGTTAAATGTGAGAACTGCTGCTAGTGCTCAGGTTAAATAAATAAATAAATAGATATTTTTATCATTTAGGTTGATTTGATCTTTTTGTATTTGTCTGCTTTAGATACATAAAGTTTCTAAAAGTTTGTTAGAATCATACCTTAGATATTTTTTTGCTTATTAAAGAAATTTAATATGGCTAATAATTGTTCGTTTCCTTAATTAGCTGTAATACTTTTACTTTTTTCTATCTAGCAGGTCTCCTTCTGTACTGCTTTAGGGACTTTTATTATGTAAAGTATCTAAAATATTTCATTTGAGAGATGGTCAGCTRTATGGAAGATTTGTCATAGCTTTAATGTGACTTTTGTATTTCCAATAGTAGTATAATTTCCAAATAGTACTGAAACATGGCAAAACTCATTTGTATTGTGACTGATCTGTACATATGAAAAAAGCTTATTATGACCACTAACTCCTAATAAAAAAAGTATGAAATTATGTATATTAACTGCATAATAATTGTCTTTACTGTATAATATCAGAAAGAACCACTCTGGGTATAGTTAATATTACATTTCTCCTCAGTATCAAAACTTGCACTTCATCCTTCTGTGTAACATATAGGGAAAAAAAAATTTCAAAGCCAAGTTTTCATTCCTGATTAAACACAAGAAAGAGGTCTTTATGAGAGCTGGAATAACAAGAACCCTTTCCATAACATGATGTGAACTGTCAAATTGTCCATACTAATGAAAATAATAATGCAGGTTCAGCTCTAGTTTTGAAGCCTTGAGAGTCTTTCTGGAGAGTGCATCTACCAMAAAGATACAATCTGCAAGACCTCTCTGCAGGCAATCTTAGCTTTTCCTTTTCAGTTCTTAAAATTCCTTTAAAATGCGTGGGGATTCARATGAAAGAAGAGGAAGATGAGAGATTTTTTGGTGCATTTTTGTTGCTGGTGGTTTATTTTCCTCATTTAGGGCAATAGTCTTAGATACCAGGTCCCCTTTTAGTAAGTGGTTATTCATGCAAATTGGAATAATTTTAACAGAAATGATAATTAACTCAGGGTAAGGTGTCCCGTAGGCTGTGAGTTAGGACAACACTGTAGCCATCCTAAGGTGTGGATTTAGTTTTCTTAGATAATGGCAGGAATTACACCTAGGTCTTGCACATGCTAGAAGAGTGCTTAAATCACTGAGTTTTCGAACTAAAAGTTTGTTTTCTCCCCTTTCCTCCATTTCCTTAGATTGGACCTAGGCTTTTATTTTCTCTCTCCTTTCTCTTCCAAGATGTAAAATTATTATTTTTTGTTTGTTTTTTGACCAGCTCAAACGTAACAAAATGTTCCTGATGGGGAGGGGCCTTGGATTCCCAGCACCTTCCCCCCTCCTTCCAAACATGCAGCTGGAAGGAGGTTGGAAGGAGAGAGAATTCCTTAGTGAGTTATAGAGGTTTGTCAAGAGTTACCTAGATTTATTTCGTCTCTGTGGTTACTCAGAAAAATCATCAGTTCTGTTAAATACTTATTTTGTACCTTTTTTAAATATATATATAAAGAAAACATTTTACTTAGCAAATGTAACTAYGATAGCCAGTACTGGCTGTTTCTTATGCAAGATTTCCGCCGCTCATTCTCCCAGATGAGACCTCCACATGGTGAGGCTGAAGGGAGACCCCGATCTCGTTGAGCTGCCTGGCAGCCAGAATAGACTCGCGATGGGAAATCGAACTCCAGAAGAGAGAACAAACGGTTGCTCCTAACAGGGAGAAATGGTCTAAAGCAGCTCTTTGTTCCCACGCATGAGCCTGTGGAGAAATGTGGTTTTCTTATTTACTTGAATTTTCAGGAAAAAATATGACTGATTTGGGAGGGTCTGAGAATATATTGTGAATAACTTATGGAGAACACTGCTTCTATTAAGCAGGGAATTTAATGACTGGCTCACCACAGACTGTCAGATAAATGGACTTAGTAGGCACCTGGGGATAAAAATTTTGAAGCTTAAAACTATCTTTATCTTTTTAAGTGATCTCAGAAACTGTTCAGCTGTGTCAATTGAAAGAGTCCTTGACAGAGTGACTGTGGTCCTTCAGCTTTGGCCTCTGATAAAGAGGCTGTAGTTTTACACTCTACAGAAGGTACATAGATACAATACAGATTAAGTTTATCTGCCACCAGTATTACTGTATAAGAGTCATTCTGGGGAGTACCTGACAAAGATTCTGATTACTTGGTTACCTAGAGCAAATGCTTTTTTTAAATGCGTGATTCCTTAATCTTTGTTTCAAATATATGCCCCACCATTTTACACAGCAAACCACATGATCCTAGTGAGTGTCAGTTAGTGTAAATATAAGAGCTAAGTTGTTAGCAAAGTATGTCTTGATCTGCAGGAGGGGAGAATATTCTGGAGAGGCTGTTTTGAAGAGCCAACAGTTTTGAAGATCTAGGCATTGCCATCTAAGCTTTCTTCCCTACTGAAACAGTTAAAACGTCACTGAAAGTAGGGTGCAATGCATTGTCATTCTGCACATGCTTAACCACGACGCTCTTCCTAGCACCGACAGCAAGTCTAATAAGGGAGTTTCTGGATTCTTTAAAAAAATAACGTAGCTTTCAATATATAGGCCAAGCTGTTGAATAGTACTCTGAGACTTCACAAATATCTCTCCTTTTTTTAATCTCCATAGGTCTTGCTAAGATGATAGTCACACTTAGGTTTATCAAGTGTTTTAGTTTGTTCGGAGAACTACTTATAGGAGTATTACAATGATGATTTTTGATGTAAAGACATAAAAATGAAGATATACAACTAATTTGCTAAGTTTACTTTTTTCTTATGCAAAAACACCTTAATTTTAACTGATTACACGTGTTTTTTGTTGTAAATTAGTCTTCTAATGCAAAAAAAGGCATTGTTATGTTTTCATATTATTTGCAAAATAATTTTGTTATGCAAGTAATTGTGTTCAATAGAATATATTCTCGCTTTGTATTCTTGAGTTTTTAGTCCTTYAGTAACTTGAGATACTTTCAGGATACTGGAAAACTTGATAGTATTACAGATACCACCATGGCAAATCAGGGACGTATAGTTTCATTCAAAATATTTAGTTTTCTACAGGTTTTTGAACAGATTCTTGTTTGGTGGAACTGATCCATAGATTTCAGCTGTTGACAGAAGTAGTCTCCTGTGGTTTATCAGCTTCCTTAATTAGACATGTTTTTGCCAAAGCTCTGTGGTCATGCTTATGCTKTAGGAGCATTAGGTATCTAAGGTGGGCAGTATTCGAGACTTGAATAAAACCAGTCTATACTCCATACCAGGAAATCTTGCCATTAAAACACTGCTGTTTTTGAACTACTGTTCAAAGTAGTTTGGATGAGGTTATTGCTCTGCTGGTTCATTTGCAGTCTGTGGAATTGATCTGCCAGTGTAWCTTGGCACACACCTAAATGTCTGGCTATATTTGAATGTCTCTTCACTCATCTCTGTTAGTGGAGTAAGACAGGCTTCTCCAGTGAGAAATATTTTAAATGGTTAGATACTCACTCTCAGAGAGGGCATCTGTTCACCGCTCATTTGTTTTATATGGACTGTCACAAGTGGATTGCAGACCTTTCATTGACAGAGTGCATTGGACCTTAAAACTGAGGCAGCTGGAGAGTGTACGGGAGTATTTTTGCTATATTTCTTATTTTTAAGATGCTTGTAGGTTGATTGAAACTTTTTGTGCTTAAATAGGGGTAGGTGGGGAGTATTTGTAAGTTTGTTCTAAGTACCTAGTCTGGCAATTATGAAAATGAAGCWTTAAAATAGTTTGTATTATGTTAAATGTATTTCTGTTTCTGTTTAATAGTTGAGTGCTGTTTTCTGAATGTGGTGTCTTGCCATAGTTAAATTTAGAATATTGATAATGTGACTTAGTATGTAGGGCTGTCAGTATAAAGTATTATTTGTGTCTCAAACTTAAGCACTATATGCATAAATTTATACAGAATAACTAAATTATAATAGCAATTTCTCAAAATATAGTAAAGATTTTTACTCACAAGTGATTAAGACATGCAAGTAACTTTCATGCTTCATAGAAGACCATTAAAGTTGGCTGAAGTGGTTCCTTTGGGGAGGGCTGAGGTGTTTCTAGCCTAGGATTCTGRGTTGCTATCCAGTTGTTACAGTGTGAGAACAAAAGTATGAAGCAATCCGAATCTATTAGCTGCTTATTTCCAGAAAGGATTAGAGACAGAATGGCGTGACTTTACCTGTTAAGGTGATCCTTTCTTGGAGGTCATCTTACCTTCTCCCACTTGCACTCCACTGTTGGACAGCATTCCTGTAGTTTCCAGGCTGTCATTATTACGTACCAGGTTTAGTATTTTACACTGTATGTTCATTATTACATACAGACTGGCCTTCTCAAGTAKGCTTGGTCATTGCTTTCATCTCACTTTGCATTCCATACTGTCCGTAGACCATAGCTTATACAGGAATTCATTAAAATTAGAAATTGCTTTTAAATAGTTCAGTTCTGTTGCTTTGTTTAATTGCATAGTTGTGTTGCCTTTTCAGAAATTAATTTGAGTATGGGGATCAGAGCTGTAAGAAAACAGACAGCAGAATGCTTGCTCTACTTGATTATATAGAAGTGTGTGTGTGTGTATATATATGTATATATGTGTGTGTGCGTGTGTGTGTGTGTATATATATATATATATATACACACACACACACGCACACACACCATATATATATAATTGGTTAAATATATATATATATTTATGTATAATATAGATGCATGTGTGTGTATGTATGTGTGTATATATATTTTTTATTTATATACTTAACCAAGTAGAGGATCACAGATTCCTGGTTTTTGGTGTTTAAGCTGGAAAATGCTTATAACCACAGGTAAGGGCAAAGAGCAAGTATCCTTATAAAAAGTGGAGTTTACTGACTAATGACTTAACAGAACTATTTAATTTGAATAGAATCAGGTACATGGAATTCTTATTTATTATAAATTCTTATTTTTACGAACAAACAACAACCAAGTGGAGGAGAAGACTCCTCTTTTCTCCACTCCCYCTTCTTCCCCAATCAGTCTTTTGTATCTGAGATTGAGCAAGTTGATAGCCATAGTGAACATCACAAGTCAAGAAAGAAAGCAAAATTGGCAAGTGCACCTATGTCCTAGAAGTGTTTACAGGTGTTATCTTTTCTCCAAGCTGTGCTGAAGAGCAGTATCATGATAGGCTGAACAGGTTGTCTATTATGTTTTAGTAGTTAAATGCTTTTGGTTAGTTTTGTGCTTCTGGGCTAGGAAGGATAAAGGTATTTTTATAAGAGGTTAGCAGAAGCCCTTAATGTTATTTTGGGCTAGGCTAAAGATATTTGATCTAGTGGGAATCCCAAAGAGCCAATGAGAAACTGAGAGATATTTCATGGAAAGGATTGCACCTGTGTGTAAATACATTGCTGTTAGCTTCTTCWGTATGCTTCAAATCTTCTTGTTAAATAATACCTGCAGTAATGAGGATCTGTCCTATTGAGTGGATTATGTATAACTAGATTAACTAGATTTGTACTGAACTAGTATAAACAATGTTATAGATGGGAATCCATCTTTCTCATCTTTTGGAATTGTATATTGTGTGGACTTTTAATTTGCATGGGATTAGGGAGGAGGAAGGAATTTTCTTTAAGATGACAGGTTTGTATTCACATCTAGAGACTAGAAGTTGGTTTAGATGCACAAAATGACTTTTATATAGCAAAGCAGTTGATGTTACTGGGAGATTTGATTTCTCTCAGGTCGGTTCCAAGCATCTTCATTAAACTGCGCAGCTTTACATTCCTGCTTCCTTTCCTGATTCCTTATTATAAAAGAAACCCATGTGCTGTGTCTTGCCATGTTTGCAKGTCAGAACACAGTATAGTAGGGAAACACTCTTAACTAGCTATAACTGAGCCACCTCAGGTTCCGAGAGCTTTTAGCTGTAACAGCATGGATCTCTGCATGATTATTTTACTTTATTTTATAGCCTCCTAAGCATTATGATGCTGCAGTCAGTCAGCAAGATTAGTTTGTTTCTTCTTTTTATAGAATCAAGGACTTATTGTACTAAAGAGAATATAAGATGGGCTGTATTAATAAAAGCAAGGATGCAAAATAAGAAGTTTAAATTTGAGRAATGGACAAGCACTCTGGAGCCGTGGTGATGCATCTGTTTAAAACTTGGTGGTAAGAAACAGCAAAGGAATTGCATAGCCTCCAGGTGAACAGTGTGGTACTGTACTGGCTTCTGCAGACCAGACCAGCTGAGTCTGGCCAGATTGTCAGGCGGGATATGGAGAGTTCTCCTTTCGTACGTGTAGTTGCCTGGCTTTATGCATAGTCTGTCTTATTTCAGAGAAAAGACTTTTGTTGAAATGGTAAGATTCTCATCTCTGAATATTGTTTGGGAGAATTGTTCCTTTCTGAACAACCTCTTTTAGTCAGATTGAGTAGGAAAAAAAAGAAYGTGGAATGGATGGAATATTAAGATATTCTGTCTTTACAAACTGAGCGATGCACAGCAACTTGTTTACAAATGTAATTGAGATGATGTTTTGTAAAGACTTATAAAATTGGAAGCAGAGGAACAAAAATTAGTGTGTTAATATTCCACAAAAAGCTTGTTGAAGCTGTRAATGCCAGATAGGCTAATAGATCTTTAATATTAAAATTCTGTTTTAGATTCTCAAATTTTAGACATTTTGCTTTAAATATTTACAATTTCATTGTATGCGATGCTATTTTATAGGAGTAAAGAAAACCTTCTTTTTGTGTACTTAGTGTTTTATTTCACTAAGCAATAGATGTTTGTAAAGACATACTAAGCAAGTTGTGGAAAGGAGTGTAGACAGTTCTGATTTTCTCAGTACTTCATCATTGAGAGATGCGTTTTAAAACATTTCTATTAATCATCTTTAAAGGAACAGACAAAAWTTTTTTTCCCTTTCCTTTCTACTTAATTTTTTAATATGAAAAGATCTTTGGATTAGTTTCTGAAAAAAAGAAGGAACAAGCTCCCTTCCCCCTCAAGATATGCACCCTCTGCAGTTCTGATTTAATAAGGAGCTCCATGCAGATGGGAATCTGCTTCTTTCCAGTAAAGGCATTGGTAAGACTATTTTCTACAGGTCTCAAAGGGGCTGAACATCAGAGTATGATTGCAGAATTAAGACTGGTTAGACTCCTCCATATTTCTCTATTTTCCATATATAAAATATTATTTCTATGGAGCTCTCCTTGTAGAACACTACAGTTCTTTCATGCTTGTTTCTTACTTGTTTTTTAAAACGAAAAGGAAAAATACGTTTTTGCAGAAAGTTGCTCTGTTGCTTGTTTTTCAAATTCAGAATTTTAGCAACTGCAAATAGAGTAAAAATATGTCCAGATCAGATTCTGCAGGAAAAAAATCCATGTTGTTCCTCTTTCCCTCTCCCTCCCAACTATAATGTTGCTCTGAAGTTCGCTAGGTTTTCTGTTAACAATCTGCATTCACATTTGATCATGTTGATTAGTGTCTTAATTCGTGGTTAGTCCTTACTCCAGCAGTAATCACACTACAAGCACACACTTGATTTGTTTTCTTTTCTTGGATAGATATCTAGCATTACTTTAGGACTCAATGAAAATCTGTTAAAGCGCCAAAACGCAGTGCATGAATTCTATAGAACAGGTTGAAAGGAATCCTTGATTTACATAGGAAACTTCTCTTTCAAATATRCTGGTATGATTTGGACCAGTGTGACTTAAAGATTAAATATGATTGCATTAAAAACATATAAGACAATTCATAATATTAAAACTGAATTGCTCTTTTTTTTAACATATGAAAGTAAAATTCAGGGTTGGCTTTTTTCTGATGTCTTAAAGTGAGATTAACAGGCTGAAGCAGTATGAAGAAATATATTTTCTACTGGTTTCATTTGCAACTGTAGAAGAAAATATTCATCTTAACTAGATCAGACATGGATCAGACTTTTCGAAGACAAGTCCTTTTAAAACCTTCTTGGTTGGTATACTTACCATGTTGCTACTAGAGGTTCCCCTGCACTAAGCACTGGCTGCCCTCTGCTGTGTTTTAGCTGATATATGTTGGCTAACCACACGGTTGTGTGACTGATGGATTCTTTCCCCTTGTGTTTTTATTCTTGGCAGTAAATTATGGGAAGAAGGATCGTGTCTTTTAATTTGTGATATATAGCTGCAGTGGCATTGGGATGTATCTACAGTTGAATTATTTTTAACCAGCTACTAATGATTTTGAAGTTGAAATATGATAATGATGAAATCGTATTTTCAAAATAAGTAATACTCCATTTAAAAATGTATTTAAAATGAGAAATGTATTCCAGGAAAACAATAACAAAGGCTTTTCATCATTAAATTAAGAGTAACATGAAAAAGAAAGCGGGAAGGCTAAGATTGGTGGCTGAGGGGAGAGAAAAACAAGCTTCGTATCTACATTGCTTGTTACATTGCTATATAACAAGAGATGTACCAGAATGAACATTGGACAGTAACCTTCTGAAAAGTAAACAAAAGTTAACATTAAACACTTTATAAGAAACGCATGCACACATGTGCACACACACAAAAAACCCTCATTCATTTTGCCAGGTATCAAGTCTAATCATGCATGAACCTTATTTCCTTGGTTTACTTTTCTTTATAAGTACAGTGTATTCATATCTATTAAAGATGCCACAAATGGGAAGAAATTGTTAACTCACTGATATAAAGAATACTTGGAATATACAGAGAAAATATACTGGAAAAATAACTTTTTTTTTTTTCTCTTACATCCCCATGCTGTGAATGGATGCAATTTTATTAAAAATGTGCTTCTAAAGCAGATATTTGAAGCTACGCAGATAATGCTCTGCATAATACCTTGCATTTTTGCTATAGCATTAGTGCTGTCTTACAACACCTGCATCTGGGCTTGACTCGCTGATCAGTCAGCATTAAGCTAGACTAAATATTGCAGGTGATCATAGGAAAGAACATATTGTAAAGATATTAAATTCATACATTTTAAAGGGGCCTTGTTAAGAGAAAGTATGTCAAAGAAGTAGTAGCTTTAGCTACTACTAAATGTCTGCATCCAGTAAAGCTCTTCAAGGATGTGAGCAGTTCAGGGAGAAATCTTCAGAGATGACAACTAGCAGGACAGATAGCATGGACTGTGGTGGCCAGCTGGCTTGTTGTGCAAAATTCACTTTCAGCAATCAAAGAGCATAGCAATGTAATGCAGGAGGAGAAGATTTAGATACAGATTCTGAAATAAGAATCTTGTATGTTACTGCAAATGGGTAGACTTTTTGCCTGTGAGCTTCTGTGAGAGGTCTTAGCAGCTCTCAAGAAACTGTGGGCAAAATCTGGGCACTGCAAGTAGGGATACTTAGTTGAGAAGTACTTGGGAGGTGTTGACTGAGCGCAATACAGTTTGTAATATAATTTTGAGTTCCAATAAATATAGTGTATGCCTATATAGGCTTGCAGGGGTGGTGGTGAAAGAGAAGTGCATACGTTCTGTAGAGTAAGTGCAGTGAAATAGATCCAGGCTTGGCTGCTAGCTGTTGGCTTTTAATGGGGCATACTTGCACAGGGGACTTCAGATAGAAGTTGAGTATTCTGAATCCTCACCAAAACATCTGAAATGAGTTCTGGAAGCGCACAGCATCTAGAAATCATTCTTATACAGCTGACTGTCAGGAAGGTTCTCTGATGTATTAGAGATACACAGTAGATCATTTTCAGGGCCTTAAAGTAAACTTTTCATTTTGAAAAATTCCTTTCTGTACTGTGAAAGCTTTTTCTAAAAGAACTAGAATAATCTGTTTTTTTCATGGACGTCTTATTTTTAATTAAATAGTAAATAAAATAAATATAAAAACATACTGAAATTTAGTACTATGAATGTCTGCATCCAGTAAAGCTTTTCAAAGACATGAAATATATTGAATACACAATGCCGGTGAAGCATGGCCACTAGCTGATTTCCTACAGCCTATAATTCTGTGTTCAGAAGTAGAACTTCTGCRCTTGTCTCCCCTAAAGCTCTTAAATGGAAGTTGGAGTCTTATCTCTTCCTCTCTGTCCTGGGAAAACTAGATCTTATTTTACAGCATTACGTGTATTCTTTGCTATACAGTTAAATTGTGATAAAACAGCTTTGCTTGTATTAGTGTTCTGCTACGGGATTCCTTAGTCCCCGTTCTGATTTTACAACTGTGTCATTCAGTTGATTTCAGAGAAGTCATTGCTAATTTACATTTGTAAGTTGTATCTTAAATCTTTTTATGGGACAAGAAAGACTTGTCAGGCAAGAACACTCTTTTAGGATCCTACAAAACAGTTCAAATGACTTGTAGCTGAACAAAAAGGTAATGGTATGAAAGATAAAGCTTATTTACATATGCAACAGTTCTGGTTTGCTTTGCCATTATGTTGGAAATAGATTCTCTTGGATGTATGTAAGAGAGGAAGTGGTGTCAGATAGCAACGCTTGTGTTTAGGATGCTGAAAGTGGTGAGGACTTGCTGCTCCTGAACTAACCTCAAAGAAGATAAATTAGTTGCTTTGCAAGATACTCAGTTTCAATGTGTCATTGACTTTATTACCAAGGTTATATGCCAAGGTAATGATTTCCAGTGTGTGGGTGGGGGGAAGTGAAAAATGAGGTGAGCGGCTTCATGTCTCATTTTTCTCTAAAGCTGCTGAAGAGCCTCCTCTTTGACTTTACTGTTAGCTGGTGACTCCAGTTTTCTATTTCTGTATGCCAGTACTCGTTCTTCCAGGACAAGTGGAAAGAGGGGGAGGGGAAACCCGTACAGAAAGCTTCTACAGCTGACTTAAACAGGAGGCTGAGGCACCGAAAGGAATGCCCTCGTCATGCAAGACAGCAAAGCGCTAGCAGCGCTGTCAGGGTGTGGAGGTAGATCCTGRAGCTGCTTTGTAGAATACCAGTTTGTGAAGGATATCTAAAGCCAATGTTATGAGAGGAGATATCTGTGGAAAAGGAATCTTCCAGAGCACACCACAGTGGTTTCTCCCTCTGTTTTGTGAAGTAAATGTGGCCTGGAAGAAAGTGTACGTGTAACTCCTTGTAGTGTCCGAGAAGACTCAGCCATCATTGAAAACAGAGGAACCAGAGGTCACTTCTTGTGTTAACTTCCAGAGTACTTAGCGTTACGTTGAACATCAGTGCCAGAGTAATTAAACAGCCTACTAGGCCAAGGAGTGCACTGTCTCATTGGTCCCGAGGCCCAGGATTTTTCATCTTCATAGTACCTACGCTAGAAGAACGTATTCTGTTGTTGTACATCATGACCTTTTTTTTTTTTTTTTTTTTTTTTTTAAATGCATGGGCTACTGGAGTTAGGTTAGCATAAAAAGTGGGGGTTTCATGTACTGAAGTACTATTTATCATGGTTTAATTTTGAAAATTTTATGTGTTTATATATAAACATCTGTGTCTGTATATGCATTTATGCCTGTGCTCCTGTACTTGTATATGRAAGATGGTGTGGGAAAGCTGTTCATCCAAACTATGGATTTTGTCTCTCAAATCTATTATACGAGATCCTGAATTGCATTTCAGGAAGATTTSTGGATTCTTATTTTGCCAAGCATAATGAGGATTAAAAGTGACAATAGTTGTAATTAGAGAGAACTTAACACTTGCTAAATGGCAAAAGCTCCTCCTTTCTCATACCTTTTCACCCACTGTTAAATATGTTTACTTCTAAATAGTGTGGGCAGCACTTAAAAAGTTAAGAAACAACAATATTGTGTATCATTCATGGGAAAAGGTGTCTAAGAGTCAGGGCAAGTAAGTAATGACTGAGGAGTTAAAACTCAAATTCTTAATATAATTTTTAAGATGAGTGTTGCTTTTTCTTCCATTCCCTTCTGCTTCCCACTTCGAAGGCGTTTTTAAGCCATTGTAAATTCTGCCATTCAGTGTACGTTTCCTTGGACTGGAATACTGCATTCTCCTCTAAAGCCAAATTGCACTGAATGGTTAATGAATGGTTTTGTAACTGAATAGTTTTATAARCTATATATCAGACATAATGGAGAGAAATAGAATAAAAACTCTCAAAATACTTAATTTTATACCAAAATTTAAAYAATGCAGGCATATTTTCTACTCTGTAGTTCTATCTAGTCATGCTTTGCACATTTCTGAGTTAGAATGCTGCAGTTTGTATGGCGTATTTTGATTTTTGAATTATTTTGTAAAGGGATCGTGTGCCATAGGCCTTCTGTACATCTTTGTGCAGGAGCAGCAAAGCATTTAAAAAGCTCCTGTGAATGCAGATACCTGATAGGGAAAACAAAGTTCCAATAGCAGATTACATTGAAGTCTGATTATTGTTTTCCTTCAYTCTTCTCTTGATTGGAAACATTGCTGATTTTTTTTGCTGGTCTTCTGCAGTCTAGTAGGATTAAAGAAAATATTTTTTCAATGCATCTACCCAAATGTGGACAAGACCTAGCTAATCTTGATTAAAAGTCAGTTTAAGGTAAAGGTAAACTGTGTACCAAGTATCTAGGTAAAATGCGTACCACAAATCTGTTCTCACGGTGACCTATCTTGCAGTGTTTTAGAGAATACGGAGAGTAAGCATGCAGTAAGGTTAATCTAGCTGATACTGTGAACTATCACACATATATATATATATATATATATATATATATATATAAAATATAAATTTAAACTACAGGTGTGTGTATATATATGGGTGTATGTATATTTTATATATATACATATATATATATGTGTCCCTGTAGTTTATTTAAAAATGAAGGTTCTCTCATTGGTGAGTAGCTGCTTAAAGTGGAGGCAGTGGAGGGTTTGTGTTAGCAATGAGCTGTGCTTACCACTGAGGTTTTATCGCTCTAGTCAGCATCATCATGAATGGTCTGAAGGGAAGAGGGAGAAAGACAAACCTTGCTGGTGGCACAAGTTATTTTGGGTAGAGAAAACCAGAGCTGAGAGAGGTAGGAGCTTGCAGTACTTAGAGACAGGGCGATGAAAAGATAGATGTATATGTAAATGGTAGATGAAAAAGAAATTGTAGATGATGAGAGAAGAGAAGGAGCAAGAACCCTGAACCACTATTGTAGGCAGACAGAGTCTGAATTAGCTTTTGCTCATTGGGAAAGGGGGCTTATCCCTCTGTGGACTCCCTCAGAGCCAGAGTTTGTGTAAAGTCAAAGTTCAACAGTGAAGAAAAAAACTCAATATGATGTTAGTAGTGATTGTGGAAGAAAAAGAACAAAGCAGAAAACCTAATCATGCCACTGTATAAATTCATGATGCATTCATATGAGTGCAGCATAGTTCCTTGTGTCACCTCAAAGAAGATATTACAGAAAAATTTAAAAAAAAAAAAGGCTGAGGTAGATAAGGTATTGGAAGATTTATGTTACAAAAAAGTAAAAGGCATTGAAAGAAATTATCAGGTAATCAAGTAGAAGCTTAAAATAAGTGATATTCTCTCTTGCAGTACGCAGCAAACTTGTCGTCTTGCATTCTCATCCACGTGCCTTGTAAGTACCAAAACCAAAAATTGGTTCACAAAGTGCTTAAACAAGTTTAGTCCTTTCCTTAGAAGTAAAGATTTGTCTCCATCTATGAAAAACAAAGGTACGAATAAGCACCGATTGTGAGTTGACAGAAGATATGTGGCTGTGGGGAAGTACTGCCCTGCACTTGCCCCATTTTGGTACTCTTTCTTCAGGCTTGACCACTACGAGAGATGCGAGGCTAAGTTTAGAAGCGCCTGAGGCCTGGCTCACGCTGCTGCTGTTGGGCTGCTCGTGTTTCCGTGCGCTGGGCCGTGGCTGGGCTGGCTGCGAGTATCGGGACCGTTGCCACAAGTGTTTCCTCTTAGGTTTGATGGGAGTCAGAGGTGCAGTTTTCCTGAAGCTGTTCACTGTAACCCTGGCACAGTTGGCTAAACGGCTCAGACATCAGCCCGGTCCTGTACTTAAAGAGAAAACGAGTCCTCGTCGTCATCTTGCATGTGCAGATTGAATCTGAGGGAACCTGAGCAGCTGTAATAAAAAGCTCTCTGTAACCTCATAGGAGATATGTTAGAATTACTGTGGGACCCCACTGACTGGTTGGTTTTGATGTGCATTTGATCTTTTAATGTTGTTTATTACTTTCTCTGTTCTCCATCATTTGAGTGATGCAGTTACTTTGGTGCTTTGGCAGCAGCTCCACTGGGAAAGTAAGAAWTGGAAAAGCATGGAATAAAGAAAATATTCTCAACAGAGTTCCAGGGAGCAGGGGGATAATACTTGAGTGGATACTGTAGCTGATCACAATGTCAGAGTCTTTGCTGGAGTTAATGGAAGGGAAAATGAGAGAGAGGAAGGCAATGTATACTTCACTCATTTCAGATTTGTGTGGATTCCTGGGTGTTAGACTTCAGAAAATAATTTCTGCTGTACAGTATAATAGGTTGTGAATCACTCTTTTGTTTTCCTTTTTCCACCTTTTTGTTGTTGTTGTTTGGTAGGATAAATATGGAAGCAAAATGAAAGACAGCAAAAAATACTTTTCTGAAAATGGCACCTCTGAAATTTTGAAATACTTGCTCTAATTTTCTGTAGGAAAATCACCATTCACTGTGTTATATAGGGATGTATCTATTTGGTTTCAACTCTTTACATAGTCATTGTCAAAAACCTGTGTTGGAATTTTAAATAGAGAATAAATAGCACTTTTGTGGAAATAGAACTTGGGGATAACGGTGTATGATACTTGATCTCCTAACAAAATGAGCTGAACTGCTTATTGCTTGACTGTTAAATATAAAACTGTTTGACAGTGTTTTTAATATATTTATCAAAATAAAGCTTTAAGTCAAAGATAACTCCCTCATCTCCTTCTGAAGCTAAAATGGATGTGACTAAACCTCCATAGTTATCCAGTCTAATGCTGGAGCTGCACACTTTTTCTGAATTATTTTTAACTAATTCAGYAGGACTTAAATTTTAAAGTCACCTTGTAAATAGGAGGCTCCTGGTGGATCTACTGCTACCAGCGTGGATGTACGTAATACTTGAAAGACAGCAATTAACACAAAGTTCTTCATGACATAAAAGTAGAATTTACAATCTGCCTAAACTTTAGTAAAATTAATGTTAAATTAAACAGATAATACAGTATCAGAAAACACTAAAGTTGGAATGTCTTTGGGCCAAGKCTTTCCAAGGAAATACTGTTGGTTATTTCCCAAGATATCRTGAAAATAGTAGGAGAGGATTAAAGTTTCATTTAATTTACTGTCCAAAGCCTGCAGGACTTGCTTGTCTTAAGTGTTGACAGTAGTGTTACTTGGTATGTTGAGCGCAGTGAAACAATACCATAGTACTGTCAATTTAAAATGATTAAGTGCATTTTTATCTTTATCCTTTAATTTAGACTGAATTTGTCGTTTCAGTTTTTTAATTTAGAAATATCCTAGACACACAACTCCTTTAAAAAAAAAAAGAAAAAGAAAAAAAAAAAAGAAAGAGAAAGAAAAGAAGAAAAAAGAAAAAGGCAAAACCAAGCTTAGAAATGTATGTTCAAGTTACAGAAAGTGCCGAGATCTGAGTAGCTTTGCTCTGGAGAAAATACCAAGTTTGCCCAACTTTGGTTGAGAAGCAGGAGAGGGTGAGGGRAAAAAAAAAAAATCAATCTTGTTAGACCATAGCTTTCTGATAAGATATTAGCTTATGCAAACTACTTGAATTGATAACCTTCCTGTGCTGGACTACTTTTGGAAAATTGTGAAAGTCCAAGGAGTACTAGACCTTTATGGTAACAAAGTATTTTAAGAAATTATTCATGCAATGCAAGAAATGAGAGCAATTTGCTGCGCATATGGCAAATGCAGATTTCTACATGTATGCTTCAAAGATGTGAAATTTCTGTATATGATGATTCGAGGAATACAAAGATAAAAATAAAACTAAGATGCATAAAATCACGACTGAAGATTATTTCAGAGATATGCTACTAGAAGACTACCAATTAAGGCCAATATTGCCATAGTTTGGCAGTTAGATTTCAGGAAGAGTTTGAGCATCAGTGTGCTACTCATTGTGTTCCATCACTAATAATTGTCATATAAAATTCCCTAAATTATTGTGTACTAAATATATATTTAGAGCCACTGTGGGTCTTCATAACCTTACCTAAGTCTTTTCACAAACGTGCAACTATTCCAGAAGAAGATTAGCTGAGTCTCAATAAGAATGTGTGTGTGGAAGTCAGTCTAGTGTTGTGCTTATTCTGTGTTAAATCGTAATTATATATTTCTTTATATAAAAATAGATGCCCTGTTTTATTATAGATTATTTTTTTTCAGTGCAGATAAGACTGGGCAGAGAATTTTACTAATATTTTCACTACGTAAAATTGGCTTATGACTTTATATCTTCTAAATACCTTAAATGTAATAGCTCTGATTTGAGGGTATTCAGTTTTTACAGCTAAGTTACAATCTCAGTAACAACTGTGCAATTCGTTAATTCCATTGTTATGGATAGTGGAGAATTTTTGAGTTACTTCCTTGCAGATCAAGACCTTAGTTGTTATTGAAATGATTTAGTCCTCAGATTCATGCCTTTTCTTCAACAACTTTTTCAACAGTTTATGAAGACCCAWCAGAGTCTTTGAATTGCTTCTATATTTTAAAGCAGAGAAGTTACTTTTCAATAGATCAAACAGTTCAATAGATCAAAAGCTCACTCCTATCCTAGCGAGCCTCATTTTTAAAGTGGTTGTTTAGAAGTCGAAATACACTTTTTGCAGTATATTTGCAGTCCTACTTTTGTGTTTGTTTATAATAGATTTATACTTAAATTTTGTATATGTTAAATCATTTCTAAATGCTTTCTGTACCATGTGTGTGCACACATGTGACTATAACATCATTGTAAATGTATGCAATTTGATATATAACATTGCATTTAGGGAGTGCTGCTCTGGCTTTAAATATAAAACATAGTTGCCTTTGTTCATTTACTGAAAATGTAAATGATTGTCAAGTGTATAGAACACTTAGATTCTTTATGTGGAACAAGATCTGCTTGGAATAAAATAAAATGTACTACATGCTACAAAATAAATACCACAAACTCAGAGAAATCATGAGTCAGAGTCTGTAATATTTGACCACAGAGGAGTGTTTAATTAGGAAAATAATGTTATTTTCCAATAAAAATATTTTGGACTTTCTGAAATTGAGTGATCAAGCTATATCAAAGTTAACACCAAACCTTTCTGGTATGAGTACATCACTACTTTCTTGCAATAAATATGAAATATATAAAATGCTTTATGAAAGATCTTGTTCTAATAAGCACACATTGTGAATGTTTGTGTGTAAGACATGTAAATTCGCTTACCACGTACAGTAAGAGGTGAACTGGGTGCCGTGCTTGTGGGAACATGTACATGTGAAGTCTGCCTGCACAYTAACTAGTGGAAGCAAGAGCTGCATGTATTTGTGTATGAAGGTGGGTGTATACGGATGGCTAAGCTACCAGGAGGAAGAATTCAGGCCTCCTCCCCCCAGCTCCAGGCAAGGTACTAATGAGATGATCACCCAGGGCTTGTGTTGGAGTGAAGTCTTTCTATTCCACTCCGGTTTTGTACTAATCATGTTTGCTTATTTTATTTTATTTTTGGAAGGGTATAATTTAACATTGCTTTTTGTCTGCTTTTAAAGTATCTTTGTATCTGGCTCTGGTAGCATGAAGAATTAAATGTCTCTAAGATAAGTAAGACTATGAATAGGATAGCTATAACATCCTTTAGCAGAGAACACAGTGTGTTCTATATCAGAAAGCCTTATTCTTGCAACACTTCATGAATTATACACTTTACTGAAATGAGCCAAACCCGGATCATAATTGGGTAAAATTGTGACTAGGTTATTTCAGAAACTTGAATAATTATCTTTTTCAGTATTTTACTGTGAGGGATGTGAAAGAAAAGAATACTGATTTCTAAGCCGTCTGTTTTTTTTCATTTCAGTCAAATTAAGCCTTCCTGTCCCAGGATGGCTGACCTGAAACTGTCCCTGAGTGGATCTTGCCAAGCTGCTGGTTACCACAGAGAAGGCAATTTCATTTTATTTCCCCTCGAAACACATTTCCCTCCCCGCCCCCCAGCGATGTTTCAACAATCGTCCTATATATCAGGCTCTAATGAATATTTTTGACATGTGGTGGTGAAGAATGCCATTTTCTTATGTATAATTGGGTATGCAATATTGTGCACAGACCTTTAAAGGATTTGTAAAGATTTATCTCTGATCATTGCAGTAAAATACCACCTTATTTACAATTAAATGGAAAACTATATTTGTCAGTGTCTTCTAGCTAAGCATTTTAAATGTCACAAATCAGCCTCAGACAGACTGAACCATTATCTGATTTGGTAACTTAGTAGTGTTTTTGGCAGGGTGGAAGAGAAGTCTGACAATGTGAAGAAATGATGCCCTTGAAGATGTTGAGAATTTCCATCTTCCACAAGAAGCCAGAAGAATTAATGGCACTCAGAGGCAAACCTTTTAAAACAGACTTTAGTGAAAACAAAGGAAAAAAAACCTTTAGCATAATGTTCTGGTAATCATTGTTACATTCTCTGTTAAGTTACAGTATTGACAGTGAGTAGATCAGCATTCTAGCTTGCAAACACTCTCAAATGGCACCTGATGATCATTTTATGGTGATGAGTTCAATAAACAAGTGAGGGATCCTGTTTAAAAATAGTTTTCCTGAGTTATTGGGTGAGAGACAAGCTGAATTATGTTCTGTTCCTTAATACAAACAGAACTCTCCTCTTTTTTCTTTTCTTTCTTTTTTTTTTTTTTTTTTTTTTTTTTTGTTACATATTCAAGTATGGCATCTCCTTAAAATGATAAGATTTGAGGGGTTTAGCTATGTTTTAATTATTTAATTTTGATTATTTCATTTGAAGAGGAAAAATATTTTTTTTAGAATTAAAGCCATATAAATGTTAACTGATATGAGACAATTGGCTCCAAGCAGAAGAGGATAGGGAAGAGTTTGCAAATCACCTGGTCAGATCTATGCTGAGAATACCTCTGCATAACTTTAGCCTAGATGCAGACATTGTTGCTATTCCAGCCTGTGGCTTTTTTCTGGGAAACATCTGTGAAACAATATTTAAATCATCTCRCAGTAGCTCTTTGCCATACTTTTATCCAGTACAGCTTTGTACACATTAGAGATCTCAACAAAAAAGTTTCTGGTAGACTTGTGCATATGAATGCACATAGTGCAGCCTGCTTTGAGAACAGAACAAGGACAKTATGGAATAGTTATTACCAAGGTAATTTTAACAAGATGGGAATATTTAGTTGTTATATACTTGGAAAGGACCTTCTACACTTCTGTGCTTAGTTCAAGTTGCTACACAGCTGTCTCTTGGAGCTTGGGTGGCCAAGAAAATCCCTGCACAAATGTGCAAGAACTCTGTTATATGTTTAAGTCCTAGTAAAAATATGCCTATATATGTAGAATGTATGTAGAATCCATGTTACAACACCTTGTTCTGTAAGGTTGCAGGCTTTGCTGGCTCTCAGATACAGCTTACAGAGGATGTAGCAGTTCAGTGGGGCAAGGGACTTATGGGAGAAAGCTGCAGTATCCTTTATAGTGTATAGTGTATGGCTATGTATTCCTTTCTAGTGTATAACCGAATTTTCTTGTCTTGCCTTGATAATGAACAACTTGCACTGTCACTGTTTTATAATGTGCTGTTCTYAAACCATTTACATTATGCCTCCACTCCATCATTTTTAAGGCAGARCAACAAGATTTTAGCAAGCCTTATAAAGTTCAAGTGGAAATTAATTCAACTTTTCTCACAGTAAGAAATATTCTTGACCTCTTGTGATGGCCTCCCTTCTTTAGACCCTTCAGTAGCARCTGTTCAATGATCTTCTGGAGGACAACGGCATAACAGTTTTCTCCTCAAAATATTAAGTCCAGAATTCCCATGCTGCTGGGGTCTGTTTAAGAGCCCAAGTAAGAGCCCTCCCTCCTCCTTCCCCAATTATTTTCTATTTTGAAGCTTCCACATGTGGAAGCTATGTATAGTCTATGTCTTCAACAACAACAAACAAACAAAGTAGGTTCTTGTTGGGGGGGGGGAGTTATCTCCTTTAACTGAGAGCGAGGTGTGCACAGCCATCAACTTGCTAGCTGTAGGATGAATCTTGAATGATATTGAGCATGCTGGTCCCAATGCAGCATCAAATTGGTATTAGTAGGGGTACTTATGTATTAAGTGCTTGACTGGATCTGATCCAAAATGTGCTTAGCACAATGTATAATAGTGTCTTAAGTTACCGTCATATGACAGATGTTCCCAGTATGAATTGAGAAGTCTGTTAGTGGTGTATTTCTCTTGGGGAATACTTGGGAACTGAGAGGACAATAAACACAGTAAAAGATGGTGCATTCACCTTAGAGCTGCCACTAATCTGGTTTACCACTTCTCCCGTGAACTATTCGTGGAGAATAGAGGACTCTGCTCTTTCGTAAATCTAACACAAAATCCAAAGCTTGCTATGTGTGGTGTTTTTCAGAGCTATTCAAAATAAGATGAACGATGGGTTGAGCTTTTGCAAAGAATTGGGAAAGCTGTTGTGGAGCATGAAGAGCTGAGAGACTATTCTGCCAAATGACATTCTGCCTTAGTTTCACGTATATGCAAATATGACTTGGTTTGTAATCATCCCTTTGTAATATTTAAACRTTTACTGCAATGTGTTTTCTTGTAGTTATCCATATTGCTGCTGTATTAAGCATATAATAACTTATTAACATCAAGAGCTTACAAAAAAAAATTAGAATGAATTCTAAATACTAAGATTTAAAAAGTATAGCAAAGAAAAACATGTTTTGTTTCCATCTGCCTTGAGAGTTTGAGTTCAAGCTCTGTGATCAGGCAAAATACAATGGCAAGTGACTTTTTTCTAATAATGAAAATGCACTTTTTCTTACCACCTTTTATATGTACAGTAGGTTGTAGGCAAGTCTTCCTGATAATTTTTTAAAAACATTAAGAAGCCAAGCACATAAGTACATTAGAAAGTATGGTCCCTTATGCAATGAAATCATGCTAGAACAGGGATTCAATTATAAAATTGTGTAAAAATTATGCTGTTCTGAGAAACACAGTGATCATAATTTTGTCACATAAAATTTCACATAAAATTGTGCTGAGGAGGTCTCGGTCTTACTCAGAATGGAAGCCCCAGATAATTTTTAAAGCTATGTGATATGATATGGCTGTGCTTACTATCTAAACCTAAAGGTACAGACGCCACTTTTATGAGTTTCTATATGGAAAGAAGTTCTCATAGTTTGCATTCTGGAGTTTGACAGCTGGTTTTGGGGGAGTTTGGGGAGCTAACTTATTCAAAATATCAGAAATGAAAATACAGAATGTTGAAGTAGATCCTGGCTACTAACCAGAGAGAGGATTTTTATGTCCAGAATGGAGTATAATCAGAAAGTTATGGGAACCATTTTGTTACAAGAGATGAGTGAAAGGTGCTGTTTTTTCCATTACTTGCAATATATGCTCTGCGACATGTCTGAGGCCTCAGAAACCGTCCTTGAGAAATGAGTGCCTGCTCTGTACCACTTCCTAATTTAGCTCTAATTTACAGCTTTGTAGAGCAATGTGAGATTCTTATTCCATTTTTAGTTCACCACTGCACTAGATGCTTAACTGAGAAGAAAACAGCTCTGCCACAGTCAGTCTAGAAGATGAATAAAATCTCTCAGTAGCTGCAGAAAGGCAGTTCCAAAGCCCCGGTGTGAAATCACTCTAATCTCCAATGGGAATTACTACTCCTGGGAACAGACTGTTCTTCTGGCTAAGAAGGTGTCCTCCTCTGGTAGTCAGAAGCCGGTCCAGAAGCTCTCTTTCTCTGTRTTTAGCACGTTCAGTTTCTTCCAAAAGTATGACCGAGCCACTTTTGTGAAAGCTTCTTTCAGTTTCTTGTCCTCTTTAGGTGCTGATAGAGCCTTTCCAGCTCTAAGGCATGTCCGCGTGCCAGTAAACACAAAACCAATAGTTGAACATCTGTAAATATTAAGTAATTGCAACTTTATTTCTAATTAATACCCCTAAACACTGATATAAACAGAATAAAGTAAGCTCTTTCACATGTTGATCTCTGAACTTATGTCAGTGTGGTCTAAAGCAGTCGCAAATTAAAAGTGCGTGTAGACAAAGTTGTATACTTCCCGCACTCTTAATGCAAGGAGCATGAAGCATTTACAGTTTCAGAAGCATTCAAAACACAAGCTGGTATCTTTTATCACAGAATGCTGCTGTATGTAGCTCTGCTTCAGTCAATGTTGTTTAGCAAATACAAGTAACTGCCTTTTCTTAGACAATAAGGAAGCCAACGCTCCTAGATAAGGTGTGCGTTTTAGTAATTGGGAAATAATAACATGGGAATGGAAAAAAAAAAAACCAAGAAGACAGGCAGTGAGACTTCTGACTTAAGTAGTTTGGTTTTTTTTATAGAGATGAATCTAATAAATAATGCTAGTAAATTGTTTTGTACAAATGTGAAATTGGAGCTTTTCTATTTCTTTTTAAACTTAGAAATTACTGAGATTGTTAAACAGGTATAAATCAATTTTTTTGATTCAACAGTAAAAATCAAGCATCGTTTATTGTTAGAGAGTAGTAGAGTCCGTAAAATAGCACGTGTGTTTGTGGYGTGCTTTTCAGGCTAATATTCAAAACCCTTTCCTGCAAGTGTTGCCACAGTGCAAAGCACTGCGGCCTGAGTGCTCTTCTGTGAGTAATGCACCTTGCACCTGCCTGGGTGCGCTAAAGCGATTGCACTGCATGTTCTTTTATATCGAAGAATCAGCTAGAATTAATCCTTTTCTTTCCTTAAAAGAAAAAAAAAAAGAAAAAAAAAAAGGAGGGGGAGGACCAAAGGAAGCGGTCGCAGTGATTGCTTAGACAATTTAAAACTTGAGTTGCATTTGATTAACAATGTGTGAACAGTTGGAATCTGGTGCTACTGTTGTTTAAACTTTACCATTTTACCTGGCCTAGTTTGTTGGGACTACATGAACTTCAGTACTCTGAAGTACTTTTTTTTTTTTTTTTTAAAAAAAGAAAAACTAGGAAAGATGTTACCTTTGTTATCATTTTCCCTCTTCATCCTATGATGGTGATGTTATAGAATTTCCTGGTTCTTTCAAGTACAGAAATCAGCAGACGGCATGGTGGAAAGACTTTTTGTTTAGATATTGCTATTCCCAAGATTATGGGTTTTCTCTAATTGGTGGGAGTTTCTTCTAGTTATAGTGCTTTTTCCTAGCTTTTTTTCTTTAATACTGCTCAAATAATTCTAACTACRCTCACTGTCTGGAATAGTTTCCTGCCTTAAAATCCTCCCTGAGGAATTTTAATAAAGGGTGCATGTTCACAATAGAGTCACAGAAGGGTTGTTATTCTTTATTAAATATATAGGTTGGAATTAGCTACTCCTGTAACTGTGGCAGCTGAAAAATAGTACTATTTGCCCACATAGTTATGTAACCTTTTCTGGCTACTGTGAAATAATAACATAAGCCCAAGATAAATTTGCATTTCCTTTTTCCTTTTTTTTTCTTTTTCTTTTCTTTTCTTTTTTTCTAYYTATACTCTTTACAGTTCTAGTGCGTATTTTAGGAAGTTTTTTGCGGTCAACTCTGTAACCCCTGGAGAGCCAGGCAGTTTTAAAGGGTAAGCTAGTTTGTATATCGTCTGTGAGGACTGAATATACAGAATGAATTATGCCCAGTAAGAGGATGTACGGTATGTTTTTTTTTTTTGTGTGCTTCAACTGAAGGTGATGTAGCCACGGATGTATTTCACCTATATCCTGTCTCTTTTTTATTCCTTGTCTTTGTTAACATTATATATGGAAAACATGTAAGGACTAGGTCTAAACAATTTTAGTGATATTGGTGTTAGATATTTTTCCTTGGGTATTTAAAATCAGACTGTGTRATTTTTGTGTATGGTTCATCTTTTATTACATAAAATATGTTTTGAGCATGAAAACATATCTGTAAGGCTCAGAAGATAGAAGTAAAAACAAATACACATATTTTGGTTGCTTCTCTTCTGAAGGCAGTTTCGGGCTTTTGGAAGTTGTGACAAAAAAAGGCATTTGGGGGTAATAAGACTGTACGTATCACATACTGGATAATTTACATCATGTCTGACTGGGATTCTTTAATCTCATACCACTTTCACTAATTCCCTCCTCATTTGAGTACTAAGTGTGAGATTTTGTGAATACCGRTGGTTACTCATCTCATCCGCTATCTTCACAGTTTCATAAATCCCATGAATCCCATTTTGTGTCCTGTGTAAGGAACTACATTWCATGCTTTGCTACATCTCAGTAACCTCAGATCTTCTTTGAAGTGCCTCCAGCTCCTTCTCTATCTTTCCTGTCCTCCCTCCTTCCAGGCCCTTCCCATGTGAGTTTCGGTGTCACCTGTGCCTGCTGCCCCAAGCCGGACTGTGCTTGGGTGCCTGTGCCAGCTGGTCATCTGGGGGGCAAAACAGGAGGACACTGGTGGTCATGCAGGAATACTGCCCTACTCAGTGGCTGATGGTTGCAGAGTTGATAAGAAACTGGAAACTTTGATCTCTGCTTCTCTGTTAAATTAATGATTGAGTTCAAAAGTTTCTGAAATGGACTTGGCAGATATCAATATATAAAAGCAGTTTAATCACAAAGCTTCATTTCTAGAGGAAATCAGGACAAAACTTTATTTTAGATGGTTAAGGTGTGTGTATTAGTGGCACTACACCACTAAAATTCTGCAATTTATTTTTACCATGTGGCAAAAAACCTAGGTGTCATGTAACTGAATAGAACTATCTCACATAAAAGCTGTTTCTGATAGTTATGCTTTTGCAAGCGCTAATTTCTCTACCACTCAAACTTGTTTATCAATTTGCTTAAGAAGGTAGGAGTACCAGAATAACAATGTCATATGGCTGCTGAAAGAGATTTTATCTAACGTTTTTTCCTTTGCTGATTGAGAGGCAGGCCATCTGTGATGAGATGGCATGTACGTGTCCTTAACGTGCCACCTGCAAACCCTTTCATTTAAGTGAGATCCTGTCTATCCTGTCTTCTCACATACTGCATTATTAAAAATGCAAATACAAACGTTCCTCTTTTGATATTAATGTATCYGATGACTCAGATTTTTACAGATGAATCTTAAGTTGCTGAAAATTCTTTGTTGTTCATTAGTTTCATACTGGCAGAATATCTGATCCACAATATAATTTGTAACATCARTTACCACCTTTGTGTCCACCAGAGAAGTGATCAAACTTCCCCATATGTTGAACACTACCTTGGAGTTATCAAGAGGAAAAGGGATATTAAATAATACATGGTCACAAAACCAAATGATCTCTGTTAGCAGTGGATTTTATGTTTCATGGCTCTGAATTAGCTGTAAAAAAGATTTGTAATTTGATGGATGAGTATTTGCATAGCTTGAGCGATCAATTTTTGTCTGAAGAAATGCATGCCTAATTCTGATGCTTGAAATAAGAAATTGTGCTGTATTCTGGATTTTTCRAATGAGGCAATATGAGAAATTTGTGCCATGCAGGTCTTTCCCACTCCCCAAGAAAGCATACTTTATTGAGCTTTTTGAGCTTACCTTCAAGGCTGTTTTAAATGAACAGGAGATGTAATTTTGAGATGTTTTTTGGATAAAGGGCTTAAAAATTGTTCTTGCTAATGAGCAGTCCTGTATTTAGAATGATACGGTTCTGAGTGGGAGCTAAGTGTGATAATTAGCAGGTTGTCCAGCACTTGCTCTGATATTTGAAAACTGCATACCTGAAGGGGGGTGGGGGGGGGAAAGGAAAGCGTGAAAAATATGAGTGTGTGTTTACAGAAAGGAGATCTTGGCTCTTTTGAAGCTAGAGGAGATGATGTCATGGATGTTAGAGACCAGGATTTTGTTTTCCATGCTATTTTCAAATTTGTTAGATTGGCAGCCCAACTCAGATGATTTCCTTACTGCCCTAGAATATTAGYAGTGGTAGCTGTACCAGAATTTTGTAATGGAAGAATGCAATATCGATTTAAGGGTAAAATGATACAGAATGATGTTTTGAGGTTTCATTGCTGTGAAGCATGAAGCAGACCATGTTACATGGGCACAAACTGGTGGAAATGAGTAATAGTTTAAACACAGCACTGGGTAGCTAGAGGATAAAGTGTAACTCTTACTCTGTTTTCTTATCTTTGCTTGTTATTACTTACAAATCTAATGAGATTGGTTGCAAAATTAACTTTCTGTGGAGGGTTTATAAAACTAACAAGAACAAAGTAATATTTTGATGGGTGAATTATACTCACTGTGCTAGATTGTATTAGGATGTGTCTTTTTAGTCTGATTAGAATTTTAAACATGTCTGGGAATTAAGAAGAAAGACAAAATAGCAGAGCTATTTAAAAGTAAAGAAGAAATAAAAAAAGCTGCAGAGCAGCTTCTTACAGAGAGAGCCTTTTGACCTTGAAAAGATAAAAACCAGAACAAGTGTAAAATGAAAAGAAAATAATCCTGCTATTAACATAAAGTACTAGAACACACTATTGTGCATAACAAAGAAAAAAAACAGCAAAAGAATAAAGAAACAAATAGATAAGAGGGCACAACAGTCAAACACAAAGGCCTATTAATAAGAAATCATTTGGATTTCTTCCACCTGATTTAATCAGTTTCGCAATGGTAAAATTTTACTTTGAATCTATTCTAAACTTTCGTGAAAATAAAAAGATTTTGAGGGCCTAGAACCACCTGGAGATGGAAACTTTATATGAACTATTTCCAAGTATTTCTCTTAATTCTTACTATTTTTTCATTCCTAAGTACCCCAGTTCAGCATCTTGTGATATATGTTATATCACAAAAATATTTTTTACTGGCATTAACAGCAAAGGAAGGAACACTGTAAAATGATTAGCAGCTCGATTAGTACAGTAATTAAAACGAGAAAATGGTCACAGTCTTAAAATTTACCGTTATGATGAAGATCATTCCTACACATCTCTGAGAGCAATCAGAATTTTTATAACRTTACATATATTGATTTCATTTAGTCACAAACATGAGTGTTCTTCAGGTTAAAATATTGACTGAAGTGAACATGTTGATTTGCCTTTTGACAGAAAACTTATACATATCTACAGGATACTTATTCTTCCTTTGCTATTTTGATTTTGGACTTAAGTCAGCATGTTCAGTTGGTTTATCAGTTAGTATTTTTCTTWAAAAAAACTTAATTAAGGGGCAAAGATGAAATAACATCATACTTCTTACAGTGTTAAATATAATGTATCACCCTTTGCAGCTTCCTAGTGGCAGAACTTCATGCAAGTAGTGCATTGCAAAGAGTATTTCTTAAGAACTGTTACTGTATTAAAACTTCTAAACTATTCCACACCCATCATGCAGCCATGAAAAGAGTTTGACACATTTTGTCTTACTCTTTCACTATTTTGAACACTGATATTAGAATTTTAAGCAGTGTAGACTACACACTGTCACAAGATAATACTTGTAACTTGGAATAAGAGTTATTCAAAGGCTGTATATTCCATTCAATGTATAACCTGTGTTAGCTGTTGCGTCCGTTCAATGTATAATTTATATTAAGCATTGCAGCAAAAATTTCTAAGACAATTATGATGGTTATGACCAGTGTGGAGATTATGCGTGACCAGTTAACATGCCCTTTATTGTGTACGCTGAGGGTGTTGCATTCCCTGGAAATTCAAGTGAGTAACTTCTAACAGTTGCAAGGATGCATTTGAGTAACACTGCTATATTTCATGTAACTCTTCTGTTAGGTCTTCTGTTTAAAATTTTTCCTAGTATATATTTTTTTAAACTTTGAAGGCTACAAATAGTTTTTCCCAAAAAATATTTCTGGTAAAAACTAGTTCAGTTGGATTTGGTTATTATAATATTTCCTGAGCTGCAAGAGGTTGTTTAAAAATTTTAGATGTGTGCAACATATGCAGATCGGTCTCCTTTGCTACAGTGTAGTTGGTCATCAACTGATATATAGTCTATGTGTTTTGGCAGGAGACTTTATTTGAAAATGTCTTAATGTGATGTTGAAAATGAGGGGATTCTGCACTCTAATCTTGCTTTGACTATGTGGGACTTGACTGAAGGATCAAGTGGTGATCAAGTCTGGATTTACCAGGGGAGCTGCAGCAGCTTTGGCACCCTTCTTCCCAATTATATCAAGTTGGTGCAGTGCATGTTCCCTCTCAGCACAATCCTGTTGTGGTCCAGTAGCTATTCTGTTGTCACATTTAGATCAGAATCACTGATATTTTCAGATTTAAAGTCTTTGTTTAAATGTACATGGTACTATTTAGCTGGTTCTGTTTTTCAGGAAACTTCGGATCAGAGAAAATTCACGATGTACTTAACACTGGCAACATCTATAACACATTTGTCCAAGTCAGGTGATGTTGAGTTTCAGTCCCTTTAAATAGGTTAAGTCAGAAATGTTTGCAATGGTCCATTGCCTCAGCAAGAGATACCAGGTCTCTCTTAATTGTGTCGAGCTCTGAATTTTCAGTATCGGTACAATTCATTGAGAGAGGAACTGCAAAGAGACACCAGCATAGAAGCCATTTCTGTATGTTTTTTCTACTAACTAGAACATTATTTATGATGGAACCTTAAACTTCTAATTAGGTACAACAGGGAGGAAGACAGCAATGCTCTAGAAAGCCTGTTTTCCCTTAGGCATCTCTCTCAGACAAGGTCTCTGTTTATGCTCTTTTAACACCTGTTCTGAAAAAAATCTGAAACCAAGGCCCATATTTTGAATTACAAGGTAGCTGCAAAATTGTAGTCGGCAGCAAGCCAACTTGTCCATTTTATTCTATTTTTAAGAAATTTACTCAAAAGTTTTTACAGTATTTATTCTTTAATATTAAAGTGAAGGATAATTTTTTTTTCAGATGCATAATCTTAAATACTTTGGTTATATGAAATTAGTAAAGCATCATGGAGACATAAGCACAAAATTCTTGCTCGCAAAAGTGAGCGTTGAATATATATTAAACTAGTTCTGACTGTGAGTGTAAAAGTAAACATTCCTATTGCATACTGAACACTCCACCAAGTGTTTTCTTCCTGCAAATAGTGCTGGAGGGACCTTTTCTATTATTATTTTTTTTTTTTWATTTTAARATTTTTAAATTTGAATCACTACTTCAGTAATTTCACTTCATAATACCTTTTAAATGGAATAATTATGAACTATGTGGTGCCAGCTTTGGGAGTCTCCTTAAAAAGAAAATTCTGTGCTTGTCCTAGCCCTGCTCTGTTGTGATACAACTTATACACAGAAGCACGACGCTGAATTTACCTCCATGTTTATGCAAAGTAAAATAGTGAGGCTTGTTGGGAAAAAGTGTTTGCATATCATGTATAGTATGTACATGTAAGCATTAGGATTTGATATTTTCTTTCTCCTAAAATTTAATAGACTGTCATGAAATTTCCAGTAATGCAAAAGAAGATATTTCTATTATTTTAAGCATGAGTTTTGTGGGTGCGGTGTTTTCAGGTGATATTCAAAATAGAGATTAATTACATCATCAGTATTCAACTGCTATATTTCATAGTAATTYTACTCTTGAATGAATTTGTAATTGGAAGGTTTTTCAGATCTGCACAGAGCTGCTGCTGCAGCTACTTCACTAAACACAGGAAAAGCCAAGTTCAGGTAATACTAAGGCTCTGTCACTTTCTGATTATAGCACACTATGAGATGTGATAGCAGATGTRACTTTTTAGAACCTCAGCAGAATATCCAGTTGCTAGATAATACCACATACCTGTAACAGTGCACTGTTAGAGACTGTGGGTTATATAAAAAATTTTCTTGTTTGACCCCAAAATCAGAGTTTAGGAACTTTCCTCAATAAAAAAAATAAAAAGCTATTTAGGCTTGCTTATTACATAATTTCTTCTTCATGTTGCTTCTGCTGTGCAATCACTCATGTTACAAGCCCATTTTCTGTTTGTTTCAAATGTGAATAAGAGGTAGTGAGACTGCCAGTGTAGGGTTATGATGACCAGGAATATGTTAAAATCCTGGAAGGAAGAAGTGTAACACCTCTACAGATAATGAAAGATTGGTTATAACAAGCTATGAGACAAAGCAAGTGATGCAAGTTTGGTAACTGGATTTCTTCCATCTGTCTAGAAGAGGTAGTTTTGACAGTTTTAATATTTCCTGAGATCAAGGATTAGTGCTCAGCTAATGTTTTCCCCTCAAAGATAAGAGATTTTTTTGTTTTCTTTTACTTTTTCTTGTGAAACGTTGGATAAAGCTGTATGTATGCACTGATTACATAGATAAAATTTTAAGCAGTAAAGAACCTTTTTCTGAAATTCTTGTTTATAGTCAGGTGACTTACGTTAGTCTTAAAAAGGATAATTTTATTTGCTTCCGTTTGAGGACTGAAGGGTAGTTGGGGACTCTCAAGCTTGGAAAGAAGATGACTAGGGGAGAAAGGATGCTAGCTATGATCTAGAAAAGTGTGAATTGGTAGGCATAATGGGTGGATGAGGATTGACTGCTCACTATCTGTTCCAACAGAACAAAAAAAAMCAGCATCAAATTAAACTTTGTTCAATACAAACAAAAAGAGCCAGTTCTTCATGCATCAAAATTTGTGGAACTCCTTGCTGGAGAGTTTTGTTGGTGTGAGAAGAAACAAAATTATGCAACCTCTAGAGTTTATGTAAACTTCAGGAGATACTGGATACTTGTAAGAGATTTCAACCAAGTGTTCCTTAATGGACACAGAACAACTTAAAGTAATTCCCTGAATGTAACTACACTGAGATGCTGGGAGAGTGTTAGGGTGGCGGTATCAGATGTGGTCTTCCCTGGATGGTCCTTCTTGGATACTGTCAAGGATAGACCCTTAGTCTGAGCCACCACGGCTTGTGGCTGTTACTCATGTTCCAGTCATCAGTTCCAATGAACATAAACAGTAAATCACTATTGATACTAGACTGACTGAGGTTTTGTTTGTTTTCTTTTTCTTCAGGGATACTGTAGGATGGTCTTATCTAAATGTAACGTTAAATATTGATGCTGGAAAAAAGCTAGGGTCATATATCTGGCTTCGTAAACAAGAGTAGGATGTAGGAGTATAAATATTCCATGAAAGGAACAAGCAAATCTTTAGCTATCATTTTTTATCAAGGCATCAGAGAGATTTTAGGATCTGATTTTAGAGCTACAATAATCAATATACTATGAAAATTGTTTTAGGAAAATTCATCCATACAGTAAAGCTTGTCAAAAATTTAGTGGGATTATCTTGGGAAATAGAACTGTATTTTTGTGCAGTAGAAATGCAACACAGCTGCAAACAACCATTCTTTCAACACTTGTGTGCAACAGCAAATTTTTATTTGCTGTGTTAGTGTGTTAATATCAGTTTTCTTTAACTATGCCCAATCTAGTAAAGAAATTCATACCTTCCCTCCCTCCACTCAGCCATCTTGAGTGGAGATAGAAAGACATTGTATTTTTGGTCATTTAAGTGTTCTTTCCTTTCTACCTCCACTCATGTTTCAACTGAGTGACAGACTTAAAGTAGTTAGAATTTACTGAACTTTGAGACTTCCATCTCCGCACCAAATGGTGTGGAAATTTAGCAAATACATTAAAACTTTCCAGGAAAGGATGGAGTCTGATTAGCTATCTAAACTTATTTCCTACCAGTCTAAGAATCATTTTTCTCCTCAAAGAATACACTTTGTGTAAATTTGAATTGTCTTAAAATACAAAATAAAGACAAGGAACTCTTTGCGAATAGCAAAATAATCAGAGATTCAGGCAGTGATCTATCTTAAGCGTTAAAACTTCGTGACAGTGCGCTAAAATATTTACTTCATAGTACGTATTTCTTTACAAGCAGATTATTTAATCATTAATTGAACTCCCATTTCTGAATAATCTCTACATTATTCTAAGCAAATGGGATGTTCCTTTCTCTTGTGTATGCTAATGCTTACTTTACTGTTCTTGATCAAAATATCATAGTGATAATCAAACCATGAATGTATATGTTAGAATGGTAGTATTACAGTCAGTCAGTTCTCAGATTAAGAGTCTAAAGCTTCTTCATCATTGAAGTTTATTCTGCTGTAATAGGTAGCAGGGCATCAGTCTGATACTACCAATAGCCACATTTTGCAATAAAATCTTAAGCCAGTTCTTGGCTCTTTCCATGGAGATCTTAATTGACTCATACACGGGTGTTGTAAGGCTCAGTTTGAGGAGCTGATAAGTATTAATTCTAATAACTTCAAGCAAGAATTTGTCTGAAGAATAAGTAGAAAAAATATCGTGGAGAATGCAGATCTTCTTCTGACACTGTTAACTCAAAGACTGTATTGTGCTTTTGGCATATTTATATTGTGTGTGCATTGATTTGAGTTTCACAACACTTCATTTTGAAAAGGTAATTTACTTTAACAGTTAATTCTTTAGAGAGATTTTACTGAGTGGTTAACAACATGCATCTAGTAAGAACACTGGTGGTGACACAGAACAAAAATATCCTTATTCAGAGTCTTTCAAATACAAGGAATCTAAAAATGCAAAATCTTTAGCCAGCACAGCATTTAACTTGCAGGATTTGTAAGTACAGGATGGAAGAGAAAAAGGTTTTGATGGCTATAGATTATCTGGAAAGTTTTCTTACAATAACACCTCTGCATGTGAAACATTTTTTTTCACTTAAAATAGTGGTATTTTATAATCTCTTACAATTTCAGTCATGTTTAGACAGTTAATGTAGACACAAATGCATCTGAAACTTTCCAGTTTCCTGTCCAGTTTCCAGCCTGAAATCATCACGAATTCTGCTCGTGTCAGATAGACACACTCACTGACTTAGGCCCAAGTGACAGCTTGCAAAATTGTCACAGCCATTCATCAAAGCATTATTAGCTTCTTATTCTTTGGCCATCTGATTTATCTTGGGCTAATGTATCATTTATATTTTGGCCTCTTAATACGTTGTTTTCTTAGATGAAATAAAGTTGTAGGAAGTTTCCCAAAAGATGCAGTTATAGAATGTACTTTGTGTGGCTAAATATGTATTTGGCTTACTTTTTGGAAATATCAGTTCTTGCTTATGATGTAATTTTGAAAGCCAAGAGAGTCTTGTTTTGAATCCTTTGTCTCTAATGTCTTGTTTCAGTTGGATGKTAGAGAAGACTGTTCCAAACTGAAGGGAATTGGTGTGTCACCAAATGATGTTCAAAGCTAATTCTTTCAAAAGTGAGGAATACCTAATATTTGAACATTTGAATGTTTAATCAGGTTTATGAACCTCATCTAATGAAATGGCCATTCAGTAGTTCTTTAAATTGGTCTAGTAACATGAATTTCTGTTTTAGCGGGAGAAATCTTTATGCTTTATTGCAAATACAGTAAACTGATGGCCACTGCATGTGACAGAGAGAGAGAAAGYGATGATGTGGTGGTCCACTAAGGTGTGATGTGCAGGGAGCTGGCCAACTGAATCAGCTATGCTGCTGCTGGTTTAGAAGAATGTAAGATTTTTATGTTTTCAAAAGCTTCTATTCTGTTTGTAGAGTATTAAAAAAATTGATTATTTTACATTTCCAAACATAAATGTTTAAAAATTCTTCAGCTTATGACTGTAATGTTTCTACTACACCTTTAAGGTGTTTTTTTAATTGTCATATGGTCCTCCATATTAAGTCAAGCATCGAAATAAGTGTAGAGAATTGCTTTGAGAGTGTATTGCAGACACTGAACAAGTAACAAAGCATCAGGCAGAGATTCCAAAGCCAAAGTCTCAGTGTTGTGTGGTTTAAGAAAAACTTGTCAACCTCAGACATATGCACAGTCGCTCCTCCTCCYAACCCTTCAAGAAAATAAAATCGTGTACATGCAAATTTCCGTATCAAGCTATTTTTGCGTTAAGTAAATCACTTGCTTCAGTGTTTCAGTTCAGGAGATGTGACATGTGATCTTGCATCCTGTCTCATCAGACCAGAGTAACTGGAAGCAACGGCAAGTGAATGTGACAACTCCTGCCAGGCCGTAGACATCCAGTAGCGTTATCACCTAGTAACGAGGACAATAATGCGTGTCACGCTTGTTAGTCCTTGTTTAAACTTTTTACCTCCGGTGTGATACAGAGTAAAAGCAGTATTAAATGCTAACTGTGCCAGGGTAATGTCTGATTCTGACATAAGCTGAGGAAGCCTGATCCTCAGAATTAAGACTGATTCTGCCCTCAGGTTTTGTGCCTTCGTTATCTTTCCTCTGGATTGGCRCTGGTACTAACAGGCCTGGCAGTTCTCTCCACTCTGGGAAGGAAAGAGTGGAAATTATAGCAGCCTGTGACACCATGTTAATATGCATGCACCTTGCTGTTTGAGTGTTGGCCAATAAAATAAAGACAAATTAATAATAATAATAAAAAAAAAGCCTGGGAGAATGGTTGAATTTGGAGGGGCATGACCCAGTTGCTTCTTGTAGTGTAATTACAGGAGCTCTATTACTGCTATGCACTGCTGCCTTGTGTGGAAGACGGTAACAGGCTGGAGAGAAATGGGGGGAAAAGAGACAAGGTGCAGTACCCCTACATACCAGCACTTTGTTCCTCAGTTAGTCACAGTGAAAGAGTAAGGGCATACTGAATAGAAATAAAGAGCCTGCAATTCATAGTCAAACAAAGAGCAAACTATTTATACCTGTTTTTGTATATTATGAAATCAAGCACTTATTTTCTTGCATAAACATCACTACTGTCTGCATCCTTGGAGCACCTAGGAATCCCTTTTGTGTTAAGCAGCGCCTAAGTACAAAACACAAGCTCTTTGAATTAAAGACTGTCTCGTGATAAAAGGCAAAGAACACAGAAGAATGGGATGAGACCATTAGTTTAGATGTTAAGTCAGAGCTGTAGCACCAGCTTAACTGTTGTCAGTTACAAGGGCTGAGTTTGGAGAGGAGGGGAGTTGCTTGAAATACTGCGGACTTCTCTTGTGGTGAGAGCTAAGATGGTGGAATAAGTTTTGGCAAATGTTGTAGATGACAGGTCAAAACAGATTCCTATTTGCTATCCTTTCACRCAGTACTGATTTTGGTTTTGCATACATCACTGTAAAGGAGAACTATTTAAGGAGAATGTGAAAGATGCTTTTGGGGAAGTCCTCTTAGAAAGATCAGCAGCACAGAAAGTGGGATTTTGCAAGCTGTTGAGCAGGCTGGTCGGAACGGTAATCTCTCTTCTGCAAAACAAAYGAGCAAACCTCACAAGGGTACAGACCACGGGGGATCTCAACAGTAGAAACAAAGAGCTGCTGTTTTGCAAGCATATAGAAAAAAGATGTTGGGGCCCAGGTGACAGGCTAAGAGGATAATCTTATTGATGGGAGACTGGGTGTTACTGTACTTAGATCACATTCATCATACCTATGAAAGGCAACTTGTGATTCAGAGGTGAGCTGATGAAAGAAACATGTTGGCTGAAGCTGAGAAGCGTACTAATATGTTTAAAGTGGAAGTGTTTTCTGCTCAATGTTTATCATATATTCTTGTATCAATGATTGTTGCCTCTGTGACTGCTTTCCTGAATCTTGCAACCTACTCAATTCATTATTTTGAATGAAAAATGTGTTTACTAATTTCCTGATTTTTTTAATTACACCATACTCTGATCACTGTATCTGCAGCTGAACAGAATGAAGAGATTTGCATTCCAGTTCCTGTTCCAGTTGTGAATGCTTCTCTCASTCTCTCCCCACTCCCCTTCCCAAAGACTCTCTTGGTTTTTCCGACCTCAGAAAGGTCAGGGTTATTCAGCTTCCATTTGGCCTCCTCCTCTGAACGAGTAATCCACGTTTCAAACGYGTTGCGAGTATTGTTCTGATAAGCAGCATTGAAGAGAACAGCAGAATTGCAGCGCATTACTTTGACTTGGCTGCACCAGTTACAGGACAGGCATGAGCAAAGCAGCAAATCTCTTGGGAAGGCGACGTCCCCATATGGGTGTGTAGTGTGGCTRGTGCTTTTCTGACTTTACAGTAGTCCTTGATAAGTTACCAAGGGAGAATTTAAAGGAAAATTATGTTATCACCTCTAATTTTGAGGATTTAATTGCAAGTTAATTACAGAGGCTCTAATTAGGCCTATTACATGTGACTGAGATTCATCTGGGGAAAGGAATGGGTATAGCAATGTTCCCTGGAAGTTTTTTTTTTTTTCCCCTTCTTCCCCCCC
>NW_028185295.1:710420-740420 GCF_003343005.1 Rhea americana
GGAAATACAAGTGTTTGAGGGCTGCAGTTTCAAACTAGCTGTTGGTAAGTGAATATAGTTTTGTTGAAAAGTACTTTGAACTTTAAATGTCTTTGGTAACCATGTGGAACTGTTGATCATCAGTTGGATCACATGTGTATGCAGTTGTAAGAAGTTAACAGATYTGTAGTTATGTTTCTTAAATTGTGTGGTTTAGTGTAGATACGGTGCATGCAACAACTGAGAGACTTAGTCTCATTAATAATACACTTAATCTTTAACCAGTATAAAGTACAAAACGAATGATGACACGGAATCTACTTGTGCAGAAAATTTAATTTGTATCTAACTTATTTGTGCATACACTGTAAAAATTAGGCAACAGATGTTGCTGTTAAATTAACGCCTACTTGAATTTTTCCCCRTAATTTGTTAGTATTCTCGTATAGAAATATTTTTAAAGTAGAAATACAGTTGGAGTCTGAGAAGTCATTGTATATTCAGCTTTCTCTACTATTGTCATTTTAATTAGCTATTAGAACAAGRGTATTTTTACATTAATAGTTAAAATAGAAGAGCAATAATCGATCATTAAATTTTTTTTAATTATAATATCAGAATCTTTTTTTTTTTTGAAGGACACTATAAGCTATACTAAGATCATTAAATTGAAAGAAAGCATCTCAACAGGTGTAGAAATGGGGATTTTCCAAACCAAAATGCATTTAAAATCCTAATGAAGTAAGATAGTCTCCTGATARGTTTTTGTTTGTTTGTTTGTTTGAGCTTGGCACATGCCGGCTTAATTAGAAGGCAGATTGTCATTCTGTGCTTCTGTTATTAGAGCTCCCAAGTACTTTATTATTAATTTCCACTACAGTTAAAGKTTTTTTTTAACAACACTCTACTGGAAGAAAATTCTGCAGCAATTTCAGATCAAGACATGTAGTCTGTAAATACTCACAAAAGTACAGATCAGTCTACAGGCATTCAAGGAAGAAACAGTACATGAACAAAACATTCACAAGGGAACTGGTGAAGAAAAATGATGATCTTGCTGGAAGATGAAAGCAAGGAAGAAGGCATAAATGTGGTTAAGGCATACWCATTGGGTCCTTGTCGGAGGCGGGCTTGCRGAATCATAAGACGACTSAATATGAGCTAGCAAKATGATCCGTTTATTTCAGCAACTTAACCTGCTTATATACCATCGTATGCTGTTCACACGCTCAAGCATCCAGCTGGCTATATCTAATTGGCTTACTACTATAGTTCACGCCGCAAAGCTCTGTGCTATTGGCTATCCACATATTCACTGTCCCGTCTTGCCAATCTCTTCATTCTGTTTTTACATAGCATTCATACTTTCTCCCTCATTACTTGTCCTTCAAGGTGTCTCCAAGGTTACTCCATATCAGCAAGTCAGGGTTGCTCATTTGCAYGGCCTGATATCCATGCTCRKGCAGCCAATTCTCTACAGGTYCTGGCTCTAGTTCTATATAGAATTTTACCATTATTGTGAAGAGTCTAAGAAACTGCCAAAATTATTTCTTCACTAGTGTGATAATCTTACTTTATTATACTGCTATATACTTTATTATATTATTATACTGCTGTGAAAGAAGGAACATGCCCAGACATTCATGTGTATCCATCACTCTCATGCTCTTCTACAACCAACCAGGAGCTAAGTCCCCTGGCCAAGCATATTGCTGACAGGGCAGGGGTACATATCTTTGSAGTGTCTGGTGCCGTGCATTTGCTTCTCTTCCCCTCTTGCATGAAGAAGGTCAGAGTAGAGAATCCATTCCCATATATAGTAAAAAAAAAAGTTTTAGAGAGGGATGCATGGATTGATTAATGATTTAGCACTGGAATGTTTTCAATCTGCAGTGCACTTCGGAGTTTAGCACTATATTTTTCTGCTGCGAATGCGGTGACTACATGTAATGTCTTCAGTTTCTAAGCAACAATTCAAGCTCTAGTTTTTCCAAGGTGAAAAAAAATATGGATGTTTTGGGAGGATGTGTTGGCTTTACGTATTTGTCTGTTTTAATAGTAGGAGAAAATTGGAGCAAGATATTTGATCAGAAGTCRGAACTGTAAATCTCAAGATATAAAGTTCCCTCCTCCTAACTATTAGATCAGACTTAATAAATGCACCAGTGCAAGGTTATTCTTCAATAGATATTTTTATATGCCACTATGGTAGATGCCTGTGTATAATTATGGGGAACYGTATTGCATTATAAAATGAAAGACTATAAAGTTCATTAACGAATTAGGTCATGTGCATATCTTGTGCGTTATAGGCCAATTTCTTAACTGAKCTGCATCAGCAAATCTTCTCCAAAGTGTTTGTATAGTGTTACATGTTTATTTTGTAAATAAAAAAGAAAAAAAAAAGCAGAGAATTCTGTGGATTTTAGACCTTAGATGTTAAGCCAGTGGTCAGGGGGCACAAAGTGAGATTTTTGCACACATTTGCATGAGTGTTCCTACTTAATCTAAAAGATTACATTCACTGCTGGACTGAGATTTCCTGGTGTGGTTTCCTATGGTCTTTAATATTGGTACAGCATCAACTGGATTACTGTTCATAGTTCTGGTCACTTAAAACACAGAGATTAGAGGACGTCCTTAAGAGCAAATGAGAATGCTCTGATACTTAGCACAGCTGTGAAGGTAAATGCTTTATGCAGAGAAGAAAAGTCTACGAAGTTAGTCTCAAGTCAAGCGAATAACAGTCTAAAGTATGAGGAAGAAAGTAATTTTAGCTGTTCACACTGGGTAGTGCAAGAAGTGATGGAAGAGCAATTGCAACAGAGAACATCTAGACTTAGGAAAAAAAATTCTAGCAGGAAAGGAAGCAATGCAAAAACATGCTTAAAATTTTTTGGATTCTCCTTTGTCAGGAGGTTTCTTAGCAAAAGCAGACATGAGCGTAATAGCATGATGCCAGAATTATTATCCTGCTTTGGAGGACAAGGTTGAACTAAATCTCCTTCCCCCCCACCTCCCCCGGCTGTTTTTTATTGTTGGGTGTTGGGAAGATACTCGTTTGAAAATCCAGTTGGTGGCCCCAGTCAGGTTGAAACTTTATCTAGGTCCCTGCATTCTGTACTACATCCTAGTCTTGCATCCTACTCCTTGTCCTACATCTTTTCAGAGTGTCCTTTTATTTCTTCTTTTATCCTTCTGTTCTTTGTTCCTTTTATTTCTTCTATTTCTTCTATTCCTTCTTTTCCTTTTCTTCCTATTCCTTCTTTTCCTTCTGTTCCTTGTTTTACTTCTAAACTTTCTTTTTCATCTTTTTCTTCTATTCCTTCTTTTTCCTTTTTCCATTATTTCTGTTCTTTCTGTTTGTTCTATTCTTTCTCTTCTGTTCTATTAATTTCTTCTATTCCTTCCTTTCCTTCTGTTCCTTCTATTTCTCTTATTCCTTCTGTTCTTTCTATTTCTTCTGTTTTCTTTTCTTTCTTTTCCTACTTTTCCTTTTTCTTCCTATATCTTTTCCATTTGTTTTTTGGTCCTTCTATTTGTTCTATTCCTTCTATTTGTTCTATTCCTTTTATTTTGTTCTATTAATTTTTCCTCCCTTCTAGTCCTTCTATTTCTTTTTTCTTTGATTTCTCCTTTTCCTTCTATTCCTTCTTTTTTTCCTGCTATTCCTTCTCTTCCTTCTTTCTTTTATTCCTTCTTTTCTTTTCTTTCTTTCTATTCCTTTTTCTTTTCCTTTTATTCCTTCTGTCTTCTATTCATTCTTTTCCTTCATTCCTTCTATTCCTTCTATTCCTTCTTTTTTCCTTCTATTCCTTCTTTTTCTTTTCTATTCTGTTTCTTTTATTTTTTCTATTCCTTCCTTTCCTTCTATTCCTCCTATTTCTTCCATTGGTTTCTTCTATTCCTTCTTTTCTTTCTATTTCCTTCTATTTCTTCTATTTTTTCTTTGCCTTCTCTTCTTTTTCTTCTATTCCCTTTCTTCTATTTCTTCTGTTTCTTGTATTTCTTCTTTTCCTTCTATTTCATATTTTGTTTTCTGTGTATTTCTTTTATTGCTTCTATTTTCCTTTTTCTTCTTTTCTTCTTTTTCTGCTATTCCTTCTATTTCTTCTTTTCCTTCTATTTGTTTCTATTTCTTCTTTCATTCTTTTCCATTTTTCTTTCTTTTTCTTGTAGTTTTTGTTATTTTGTATTTTGTAGTATTGTTATTTTATTGCATGTCTTCTATTGCTTCTATTTTTATTTTCCCTCTATTCTTTCTACATTTTCTATTCCTTCTATGCTTTCCATTCCTTCTCTTTTTTCTTTCTTCTTTTCCATTTTTCCTTTTTCTCTACTTTTCTTTCTATTGCTTCTATTTCCTCTCTTCCTTCTATCTTTTTTCCTTCTTTTCTTCTATTTCTTCTATTCCATCTTCTTTCTTTTCCTTCTCTTCTCTCTTTTCCTTCTGTTCTTTTTCTTCCATTCCTTCTATTTGTTCTGTTCTCTTTTGCTTCTATTTTTTCTATTCCTTGTAATTCTTCTTTTCCCTCTTTTCCCTCTTTTTCTTCTTTTCTCTTTCCTCTGTTTTCCATCTTCCCCCTTTTCTCCCTCTTTTCCACTCTTTTCCCTTTTTCCCCTTTTTTCTATTTTTATAAAAATTTTCAATCACAATGTTTTAAAGAAATTTGTAAGTTTTTGTGCATATATTTTGTTGCTAATCAATATAGTAGGTATATATTGCARTATGTAATATGTTAACTTTGAACTAATGCTTAGAAATCTATTAGTCRTATTTTTCAAGGGCTCCAAGTGTTATAAAAATATTTTTATTAAAGAAATGTTTCCATTTGAAAATGATTTTGAAATGTTTGTAACCAGATCTGTGGCATGTAATATGGTTTTTAATATGTATTTCTGCATATCTATTACTCATTCCAAGTAGGAGTAGGACATGATCGTGTAACAACTGATAACAGCTGAGTRTTGGTCTTCTAATTTTGCCTTTGAAGTGTAGGAGGTTTTTATTTTGTTTTTTGCGTGCCACTAGTCTCAGTGAGGAGCAGGATTGTGTCATCCTTAATAGACTTATCAGGAATTTTTTCTCTCCTTAAAAACATGGAAGTTAATCTGAAGTAGGCTCTGGAACTAGATAGTCTTTTTCTGTACCTAAAATGAATGCTTTATCCTTAAAAAATATATTATTAAAGATTTACTTTTTTTTTTGGTACTCATGTTGCACGATGGCTGAATATCTCAGCAGTCTGAACTGTAGGGCTGTGGACTGAAATTTTGTGTGTGCGTGTGTGCATGYGTGTGTATGCACGCATAWKTGTGCGTGTTTGGTTCCAGTACTTCCTGCAGAAAGCCTTGGAGTTCATTAATCAGATATTTTCTTAGTGGTAAATAAATAAACCACAGATTATTGCCAGACAGTCCAATGATTTTGAAAGTCCTCTGCCATGGGGTGAACTTCATAATTAGAGCTTTCAGTCTTGTAAAAGATTAAATTGTTTTACTGCATAAGTTGTTTGATTCTCTTATATGTAACGTAGATGGGAGTATAAGACAAGGAAGGGGCAGGGAAATTGGCACTTGAATTTTCAGTACCTTTCAGCAAATTGKTTTTCTCACTACCACCACTGTATACCACTGCAAATCTTAGTTCTTGAAACTAGAACCTGAAATGTAAAGGATGATGATAAAATTTGTAAGATAAGAGCTAAAACTATCATACTCTTTTTTTTTATGTAAGTTGGAAAAAGATTYAAGACAGTACCCTGGATGCCTTTTAACATACAACCTAAAAATAATCTGCAAGGTATGATACAAAATTTATTATCTGATCCTTGTCAGAATGATTTATTTATTTTTCAATAGTRTTTTCACTGAATAAAGTTTACTCTGCATAGCTTTCATTGTTCTAGACATTTTAGCTCACTGTTTGAAAAGGATTATGCTCATAGGTAGTCTAAGTTTAGCTTCTTTAGCTTTTCTTCTTTTGGAATTACATATGGGTATGTGATGGTGTCTAATGATCTAGTTAGCAGTCTGTTCCTGTTTGTATGGTGTTAATTGCATTTTCTAATTGCTACAGCATTAGATTCGGAACATTTTTAAGAAAGCYAAAGTATTATGGACTAGGTATTCAACATTGGAGTTAGAGTAATGCACAAAACACTGCCAAYGTGAGATGAAATACAGCCTCTCCAATAACTGGAAGCGAATCGGTGAAGTATCCTGTTGAGTGAAGAGTGAAGGAAATGGCTGTTCTGCAAACAGCGATGTCAGGTTTCTTTTAAAAATTTTGTTCTATATTTTGATTTGAAGTATATTCAAAATCTTCATATTGGGATACTTGAAAAGTAAAATTATTGGGCCTTAGAATACCAAAGAATATAATGTAAATCAATGGCTTTTTGGGGAAGCAACTAATTCAGCAAAATCTCACTTTTTTACATTCCATTTTATTTTACATATGGAATCTTTGTATTGGGATAAATGCAAGAACTTCAAGGCAGGTCATATTTTCTTACAGAACTAACTAGTGCMATAACTTTTAGTTTTGCTAACTTGCTGCATTGAGTTGTTAGCCTATAGGGCAGGAAATCAGTTGAGCCATTTGATTTGAAGTGCAATACATATTTTAATATTTTGTTTTGGTGAGAAGATAATGGAAAAAATTTAATCTAACAAGGTTCACTCGACCCATATTTTCCAGTGTACTGTTATGTTTATGTAACTTGGTGTAACTGACCTTAACCAATAATAATCAGAAGGGATACTCTTGTTTTTCTGTACAATGCAACAGAAGTATTTGTTAGGTGTCCGCATGTTTAAAATACCAAGTGAGGACTCTCTGATACCACTTACTGACTCTGCCTTGTATACTCTGTAAAGGCYTTTGGTAGTAGGTCCTCAGTGGATTTTTGTTCAGTTACCATAGCAACTTAGAACTCGCTTTAGCCCAGGAAAATTCATCAAAAATATTTTTTACTGTATCAAAAAAAAGAAAGAAAGTATGTTTGATGTGTTTGTGAGTAAAAAGAAAACAAATCATTCATTTTTTTAGGGAGGGGAGTGGCATTTTGAAGTGTTTGGGATTTTTTTCTTTTACTTAAGTATCTAAAAATGACAAGAAAAAGCAAATGATTTATTTAAAATGCATTAGGAATTGTTTCACTGATTATAAATTTGGAAATAAGAATTAAATTGTATTCATGTCATGAGCAAATTAAGCTGTAAGGGTTGTGTGAAATGGGAAGATTATCCTTGCAGTGTGATCAGATCTTCAGCTCTTCAAACATTTACAAAATACCCCCAGTTTTGTTGTAAATCTGTGCTTAATAAGCTTGCTGCTTTCATATAAGAGGAATGCTGCCTCTCTCCTGATTGGCAAGAGTAAGGCTAAGAGACRTGTATAAAAATCCTTTGAATGGTCACCTTGCTTTGGGGGAAATATTAAAAAGTAATGTGGGAAACAARTATTGTTGGGGCCTCAAAGCTTAGAAATAGTGTAAAACTATACTTGAGCTACCCAGCATCTTCAAAGCCTTCTCAACTTGAAAGTTTTTARCTCAATTTTTTTATATCAATTCCAGTAAATATTTATAAAAGGATTCCTTTGTAATTTTGTTTCTGTTACAAACATAAAAATTTATATCTGGTAATTATGAAATTGCTTTTGATGACTATCAAGCCAATATGATAGTAAGCAATCAAAATGTATAATCAAAAATAAGCAGAGGACAGAATTTTTAGTTTGCATGACTACATGAAGCCTGAAATCTTGCAATAATTCCTGCTTGCTTTTATTGTATTAAGCGTTTTTTAATTTTCCCCTTGATGAAAGTCATGTTGCTCAGAATTACAACATTGCAAATTATTTTGTAATATTTTAATAGAAAATTCTGTGATGTAATAAGCAAGAAAACTTTTAAGACTATAATTTGGATTCCATTGTTTAAAAAAAAAAATGTGCTATCAACAGCATTACCTGATTTTACTTGTGTTTAGCAAGTCTCCATTGAGATAATTGCTTTYTGTCTCTTCCAAACTCTCTAAAATTTGAGCTATGTTTTTGTTAAGCATGTTGCTAAAAAAAAAAAATAAAATGAAAGCAGACTATTGGTTGAATTTGGAGTAACCAAAAATTKTAGTAGGCTATTTTTTACAGAGGAATAATACGAAAGTGGGCCTAGCAATTTGTACCAGATAGCAGGTAGGGAATATTTGTACTGTAAGTCAGGAAGAGGCTCAAACCTCAATTTTCAGTCACTGGTATATCTTTTAAAGCTGGTCCTTAATACCGGCAGGAATCGTGAAATTTCTTCTCTTTAATAATAAGCTGTATTTATTCCAAATGCTGTATTGCCATATTGATTCTGAAGCTGGTTATTCTGATTCCTAACAGTGTGGACAGTAYCTAGTCCTATCTTGCAAAGGAAAATCTGAAATTTTCCCCAAAACAATGCTATATTGTATATCTGTGCATACGATGCAGGGGTCATGGCAAGTGTAACAAAGATCTTAGTCTAACAACTAGTAGTCTTGCTTCAATAGTTGGAGTTTTGGATGATAATTTTTGGCCACGATATGAGCTTCTGCTTGTACAAACAACTCTATTTTTGTGAGTAGAAAATCTCATCTGTTTGAGAAAAAAGCTCTAAAATTAAGAATAGATTTTTGAGACTATTTTATTTAGTGCATAGCTCTTAGTTATTCTGCCTGAATACTTGCAGACAAAATACATAGATTCAACTAATGCCTACATCTTGCATCAGAGTAGATTATATTAGCTTCTGGGATATAATAAATCCGTTGGGTCCAATGCTTGAATTAACATAATAATTAAAGTTTCAGCATATTGTTGTAGGTCACAGTAAGAAAATGTTTAATCTTTCTGTATTCATCTGCGTACATTGAAGGCATGAGGAGGTCTACAGAGACTGAATTAAATTTAAAAGTATCAGAAATAAGCAGAGTGTTTTTAARAAAAATGTGAAAAAGATAGATTTAGCTTTGTGGGGAGCTGTTCRTAATTGTTATTGTTCTAACAATAAAAGATACAGCAAAATTGGGTCACCAATCAGTRCAGCTCATTTAATGAAAGAAAGCTGTATGTATAGTGCAGCCAAAATACAGAATTATCCTGCATCTGCCTGCTGAGGGATTTGGGATTTTTTAGTTCAGATTCTATTGAATTGTCCATGGTCAGCTACTACCAGAGGGGGGAGGAAAAAAAAAAAAAGAAAAAAAAACTTCCAAAACTGTGGATTGGAGGGACCGTGCATCCGCTCCAGTATGTCAAGTGACAGTTACCCGGCTCTGGGGGTGGCAACAACAAAGCTCCTACAGTGTTAAGGTGGGGGGAAGTGCATTTTGCAAAACCTAACGGCAGCCCTAAAAAGTGATAAAAATTAACAGGAGGGCTTCATGTTCTTTTGAGCCAAGCCAGTAAATATCCAAAATTACCTTCTATTAAKTCTCCTCGCTTGCCAAGGAAAAATATTTAGAAGTTGATTACTGTATCATCAGGAATGTGTCAAGGTACAGCTTGTCTTAAATCTACTTTGGAAATCCAAGATGAATTCCTGAATTTCAATGGAAATCTTATCTTTAGGAATAGCTTTTCTGAAATAAATCTTTGCTATCTTTGCTATCTTTATCTTTGGTAAATGRACTTACCAATTTAGTTATTTAAGGGGTCGATTGCAAACCCAGAATGAGTGAGGATAATGGTATGTGCTTCAAAAGTTGTCTGTTATTTGAGTTGTGATATTCTGAGATGCTGGACTTTGATTGCTGTTGAGCTCTGTTTGAGGCTGTACAAATGGGTTAAAGAAGAGTTGGAGAAAAGGTGAGGAAAGGAAATAAAAATGGAGGGACTGAAGTCACCTAAACTGGTTCTCAGCTTAGTTGGTTTCTTGTATAGCAGCATGGAAAAGCTACTTATTAGCTTTATTTGAGGGAGGCAGGGGACACAAATTAGAGGGACACGGCAATACAAAACAGCAGCTGCATAAGCTACTCGTGGATGCCTCAAACAGTAGTCACAATTTCATGGAAGCAGGTTTGTGCGTGTTGCCAGCTTTTGCTTATGAAAGTGAAATGCTTCGGTGCACCCATTGTCTCCATCTCCACATAATAAATAAATAAATAAAATCTTTTAATAATAAAATGATCCAAACAAATTATCCTGGAGTTAATTTGTGTTCTACCTCTAAATTTCACTTTAGAAATCCAATGGAAAAGAATACAAGCAGAAGGGAATTAGTAAAGAGTGGACAGCTAGTCCACAGACGTGTTGTTCAGTAGTACTTAAGCAGAATTAGAACGATGGACACGCTTCTTATTTWAAATAACTGTGCCACTGAAATTCCATTGTATTTGAGCACACACWTTACCTCGAGAGCAGTGCTGAGCAGAGGGATTCTAATATACTTTAAACACAGCATCCTGTTAGTGCCACAATTGAATGCTATAGAGGTTGCAATCAAAACTCTTGGGGAGTCTGTAGGGAGTTGGAGCCTGGAGGAGAAACACGGATAACAGTTACGSAGTGCTTTCTTGACTGGCAGACACAACACTTCCCTTTCTTCCCTAGAAGTTCAAAAAGGTTTAAATAACTTTAGGAATGTAACTGGCCTGATATTTCAGTGATTATTGCTAGTGTTCTGTGTGAAGAACACTTCCATTTTAATTAATTTGAAGTTATCCAGAGTCATCATGGAATGATTTTAAGAGTCTAATGAGGTGCGCTCAGCAGAATCGAGTAACTTGTGTATTGTACTTTGTAAAGGACTTTGGCTTTACTCATTTTCTCAGGGTGTTATAAAASAGAGCGAGATTTTAGAAAAATAAAACCATATTCAGCAAACCAATGAAAACAGTAGCTTGTAGAATAAGACTGAATTACTACCTTATAGGTTTTATAGTATGAACCTTTTCTGAATGCATACTTGTCACTCTGGCTACTGCACCATGGAATTTTCCTAATGTAGCAGGTGTAAGACCTAACTGGCCTCTGGGGCAATGTGTCTAAACAACTGATGGGTAATTACTGGGGACCTCTGAGGCACAGGCACGGGAAGAAAAAAGTAGAGGCGGCCAGTAAGAGCATTGATGTTTGAATTATGATTTGAAGCAAATTTTCAGTTACTGTATAGCATAGAGAAGAAAAAAAAATCATCTTATTTCTTCTGAAGAAAATGGAAGTGGTTCGTTATTACCTGCGGTTTGCTTAGCATTTTTGCCTACAGGTAGCATTTTRTAGTTCTTGTATTCAGATAGTCACCCGAACTGTGCTCCTTGCCCCCCACACCAGTGGGCAGCTGTGAGAAACCAGCAGTTGTGTTCAAAGTGCTTAAGGAGACCCAGCCTGTGCCTTTTGCAGCACTGTGCTGCCAGAGACCCAGACTTGAGTCTTGCTTTTTTTTTTTTTTTTTTTTTTTTTTTTTTTTTTTTTTTTTTTTTTTTTTTTTATCAGTTGGGAGATGGAAATTCCTGGAAAACAGACACTCGTTGCTGAAACGTTTGGTCCGAGGGTGGAAGCTCCATTATTCCCCGCTTACCCCTGTCCCCAAAAGAATAGTCCAAGAGGTGAAGCCAGCAGCTGTAGTGAAGCCGGTCTTAGGCCCTGGTGTTCAGCCAGCTTTCGGACCCTCTGTGGAGAAAGGTAGAAGTAGCCAGATTTGGAAGTGATCTGTTACGCCTGTCACCCTATCCCTTGTATGGTGATTTCTTGTGAGAAATTTTAGATTATCTTTTCCCTTTGTGGTTTTACATTAATGTTCTTTGGGTAATTATTTCATTGCTGRTCTTTTCTTTATTCACAAGGTATAAGACTATGTAATAATAAACTCCCTTCCAGTAGTAATAAATATCCAAATAGAATGGACAGCTGTGTTTTAGACAACTAAGTTCTTCAAAAAAGGAAAATATTTGTTGATGTGTAATTTGTATTTCTAAGATGAGTGCCTGTTTCTGTAAGRGTTGTTCTCTCTTTCTGTCCATAACCTTTCTTCTACCCTTTCCCCACACCTGAGAAATTAGATCTTCAGTTCTATATTGGATGTGCTTTGGGGTGAATGGAGTGAATCTGTCAAATTATCTATTACATTGTAAGTCTCATACCTTCTTAGGCATATTTATTGCATAAATAACAGGATAAATTATCTGTGGAGTAAATGTGCTGTCTTCAGTGGAATTGTAGCAGCAGATAATTTGACCCAGTAATGACWGCAAATCTTTGCTCTAAAATGTCAATACAGCACTAGTGGCCAATTATTTTTATACTCTGCTAATCCGCTTTCATTTTTACAATATTACTACAAGCTTCTGTAAAAAGACTATGGGTAACATCTCAGTAGGGAAGACTTCTTATCAAGCAGTTTAACAAGATTTATTGACTCAAAAAAAAAGGATAAGTAGGTAATAATGGAGTCATAAAAAAGCTTCCAAAATTTGCAAATGCAGAACATAGGGAATCCTGATTATTTTACTGCTTTCTGAAGTATTTCCTTGAATTTCTTCAGATTTGCAAAGGATAATTAAAAAATCATYCTACTTATTTTTATAATACGTATTTAAAATGATCCTTCTAGGATGAATGTAGATATGCCTCTTTTCTACTCATTGCTAAAAATAAAGCAGTGCACAGTGTTAATAAATACCATTTWAAAATATGGTTAGGCCAAAATGATCATATTTAAAAAATATGATCAATTAAAAAATAAAAAATCTCATGAAAAAGTATCAGTAGTAGGTCTTTAAAAGTCATGTTTTTATGTAGCAAAMTGGTAACTTATTAAAACATAATTAAATTCTCTTAAAACTAGTGCATATTGAAAAAGAAGGGAAGAAATGCTAGAMAGAATTGTTCTCTGTTTCAAAATACAGGAAAGCATGTAATTGTTACTTAAAGACACCCAATAGATGCATTTAAAAGTTTCGAATCATCTTCCCTTTTATCACTTATGAGGGAAAGCTTTAGCCAAACATACTGAAAAGGGGAGGGGAAACAGGCTTAAGGGCTTTAGTATGCATTATGTATGTGTTTAAGAAGCTCTTTGATACTAGAGAGTCAGGACCACTGCAAGGGGGCCTGTTTGCCAGTGCTGAGCTTTGCAGTGGCAGTGACTGAGCCTTGAGACTTCAACAGACGAGAGCATTTTTTTAACGAGCAAAACATGACGCTAGAAAACATGTGTTAGGTCATAGTACTCTGCTCCATCAGAAAATGGGATTACATTGACAGCTATCTATATTTATTAGAAAAAAACTGCTTAGATATGTCTACGTTTGCAAGCACGTAAATCCAGATTTTCACATAGCCATATCAGAAATTGCTCTTTGAAATTTGTGGTTATTATCTATAGAGAACTCTGATACTGTATTCTCCAGAGATAGATCTTTGTATACATTTACAGAGCTCTTAACCAAAAGAATTGCCTTGTTCCTAAATATCATAACCTAAGTTTTGATTAGGAAATATGATCATATTATTTTAAATTTATTTGGCCTTTTACCAATTTTTWAATATGTCTCCATTATATTTTTTTATATTTTGCTGCTCTATACCCAATGGAAATAGACCTTTTTTTATTATTAAGTGTCATTCTGGTGTTCAGATATGATTGGGCATTTCCAGCAGCTCCAGATTTATGAGAACATCAAGCAGTGTATAACTTAGCCTACCCGTGCCTCGCAGCAGGAATTACAGTGCAGTAAGAATGGCCTTCAGAGAAAAGAAACCAAGATAGATGAAAGAAAGGGTTGGGACTATGCGGGGAGAACTGAAGCAAAAAGGAAAGAAAAATAAAAGTAATTCAGGTGCAGTCCAAATACTTGTAGGCAGAAATATCACAGTCCTACTTAAGTTTATATCATCATAAAAAAAGTTATAATCATAAAGGTTTTTATGTATGTTGGGAAGCCATTTGAGTGTTTTATSTACATTTTGTACATAAAATCATAATCATAAAATGATTCTTTCAAGTGCTCTGAATTTGCCCCTAGATGTCTGCTTCTTATTTCTTTTTTTCTGCTTACTCACATTTGTAAGTGCAGTTGGTTGCACTTCTGCCTAAATATCTGTGTAGGTATTAGTCTGTGAAGTACAGAGGCTTCAGCTGTCTTTCTAACCATGATGCTGATAGAAGCCACTATTGTCATACAAGGAATTTTAGTACAAGTAATTGTACTAGTACTTCATTTGCCTCTATTCTAAAATACTTATTTTCTGTGTCCTGTAGTTTTTAATCTAGMTATGTAGTTGGTTTTTGTTTCTAGAGAGAATACAATTCTGATCCTAAATCAAGAAGTGTCTATGYAGTATTCATCACTTAAATGTTTACGGGCTGTCATTTTTTTTTTTTTGTCCAACTACATTCGTAAACAGAAATTAAAAAAAATCATTCCTTAAAGTGCAGTAATTGTTAGTCTATTTATAATATGGAGGAAGATAATTTGASTTTTTGATTGAGTATTAAAATTAAAAGTTAAGTTAAAGAAACTACCGAAATATTGTTATTAATGAAAGAGATCTTTTCCTACCTTTATCTCCCTTTAGAAGAAAAACCTGTTTCTTAAAATCTTAAAAATTATCTACAACTTTTAATTTAGTTACATTTAGTTTTTGATCACAAAAAAGGATAAAACAAAATGATCAGTCCATATTCTTTCATAAATCAGAAATTCATTTTAAAATTGTGTCAAGTTCAAATTCAGTTTTCATTTGCCTTTGACTGATGTGCATTTTTTAGTTTACAAAAATATTCTACGTTTCAAAGATGCTACTATGGACAGTTAATAAAAATCTCGCCACTTTACTGTAAATAGGAAAAGGATATGGTGTTTTAAGGGCTGAAAGTAGGAAGAGTATATAGGGATATTTTGGGGCCCATTTTTGATGCTTAGTTGGAGATAATATATAAAAAGTTAATTTACCRTGTGCTTATTGTTACAGTTGAAATATCATGGCTAATACAGTCTGTAGACCAGAAGAGCTTTCTGATGTCCCATGTCATTTGGCCATTTTTCATCTACTTTCTGATGGCAGTTGAAGCCAACTCTGAGAGTGAAATGCTTCCCAGGAGAATGCTTAGGGCCGCTGTTGCTGCTTCTCATGCTAGAGCTTACTAAAGGAGAATATAGTTTTATCTGAATTATTAGCCATGCAACACTGAAACAAGATGACAAATCCTTATAATAATGCACATTCTACTTTGGAAGGTTTTGAGATTCTTCTTTGTCTTGAGAATGTAATGTCTAAAAATAAGTTCCTTTAACATTTATAACTGAAGTAATAATTTATAATTTGATAATTTAACTGTACTTAAAGAAATGGGAATGGATTGTCATGGAAATGCCGAGAATTGCTTGCTCTACTTCTGCAAAGACATTTAATTCAAAAAGTCCTAGCAGGGAACAGTGCCCCATAAGACTTCTTCAGTCCTTCTATAAAAACCAGTTCACTTCAGTTGAGCCTTAAGTTTTTCAGGTCTCCTTTGTTGCTGCAGGTTTCTTTCATAGAATATATTCCTCGTATACCCGGTAACTTGGAAACGTGCTGCTTGCTCTAAGTGTGAGAGAGATTCTTTTAGTATCCTCAGTGGGCTGGAAGAGGTGATGAAAGATTATTCGCATATTTATTTCCCATGTTTATAGGAAGCTGAAAAAGGTTGCAGATACTCTCTTCCAGACAGGYTCTGCAGCCTGACACCAATAGCTTTGTTTCCCACCTTGGTAGCTTATAGGTAGACATTCCTTCAGTGAGGCAAACTTGAGCACAGGTTTGAAAAAAAGGTGACAGTTGTGTCACATTTCTCTCCAAAGATGGTCATTTTGGTTTCCCTTTTACAAATCACTTTTGTTGTAGTGGTTCTCATTATAGAGACAAATGCTACATATTCCTGTACTCTCTCTCTCCTTTTAGTATAAAACTGACTTTAAAAAATGGCTCATTATGCACATAATACCCTTCCATTGGCCTTCCCTGTGCATCTTTGGAAAACTTATTGTTATGCTGTGCTTATTTTAACTGGAGTTAATTAGGACCAGAAAATTACTCACTGTTTAGTATTGCATCCAAACCCCAGGACATGCGGTACAGATCCCATAGTGCTGTGCAGTGCCATAAAAGAGAGAGATGTTCAGTTAATGTTTCGAAAGCTTCAGTTGTTAGCACTGGAAATGTTCTTTATCAGATTGCTCAACTACTTAACTCTATGTGTATGTATATATAAAATAAGCTCTTTTATGTCTTACTTGCTCATTTGAAATATACGTGAAATATAATACCAACAGAGGCAAAGCAATTTTAAGGGGGTTTTTTTATTATTTTTGTCTCTAATAATTCACATTTTAACTTCTGATGATAGTGGAAAATGAATGTAAGCCTTTCAGAAGGCCTCAGCAAGGAGCAACATGGTTTTGGTGGTTCCCCAGAGCGGGCCTGGATATAGGATCTTTTAGTGGCGACACAGTTTAGTTTTCTGTTTCAGAGGGAGAGCTGCTACAATTGACTYTTGTGCAGCTCTTCCTCGTAAGGTGCGGCAGGAGAGAGCCAGCACAGGCCAGGAGGGAGGAACTTGCCTGTGTCATCATTCAAGCCAGGCTCATTTTAGAAATGGTATTTGCAGAAGTTTTAAAGTTACTATGAGAAACAATGAAATACCTTATTTTTGCTTTGTAGCATCAGTTTTTCAGCCAGCTGAAGCATGCAGAGTTCTCAGACCATGCTTTCTTCATGTTTTCTTTCTTCATGCAGTCTGGTATTGAAAGCCTCTCTGCTGTGTGGTTGTGTGATTTCTTGAGGTAAACACGAAAGTCAGTTATGAACAAGGATGTGCCATATCCTAGTCTGGAGTGAGAACCGTATACGCCGAACGAATCGACGTTTGGAGTTTAGCTGCCAGGCTGGGCAGTGGGCAGTTCTGGAGGCCTGGAAAAGGCCTCTGGCCAGTTGTTCAGCACAATTTTTTCCTTGGCAGAGTAACTGATCCCTGTATTTGTGTAATACTAGTTTTGTTTCCCACCTTCTGACCTATATCCTCACCGAGTTTTGAGGAGAGTAATGTAGAGTAAAACTAGAATCATAGGATCATAGAATCAGTAAGGTTGGAAGGGAGCTCTGGAGATCATCTAGTCCAMCCYCCCTGCTCAGCAGGGTCACCTAGAGCATGTTAGACAGGGTTGCATCCAGGCGGACCTTGAAGATCTCCAGAGAAGGAGACTCCACAACCTCTCTGGGCAACCTGGTCCAGTGCTCCGTCACTCTCACTGGGAAGAAATTTCCCCTCACGGTCAGGTGGAACTGCCTGTGGTTCAATTTCTGCCCATTGCCTCTTGTCCTGTCACATGGGACAGCTGAAAAGAGTTTGTCCCCGTCCCCTTGTCACCCTCCCTTCAGGTACTTATACACATTGATMAGATCCCCCCTCAGTCTYCTCTTCCCCRGGCTAAACAGGCCCAGCTCTCGCAGCCGTTCCTCACAGGGCAGGTGCTCCAGCCCTCTGATCATCYTTGTAGCCCTRYGCTGGACTCYCTCCAGTAGCTCCGTGTCTCTCTTGTACTGGGGAKCCCAGAACTGGACACAGTACTCAAGATGAGGCCTCGCCAGGGCTGAGKAGAGGGGCAGCATCACCTCCCTCGACCTGCTGGCAACACYCTTCCCAATGCACCCCAGGATACCATCAGCCTTCTTGGCCACAAGGGCACATTGCTGGCTCGTGGTCAACTTGTCATCCACCAGCACTCCCAGGTCTTTCCCTGCAGAACTGCTCTCCAGCAGGTCAGCCCCCAGCTTGTACTGGTTCCTAGGGTTATTTCTCTCTAGGTGCAGGACTTGTCCTTCTTGAACCTCATGAGGTTCCTCTCCACCCAACTCTCCAGCCTGTCCAGGTCTCTCTGAATGGCAGCACAGCCCTCAGGTGGATCAGCCACTCCTCCCWGCTTGGTATCCTCAGCAAACTTGCTGAGGAGGCACTCTGTCCCCTCATCCAGGTCATTGATGGATAAGTTGAACAGGATGGGACCCASTACRCCACTAGCCACACGCCTCCAACTAGATTCCACGCCACTGATGACRACCCTCTGAGCTCTGCCYTTCAGCCAGTTCCCAATCCASCTCACTGTCCACTYGTCTAACCCACACTTGCTGAGCTTCTCTAGGAGGATGTTATGGGAGACAGTGTCAAAAGCCTTGCTGAAGTCAAGGTACAYAACGTCCACCGCTCTCCCCTCATGTACCCAGCCAGTCATTCCATCAGAGAAGGCTCTCAGATTGGTTAAGCARGATTTCCCCTTGGTGAATCCATGCTGACTACTCCTGATCACCTTCTTTTCCTCCATATGCCTGGAGATGACATCCAGAAGGAGCTGTTCCATCACCTTTTCCAGGGATGGAGGTGAGGCTGAYKSGCCTGTAGTTGCCTGGGTCCTCCTTCTTGCCCTTCTTGAAGACTGGGGTGACACTGGCTTTCTTCCAGTCCTCAGGCACCTCTCCAGTTCTCCAGGACCTTTCAAAGATGATGGAGAGTGGCCTGGCAACAACATCTGCCAGCTCCCTCAGTACCCATGGGTACCTCCCATCMGGGCCCATGGATCTGTGGATGTSTAGCCTGCCCAGAAGGTCTCTAATSCTATCCTCCTCAACCAAAGGAAAGTCTTCCCTTCTCCAGACTTTCTCCCTCACATCCRGGCTGCAGGATTCMTGRGGGCTGCCCTTAGCAGTGAAGACTGAAGCAAAGRMGGCATTCAGTAATTCWGYCYYCTCTGWATCCCTTGTCACCAGGGCCCCCGCCYCATTCAGTAGCRGGCCCACRTTTYCCCYAGTCCTCCTCTTGCTGCTGATGTATTTGAAGAAGCCCTTCCTGTTGTCCTTGACATCCCTTGCCAGACTCGATTCCAGCTGGGCCTTCGCCTTCCTCGCAGCRTCTCTGCATACTCTGACTGCAAACTAGTTTCTTTTTGTGTAGCAATGCATGTACTACATGTTAGATATCTTGCTGTTTGTTCTTAATTTAATAAGAATGTCTTTGAAATTACTGGGTCTAGCTTCATTTTTCTGAATAATTCTGAGAAGGGTGTTATCTTTATGACGTGAACCGTTCACGTAAGACTTTCTAATGTACTGTTGTTRATGATGGTTTATGTGGTTAATGACACGAGTATTCATAGGAAAAAGATCCATTTATTTTGTGCTTATAAGTCTGTAGTATTTCATGTACGCTAAGAAGGCATCCTTCCTACAAATTTCTGTTCATTTTGCTCTCCCTCTCCAAATGCAGTTTTGTTTTTGAAGTATATGTTGTGTTTGATTAAATGAAGTGAAAATTAGTGAAGAAACTGCATGATCTAATGATTTCCGAAATGAATTAAATTTGCTATTCTAGTAAAATAGAGTAATTTGTCACTTATCTAGTGTTCCCTGTAAGTCATTTAACTTGAGTGACAGCTATGATTTTATGCTAATCTGAGATGGTGATGAGGGATCACAAAAGCTTATATCACAGTGTTCATACTTCTGGTAATTAATAACTAATTCAATGACGATTATGTRTGTAAAATAGGAGCTAGAAAAGCTCTTTCAGATTTTTTCCTCTGCTACTGGAACATGGCATTATACATGGTTTTGTATCACTTACAATGTTAAATTCTTCCTGCCCAGTGGAATTCCACTTTGTACTTGAGTCTACTTAAATGTACTACAGATTTTACTTATACACAATGGATACAACTAGTACAGACTTCAGTGCCTTGATTTCATCTGCAGTATCTTTATATGAAATAAACCGGGCTGCAAGAATGTACTTCTATAAACAGAGGTTATGATAATTCAGAGTAGCTGTGGAAGGCTCCGCATGTACCTAACGAAATTCTTACTTCCCTCCTTTTTCCTTTGCATGATTTGCTTACAGGGAAAAGCCTGGGATTGCTCCACTAGCTCCCTTCATCTTTGGAACAAATATTTGTACAGTATTTTTCTGCAAAAGAAAAATTTTTAAAAAGTCCTTCAAAAATGATTTCTCATTCCTCCAAAATCAATTGCATATGTTTCTYGAATGTTTTGCTCTTACATGAAGCTAGTGATGATTATCCTGCAATGGGCTGATTCCCTAATAAAGGAGGAAGAAGACAGTATAATGTGGCCGTTAAAGTTGTGTTTTGGGTCTTTTTTATTTTTAGAATTTTTCTGGTGTTGGTAGCTTTTTGTGATACTGTCTGCATTATTCTGTGACATTTTCAGACAAAAGCAGGTTCTTGTTGTAATTTTAGCTGTTCGCTTATAATAACTTGTGAGTGACTTTTCCTTATTTGCTGATTTACATGTAATAAAGCCTTATCTTGTCTGTAATTCAAAGTTTGCTTCAGTATTGCAGCAGTAGATTCTACAACCGATTTCCAGGTATGCTGATAAATAAGATACTCAGGAGTACTGGCTTGGGTTCCTGTTAGAGAATCGATTGCAAGGTTGTGCATACTTTTAAGTATGTCTCAACAGAGAAAAGAGCCAGGGATTGTATTTACCTAATAGGAAAAGGAAAAGAAAAAAATGGCAAAGAAACAGCAGCCTGGTTCCTGGATGTGGGCTTGGAATCCTGAATCTCATTTTCTCCCCAAAAGGCTCTCTGACTTTTCTGCCAAGAGTGGTTCGAGGCGAGCARTTGTGAAGGAACAGAAAGGGACGTGAGGAAGGGAAAGAAGAATAGAAAGAAAAATTAGTTACCTCAAATGAGATAGCGGAAAACTGATTGCCTATATAGCAGTGTCAGTACTTCATCAATAACTGTTGAATTCATTTTAAGAAGTAGACCATCTGTACTCCGTGTGAATTAATAATTTCTTAGGCATTATCATAATTTCATCATTTTGGTTTCAGGTGTTGGTTTAGGGCTTACTTCTTAAATTTGTTAAGCAGACAGTAGTCACTTGTGTTTCTGTCTGACTGCATTCTTTATTTCTATATGTAGTCCAGTAACTCTTTTTTATGTAATTGGGAAACCAGATAAATTCAAATGTGTGTATAAAAGATGGAGAAAAAATATTTTATTCTAGTTTTCTATCTTTAGTTACAGTGAGTGATCAATAGAATGATATAGGTTGGTCTTCTAAAAGGGCAATATGCTGACATACCTTGTGTGTGATACCTCCTGAAAYACCTTTTTGTTCAGTATTGCATACCATGTGTAGACAGAATTCCCATCAAGTGTAATGACAGACCATTAGTTTCTGATTTTTATTTGTTTATTACAGAAGCAGCAGTTTAGGCTGTTTTGCTTTATAGAGTTAGATATCTTCATTAATAATATTTACACGCTGTTATGGTAGAGTTTTCCCTCATTGCATTCCATTCTGAAAGACTWTATTTATAAATAAAGAGCTGGTATGGCGTATAAACATTTGAATTTTAAATCGGCATGACATGGAACGCKAAACAGTACAGCTGGGAACGCATTAGACTGTTTTGAACTGACTTATTTATTCAGTCCATATTTAATGTTTTGCAGACTGTATAGCACTAGTCTGGCTTTCAGAAATAGAATGGAATCAGCCTATTTTCTCTGTGAAAATAGTTCTTTAGATAGATAGCACTTTACTAAATTTTGTTTGCTTCTTACTAGGTTTTCACATGACTTAGGTGCTTGGAATTCCTATTTTTGCAGTAAGTGTATTTTAAGAGTTTAGGTTTCTTCAGCCTTAAAGAAATATTATAGATATTATTAAGTGACTTTGATTTGTTCCATCTGGACATTATTTCACTAGTCTTATTATTAATACCATATCTACATAAGGTCAGACTGTCCAGGAGTATGCGTTTGATTTAAATCAGGCGTGGGCACACGATGATATTTTTATTGAATCAGCAAGACCTATGATTTGATTTAATGCTGCMTAGATGGAGACTAGATATGCTGTAAATCTTGACGGAGTGCCACTGTAGGATAGTAGAAGTCCACCAAAGCCTACGGAAATATTTCTTTTAGACTTTTCATCAGACCCTTAGGACTTAAATGAACCTGCAAAGCAGCAAATATTGAAACCCTTGTTGACTTTAGTTGGAAACAAGAATAAATTCTACGTGAGAAAATAGGAAATGCACCCTTTCTGCCTTGTGAGGTGTTATTAATAAAACACACTTTCTGAGACCTCTCTATGATGTAAATAGCTGAGATGTCTTTATAGATAGATAGATAGACAGATAGATAGATATAGATATATGCACATACACACACACACACAGATGTATGCATATCCCATTATTCAGGATGTTAACGGAAGTAATAAGCAATAATTTAATATGCTCAGAATACAGAATGAAAACATGTTAAATTCAGTTATTAGTGTTCATAGTTTGTTGTGCTTTTTCTCTCCAGGTAATTATRTTTCAGTCATTAAATTAAAGTGCAGCACTTGATACTGGCTGGAATGACTGCCATGCATTTTAAATGCTTTCTCTATTTTKTAAGTGTCATTAAGTGATAATTTAAAAAACAAACAAACCTACCACTGTACACTATTGGTTATTAATACGGTTTGTTCTTAATTCATTCTTTAAAATTAAGCAAGAAGGTACTATGGTGTAGTGGTAGTTTATAGCTGCTTTTAAAAAAATATTAGAATATATTTTAATAATAATTTTTCTTAGGAATCTACCCATTCTAAGTCTCTCAAAAGTACGAGAGACTTAGTGCAGAGATGATTACTGGTTTTGCTTCATGGCTTTTCTGTTCTGCATCTGACATACAAAATGCTTTGACATGTTATACGTGGCTTCTGCAGTGTGTCTRCTGGAAATGTCTATGTTTTTCAGTGTGTATTTAAAACAAGGCACAGTAAACCTTTGTAACCCAGTTTCCTAGTCCTGATTCTGCAGAATCCACAGTAGGCTGCACTGAGCAGAAGCTGTCCAGCAGCAGAGCTGTGCCTCTTCTACCTTTAATCTTCCCGTTTCGTATCTGGGCAGAGCAAGGCAGCATCACCATTACCATCCCTGAGCACTTGCCAGGTGCTAGTGCTACTTTGGGCGCAAAGATGACTGAAGTTGAATTCAAGTAACCATAAAAAAAGGGAGGGGATTTTAATTTTTCATGAGGAATGCATTAATCGGAAGACTGGAGAAATGCAGAGAAAACTTACAGCTACATCCGCTTTCGTTGTCTCATCTTTTTTTTCTTCTTTTTAATTTTGTGCAGTTTGTCCAAACTAGAATATTGTCTTGKTAATTAGTATTTGAATTCATGTAGTAGCTGTCTACAGTGTATAAATAAAAGTTATTTTTGTGTTGAGATTCGTCTTGTAAAAAGATACTACAACACTTCCATCAGTTTGAAATCAACAGTTTCCAGAAGTCATTCTTTTACCATACCAAAAAAGTGTGTTTTCACAAGTGTCAGCTMCAAGTGTACCAATCATCTGCTGAAAAGTGTGGTGGTTCTTAACAGGCAGCAGGTAATGGAAAATGAGACGAAATCTAGCTGAGTATCCTGACTCTCTCATTAGATGTTCAGTCGAGCCATGTGACCTTTTGTCTTGCAGACATTTTTTCTAGCGGTGAGATTCCTCACAATAAAAATCAAAGTTGTTCTTTTGTTAACTAGTGATGCCAGGAATGATTTTCCTGACATATCAAAATGTTACTGAACCATTTCAGCGTTTTCAACATTAGTTTCCTACAGGCTGTTTACAGTAGAAATCTCATTTTAATGAGTTTGACTAAAACAGTAGCTACTGTGAAAAGGGAGGGAGTTGCTGCTTTTAGCCACAGCTGGAGCTTGCCTGGAGAATCAATAAAGTTTGATTTTTAYGTTGGAAATGAGACTGGGAGCATCTGAGCTGCTGGTCATCCTTTCAGTCCTCAGTTGTGCTAGGCCTTCCAGCACCCTTTAGCTACCCGTAACTACTGAAATCCTAAATGTCAAATGAAACCAATGAAGTGAAACCAATCTGGATCAGGAATGCGTCAATTCATTTAGAGTCCCCTAGTTACACCATTGGCCTGAGACCATCATCTTTGTGGTTCGGCATATGTAAATAAAACCAAATTCGGTATATTTGGGTGGAGCTTCTTGTTAGGATTTTGCTACATACTTCAGCAGATTGGTTTTGACATACTTCTCATTCCGAAAATAAAGAAGATGGTTTCCCTCTTTGAAATAATGATTCCCAGTGATATGTGTCATTTACAGTAAAATCTTCAAGTTAGTGTAAGCATTGCTGGTAAACCTACAGAGTAGTGTTGTACAGATTTTCCAACCTGGTTCTGAGGCAGTAGAGCTGTGCATATGCAGTATTGCACTGGTGGATCTGGTTAGTTCAGACCTCGGGCTGCGTGAGTAAGACTGTAGCTTCTTCACCTCCCTTCTCAGAAAAACCTTCAAGCAGGCCCAACCCAGGAGCTCTGCAGTGTGCTTCTGGTTCTAGAGATGCTCTGTGTAGATCCAGGTCAGAGTATGTTTTCCAACTATATTTGAATGCTGTGCGTTTCTTATATGTCCGAAGTGCCAGAAAATGATTGAGTGATAGGTGAGCTATCCAAATTAGCCAGCTGGAAATTCTGAAGGTTGAAGTTGTCTTGAATCCCACAGAGGGGAGGATTAATCTTCTAACTCTGCAGTGCATGAACGCACTGATGTCAGATTACAACCTTTCCCAGCTATCCTGGGAAATAGCTAATCTTCTTCTAGAAATCTGAAGTATGGCTGTGACCTACCTGACAAATACCAGCACATCGATGCGGTGTTATGCTACCCTAGGGAGTCTTGTTACTGGTTTACAATGCAAAGCCTTCACAGTCAAGCTCTTCATCGTAATACTACAGCAAGTTCTGATGACAGAATATGCTAAACCCAATCCTCCCATGTAAAAATAGCAAATAATGGACACTTYGTTTTCATAGGTGAAGCAAAAAGAGCTGTCAGAAAAAAATAAGATTAAAGGGTTTTTTTCCCCTCATAGTTTTTAAGTTTCTCAATCAAAACATCTTTCTGAAGTAAAATTACTTTTTTTATTACTTTGATTTGGGGATTAATCTTTTTTAGGATTAGGATAATTTTTAAACAAGTGAATGTTAGTTTGAAGCAAAGCCAAATATTTTGTTTAAAAATCGAATGTTTCAGCATATCTAAAAAAAGAAAAGAAAAACACTGAAAAGATATCTTTAAATTTCAGTTTCAAACTCTATACACTTTTGTGGCTGAAATTACTAATTACATTGTACCTCCGACTCAGGAATACTTTACAGAAATTCACCGAATGTGGTATCTTATTGCTCCCCTAATCAGCCTGATCATACAATTCTTCCATCTAGTCTCTGCCCTGTGAGTTGGGGGGAAGCTTCGTATGGAATTGGTTTTAATCAGCTTGTGTGCCAGGGTGAACATGGTACAATAATCTGAAGGGAAGAACGGCATTATCTCTTTAATACTTGTTAGGGAGCATGTATGAAGATCATTAAACTGATCAGCTAATGACAATACCAAGAAGTATCGCAGGCCTTGTTATAGAAGCCACAAGGAATGGGAACAAGTTCAGAAATTAAAACTGAATTATTTAGAGTGCATAATCCATTGTGGCATTGATTGAAGAAGATACTGCAGAAGGAAAAAAATTCAGAGATTACCAGTAGTGATTTTACTGAAAGGCCATCCGATGGGATCCATATTAAATAGTTGTTTTCAATCACAGCTGTGCTGATTTGATCTTTCCAATGACAACTCAAGCTGTTTTTTCCAATAAAGAGGTGTAGGGATTTGGCCTTTTATTTTCTTCCTCAAGGAAAATGCTATTAAGTCAAAAAGATTTAGTCTTGAATACTTACAGAAGTGTGTGAAAGATGCAAAAATGTTAACCTTAAAGGCTTTTTCAAGTCTGTGTAAATTGTGGCTCTATTTGCTGTACGAGACGATAATTCTTTTTGTTAGCATTCGGCGCCTGAGTGAATGCTCCTGCTTGCTTCTTCAGGCCCTCCTGCAGGAATGATTTAAGAAATGTGTGTGACTGGCATACATTTATACTCCCGTGCATTTCCACGCCTCTGTAAATGACATGGTTTTACAGAGCTGGTTTACAGTGTGGGATGTACATAAAATATAGTGTATGTTGATTCAGTTTTATCCKTTGGCTTTCTGTGTTTCTAAGCCATAAAATACATGGTACGTGTTGCCTTTTCACAAGTTACCGCATTTAAGATTTATTGCCTATTAAATATAGTTATTTGTGCTGTTTTAATATAGCTTTGCAGTCAGACTGGGATTTTGGTAAATCTGTAGCAAAGAATTTTGCTCTTATGCATTATATGCCTTTCTTAAATATTCACTCAGTGGTATGTATGATATTCCTGCAGTCTACTGCTTAGTGCKTTGAAATCCCAAATCATTTTCAAATTCTTTGTGCAGAATGAGCCATGACTTTTGTCCCCTGCAAAAACATGTTAGGATCCAGGACACATCACTGGCAGTGTAGTTCTGTGGTTTGCYTGCAGATCTGTGATTTGAAACAGGAATTTTTAAGATGTGGAGAACAGATGCAGCAAATCCTGCATGTCCTTAGCATGTGTTGCAATATGTCTCTTATTTACTGTGTCTAAAAGGCTAGGAAGGGTTAGAAGCAGGATGAACAGGTATTTTCCTGCTTCTCTACTCTTGGCCATGACAAAAATAAAAATAAAGATGTGGATAGAGTGCATAGGCAATTTTTTTCCCTCAGTCTTGCACGTGGAATCTAGATCACATTTCAAACAAGTTTAGCGAAGGGTAAAATTTGTCCTAAGGGGTACAAATTTATGGCAGGTAAAAATTGTTTGGTCATAAAGTACCAGACTTTGAAAACTGAAGTATTCTTTTTTCTGTAAGAATCATTATTCAAAGCACCTGTAAGAATGCCATTTTTGTCCAGAGTGGAATTTCTTGTCAAAAAGGAAAAAAATTACTCAAAACTACTGTCCTCCTGAAGCTGGGAGGATGAGATGCCCTTAGGTTAGAGYTTTCCTTACCACGCAACCGTTTCCACTCGCAAGCCTGGACCGCTGGTTCTTAGCTCTTCCCCAGAAAGGTGACTGGGTTTGTCTGTGTCTCCGCTAGCTGGATTTTACAGACCTTACGTCTTTTAGGCTATACCAACATTTTCAGTACATGTAGCTCCTACTGCGTGTTTACTGTGTGTAGTGAACAGCCAAGAGAGGAAGAAGTGTGTGATGTGTATGATAAGCTGCTTCCTGAAGCAGAGGGAACATTGCTGAACCTGGAGCTTGAAACTGGAGATTGACTGGGGATTTTTTTGTTTTTGTTGTTTGTATTTTGTAAGAGATGTGTCCTCAAAAAGTAACAGGGAAGAGTGCCTCTAAAGGCCCTCAGGGACTTTTTTTTCCTTTTTATAGAAGTATTTACTTTAAAAATAGACCTAGACTGTGAAATCCAATTGTGAATTTCCTATGGCAGATGCTGTGTAAGGCAGTGATAGCTCCGAGTTGTTTGATTTGGATTGAGAGTCTGCTAAAGCCTGGTTTGGGCTTTATACATAAGTTGAATAAATTCTTTGTTTTTTAAAATAATGATCTGATTGGATTAAAAAAAAAAGTCTGAAGGATTCTGCAACAAATCAGTGAGACAGCACTTCAAAATAGTTGCCATCTATTAATTTTTAATATTCTTACTATAAATCTGAGCTAAAATGTGATTACTGTCTGTAGTACTATCCAAAATTACTTTGTAGTCCTATATGAACTTACTATGCTGCACTATCTAAAGTAAAAAGCAGCATTACGTATAAGTAACATCTGTGTTACACCTACAGCCCAGTGTAGGGCGACTGCGGGTGAGACGGCACAGTAGTTGACAGATAAGCCCAGGGACTTTTCCAAAAAACCATTCTCTCCTGTCTGTTTTTTTCAGGCTTTCATTCACTGGTCTCTCTTAAATTCACACTGTCATTATTTCCCTTGCCTATATATTCATCCATACATTTGGTTTCTGTGCTGATTATGTCATGGACTGAGCTACGCAGCTGTGTTCCTGCAGTTGAGTTTTTTTGTTCTTACTGATGATGGAATTTGATGTCACCAGGTTTCCATACCTTTATTCTTATGCTGCACTAACACTTACAGATTTCCCTCGAAAATTTACTACCACTTATTATTAGCTAAATGTAAAAAATCCTATGATTTTATATAGCTGCAGATCTTTGTACAAGCATAATGTAATATTGGAGAGAGAGAGAGTGTGTGTGTTTSCGTGCGCATATATAAGACTTAAGAGATATTGTTATACCTTCTTTTCTGATGAGCCTGAAGACGTAGCTTCTACTATTTGTATTTCTCAGTCACTTTCAGGATAAGCTACGTAAATAATCAGTATGGTACCTACTAGCTAATAAAAATGCATCCTAGAATAATGTATCTAAATGTCCTGAAATAGATTCTTAAGAAAACATTTTTGTAGTTTTGATTTATTCCAGACCTTAGGCTTAATCCCTTGATTATCTAGGTTCTGCATTCCTTTAGAGATGCTGAGATTTCAGTGGGTGTTGGAGAAGATCTGAGCTTTGACTGAAACAACACTTTGGTTTATGTGTTCACTTAAACATTATGTTCCTGTAGATGTTCCAGATGAAACTGTTTATCAGCAAACGTATTAACATTACTTAAAGTACATTTTCCAGGTTTAATGATAGCCATGAAAATTCTGCAGGAAGACATCTAAAAATATGTTCACAGTAAACCCCACAGTTACCTTTTATACCCCATGTATTTTAATCATTTAAAATGAATTACTTTGTGATACAGTGCTTAATACTAACACTGTTGAATTACTTATACAAATAATAAATGAATATTATTTTTAATTTTGTGCCAGTGATTTATTTGTTTTTGTTTTTCCTTTTCTTTATCAGGAAAAGAAGAATATATTGCRACGTTCAAGGGATCAGAATACTTCTGCTATGATTTATCGCAAAATCCCATACAGAGTAGCAGTGATGAAATAACTCTGTCATTTAAAACACTTCAGAGGAATGGACTGATGCTTCATACAGGAAAATCTGCTGATTATGTCAATCTTGCGCTGAAAAACGGAGCTGTCTCCTTGGTCATTAATTTGGGCTCAGGGGCCTTTGAAGCACTGGTGGAACCTGTGAATGGGAAATTTAATGACAATGCCTGGCATGATGTGAAAGTAACCAGGAACCTGCGTCAGGTAACAGTACAATGGATACAAGAATAACTGGCTTTGTTTTGACTAGATGTGTGATGATTTGAAAGTTGCATAGTGTGACATTGGATGTTTAGCAAGCATTTGATTAGTGTTTTATTTGCATAAAGAGGGATATTCCTGCCACACTTGAGCAGGGGCAGATCTAGAAAGTAGTGGGGCTAGTGGCTGTCTGCATGAGACAGTATTACAGTCAAATGTCTTAAAGACTGTGGGTATCACTTAAGTGTTTCACTAGTACCATTGTCTGCCCTTCTGGTCTTGTATTAGTCAAGACTGATAACTTTCCATCGGGCGTGAGTTTCTCTAGTTGAATTGCAACTCTTAATTTAAACCAGTGTTTTGTTTGTTTTTCTCTCTTTAAAAGTGGGCAGTAAATTCATTACCAGATGGTTTATATGCTGTGTGGAGGCATCTTGTGTGTCGTGCCACATTTAACGAAACAAAAACAGTGGAAAAAATATTTAGGAAATTGCATGCTTATTCTTGGTGATGTGAAAGGGGGTTTGTACTTCGATAATTGAATTTGAGGATGGGATGGGAGGGATGCGGGTGAAGAGAATTCCATGTATGTGTGTATACTGTATGTGTTAACTAAATGTACAATATATGCACGTATGTGGCAGTAAACTGTTATGTATACTAATGTTCTAAGATACTTTATTAGTAGTAACATGTAACCTTGTGAAGTGCTATATTTTGCTGCCCTAAATGTCTGTCTTAACAAATATCCTTAACATATTTGTTATTTCTCTAAACAGTTGCAGCTTGATTGGAATATCTTTCGTTTCCCTTTATTAAAACAGCCCTGTCTTCTGGAGCTGTTAACTAA
>NW_028185295.1:742920-876291 GCF_003343005.1 Rhea americana
TCATACCCAGTTCTCAAGTTCTTTAGGTTTGGCCCAGGATAGATTCAAACACTGCTTTTTCCATCCATCACTAAAACCATCATGATCTAGCTACTCTAGAAGTTGCAGTCTGAAGGTCTTTGCTGAACTGGTTTCTTCTGTTGAGTTGATTTCTTTTAACAGTAAACAAGATTGTAAAAATGGCTAATTTCACCTCATGAGTTGACAGCTCTCTGTCATTATTTGGTGTTGGAAAGGGAATGAGGGTAATACTAGTAATGGTTCCTCCGTTTAGGTTTCCCAAGCAGTTGTAGTTCTTAGTTATAGACACAGGAAACATATCACAAGCTCAGTGTTAGTTTGCAGRTTAGTTTGTTCTTTTTGTTTAGCTAAAGTAAGCCATACAGAAGTACAAATAATGTCTCAGATGGTTTGGATGAGTGAAATGAATTTCCACAAAAGAAGAGTGTTTTCCCCTCAGCCGCAGAAGAGAAATGGGAGCTGCATGGTGCATTTTACACAGGCTATGAAGAGGAAGGAAAGCTTTCCTCTACTTTGAAAGGAATAGGCAGGGCACACACCCCTCGTAACTTCCTCTTACTTTGGACCCTTGGTTGTACCACAGTAGTTCAACAAAATTTTTATTTAAGATTTAATAACAAATTAATTTTTGACATATTTTGGTTATATTAAGGACTAAATAGCCTGGAACTTTTATATTCAAGGGTCCATGTCAGATCTTTCTGCTACAGTTGTGATCAGTGAAGGCAACTAAATCCACCTGTAAAGAAGGAGAGTGAGTAGTTGGAAGGCTGTTCTCTATAACTTTGAAACTCGCTTCACTGTTTGATGTTCAGAAATTTGAATTTGTTTAGCTTCAGGGCATACCATGAACCTATTGTTTTTTTATTTTCAGTGGATCTATCCTGTACATCAGGAGAGAGATCAGAGTCTCCGATTATGACATTATAGACTGTAAAGTAATACTCAAACATGAAGAAACAGAATTCAAGTTGCAAAGCAACCTTTCACTTACTATTTCCTAGCTTCTGAATTCCTCAGGCAGGCTTTTCAAGACAATATAGTGGATTTATGTAAGCAATTCTGTAAAAAGTTTTGCTCATTATCTTGAGAGGAAGTTTAAGCGAACTTGCTTTACTTTGCATTAGAATGAAGTAGGAGATGAATTAAGAGTCAAGATGACCTGTTTTCTAGACAAGAGCAGATTTATCCTGTTGTCTTGGAGCATGACTAGAAATAGTGCATGGCTTAGTAAGCAAGTAAATATGCCGCACAGCATCTCTGGATTCCAAATCTAACTTTCAGCCTCTAGCAATACTTTATATCACTTGGGCAGCAGTTTGTGATCTCAGATGTGTAAAATTTCCTTAGATTCCAAACCTAAACAACGGAGACTTCCACTGTGAGTCTGTGCCGTATTGATCACTTTAACTGACTCTTGCCAACTGGAGAGGGGTTTATAATAAAATGTCTAAGAAAATGTTGCGTTCCTCCCTTTGAGCTCATTTGTGGTTCACAAGAATGCTGCACTTGAACCATGAAATGATATTTCACCATACACAATCACTCTGAAGTTGATGCTGACCAAAGTTTTGTGGTTAGGGTAACATATGTCTGAGTGAGGACAGTTTTCCCAATAACTACATATAGCTCATATGTTTTGTTTTTCCTTCATATTTATTGAATTGCTAAAAGTACAAAAGTACAAAATAAATTTTCCCAGTAAACTTGCAGCCTTCTTGCAAACTGACAGCTTAATTGTTCTATTGGAGAGCTGTGCTAATCCTCAGTATGAAACTTATGATACTTTTAAGGTTTGTTAGAGATATGTTTATCCAATAATGAAGATTTTAATGAAGTAAACAAAACCTTGGGCTGGATCCAGCTTTGCTGATGTTGACAGAAATGGTTACTGTTACTACCACTGTCAATATGTAGCATCCAGGAGTTGCTACTGTAGCTGCTTTTTCTTTCTTTTAACTGATTGATTGAAACTCTTTTGATTTCTATCAATAATAGTTGGAAACACTCTCCACCTTTCAAGCCTCAGGTCTGAGGGATAGAATAGTGGTAACTTAACTGTTACTTTCATATGATTTTAACTCTAAATGAACTGAAGTTCATATATGCAGAGAATTGAAAATGATTTCTGATTCTTTTTGAAAAAAAAAATGCTTTGGCAAATTCAGCTCAAATATATTAATCATTTTAGTTGACATGAATATTCATTTTTTATTAAGTGAAAGGATTGTTTRGCAAAGGATTGTTCTGTACTGAAGATTCAGTGCTGATTCATCTGTAATTTTTGGACAGTCAAGTTATCATTCATTCTTCCTAACAGAAAAAACAATGTCTTATAAGAATGAAAAGGTGAAAGGGAGGTTATAATGCTGCAGAATTATTTTGTGATTTTGTAAATGAAAGTTTTCTTCTGGTACTTGATTTTGAATTTGAAATAACATTCTCTTAAGGTGGTTTTTGTAGTATATAAATATATATATATATATTTAWRATGCTGTGCTGTGGATTWTTATGTTGAATCTTCCTGTCTCAGAGTAAGGAGAACTAGTGGATGAAAGAGATGAAGTGGGAATACTGGGAAGAGATTAAAACTGTCCTGGGTAATGTCTAATGTGYTTAGGGCCTGTGCTTTAAATAGCCTCCTCCATTTTCCGTTAGCACCTTGTGAACTTCTTTTCTTCAGCATCTCAGTGTAAAGCTCTATAATTTGTACTAAAGAAATAACTATATTAGGACTCATCTCYGTTTAAAAGTTTTGTCACTCTTAGRGGGGCGCTGTGTATGTGGTGTTATTCTGAGAATCYTCTGTGAGTGCAGCTTATTGAGTGCAGGGTCCTTTCCTATGCTAYGTCTCATCTAGATGTTTCCTGCATATCTATGCCAACCTTTTCTTTTTGGAGAACTGCAGTAATGACACGTAGGAATTATCGCCTTCCGCAGAAACATATTTCAAAATGTAGCACTAGGAATTCAGAAGTAGTGTAATTAAGTAGGTGAGAACAGTCCTCTGCGTTTCTGTGCATTTCTTCTACTTTGCCATCTGTGTCTCTGCAACTTCCTCATAATTTCATATGCACAGTTAGTGTCAAAAGGCTTGTATTTATCCACATCCTCAGAAGAAAAAAGGGTGTGAGACCTTTTTAATAAAAATACCAATTGCAGAAGCATTATGCTTATGTGTAGAAGAGTTGCAGCTACAACTTTCTACAGTTTTTAGCCTCCAGACCACAAGTAATGCACCTTTTTCTATCCCACGAACATCTGGGGACAGAGACAGGTGATCCATTTATTTGCCTTTTCATATATTCACTTCTGAGCAGCTAGCTCACATCAGTGGAAGAGGCTTGGATTTTGAAGCAGGCAATATTGCTAGATTGTTTAGGAGAAATACTGTGTTTATTACAAACAAATGCATTTGTGATTCTGTGATTTTTCAAAAGAGAGTGAATTTTTCATAAAGATAGGAAAAGGCCCCTTTTGGATTCTATGSTTATATTATTGTCAAAATTCAAGTCATTGTTCTAAATCATGGAAGAAGCCATAGTTGTTAAACATTTCATAATTGTTTTATATTGAATGCTGCCAAGTTTTTTTTGTTATCCTCTTTCTCATTGTTGACTACATCTTTACTGAGCCAACTTCAAAATATATTCAACTTCAGCTCCAGTGGTTAATGCTTGTTTTCAAGGTTTATGACTTTGTCAAAGGATTACAATGAAAGTATTAGGCAGACTTAATATAAGCGCCATTTCTACTCTGYGCAAAAAAACAAACACAATAGTCTAAATATAACAGACTAAGGTTTGAACAGTGATATGTGTTTGAGCTTCACTTTGTTCAGTTTCTGCTTTTTGCCAGAAAAGCAGTTGTAGAATCTATTGACAGTAGAGCTGAGATAATGTTGTAGTTGGGATTTCATGACCATCCTTTCTGACAGCAGCTTTTATTAAACAGGTGCTGAGTTAACATTTAGAAAAAGTTGTGGCTTTGCTTTTCTTAACTTTGTCTAAATGATTTTCTTCAAGTTAAAGCTCCTCATGCTAAATTATGGAGTAAATCTAAGTAATTGTAAGAAAGAATTGAAGGAGTTGAAAAAGTACTGTTTCAAAGATTTTTTTTTTTTTTTTTTTTTTTTTTTTTTTTTTTTTTTTTTGAGTCTTTCTACACAGCTATAGAGGAGCTAGAGACAACTGAGAACATAGAATATAAGAATAGTTTACAACTTTGTAAAGATAATGGATTTCAATAGATTTCAAATAACCTGGTTTGCATTTTGATGAATTTTTCTCTGTAGCAAAGAGAAGAACAAAATAAATCTGTGCCTTCCTCCTTCCTCACAAAACAACCCGTCTTCTCACCCTGTCCTTAATTCCTTTTTAGATTTCAAGCTTGGTTTATTCATTCTCTAGCCTTATTTTTGAAAAGCGTCCTTTGGATTTCTGCTAATAGGAGATACTCATCCCATGTATTCTCTTTATGTTCTGTTTTTAGTTTCTTTTTAGTTTTGTATTTAACTGTTTTCAAGCATAGATGATTAATTAACATTCAAAATCCAATGCATTGTTCAAAAGGGAAGTGTTCATTATACTTTGAAGACTGTGTTGATTGGAACAATCTCACTGTTTTTTCAGGTACTCCAAACTAAGTAGCCCTGACTTTCCTCCAAATAACTCCAGAATTTTGTTACTATATTAAAAATCTTAAATGTATTCTCTATAATACTTCGTTGCAAATTCTAAACACTATGTAAACCTGAATTAGTGTCATACAGAAAAGTTGGGCTGGAATTATTTTGAATATTGTATGCAAGGTGTCAACAAATTTTATTAGACAGAGGTAGTATGAAGGAAGATAGCATTGCAGAAACAAAACTTCTACAAAGAGTGATAAGTGACCTTATCCCAAGTGAGTCCCTGTGTTAACCTATTTTTTTTTGCCTTCTGCTTGTGTACTTGATACTCAGCAGATGATGCCCAACTAGATTCATTGTGAAATCTGACTGTTTTCCAGCTCAGTGCAATAGATCATAATTCCTAAGCATTTACATTCATTTTCTGCTACATTGTATGATCATGATATATCATGTATGCTATGATAGTCTTAGTGGTTTGTGTTTGCAAGTGCATTGCTTTCTTATTCTGCTGGACTATTGGATTAATTAGTCATTGAACTGGAGTTTCATGGGAGTACTGAAAAAATGAAATTAGGCTAAATAAAAGGTCACTGGGCATGCTTCCATTAATGTCTTGTGGATTGCAAATGCTCATACAGCTTTAAATTGGGTTATTTTTGACCATTAGCAGAAGTCCCAGAGTTATAGGCAGCTGTTGGTAGAAGAAAAATAGGACATAGGTGATTTATACTGTATGCCTTGGTTAGAAATGGAGAATTAAATTCCTCTCCCACCCCTGCACTAAAACTAAATAAAGCTGTAGTCCTGCATACGTGCATGTGTTTAGCATTACTATGGTGAGGAGCCTTATGATTGTGCTAAGCTTGTAAATATAGGTACATACATAAAAAGGTTGCAGGCTRTTTCAGAAGTTTCCAAGTCACATTATGAAATTGCTATAGCCTGTATTATTCCAAAAGAAGCTACTACTTTAATTAGCATAATTAATGTTGTGAAACTCAGCAAGTACAGACATAGTTATGTTGGGAATAAAATGCTATGTTAGAAGTAGAATTGTTTATGATGTAGGTAATTACATGAATGAATTGTATACTACCTTATACTAAGCTACTTGCCTTCACACTGAGAGCTGACTTAACATATCACTTTAAAATATGTTCTTAATTGCAATATATAGGTAAAGATTTTCTGAAGAGAAGGTTTTACTCTATAATATCCAGACAGAAATGATACCGACATACAGATCTGGTTAAACCTTAGCTCCCCTGTGTCCAGATTTGTCTCCAGACTTTTTTTTCCCCCGTATGGAAAATGTCTGGATAGAATTTGAAGGTTTTGTGCATATATCTGAGTATATTACGTCTGCTATGTACAGACAACTGGCCTTGAAGTTTACAAGGTGTGAGTCTGAGACAGCTTGCTCCACTGTCTACAGTAAATCATCGTTCAAAAGCATTGATTTCACCATATATTCCCAGGCTGTGTTGGTCCAGTGGGTTTAGTGTTTTCAGGTCCAAGGCAAAAAGAATCTACAGTTGGGCCAAAATTACAAAATGTTTTGATTATAAATCTGCGAGAATCTCCCATACTGCAGCACCCATAACACAACTGTAAATGTGTCACTATGAAGGACTTTGGGGAAACTGAAGGAACTGCCCAGGAAAGCCAGAAGCTGTTTTTCCATCATTGCCCCTGGCAGTGGTACCACCAAAAAGTGAGACCTTAGCAAATTAAATCTGAGAATCTCTAATCTATAGTTCTGTAAAGACTGATCCTTTTTCTATATAATATTATAACAAGTGCATAAGGCTGTTTATATATGTGGTAGGTAGTACATTTTTAAATAAACTTCATTTATTTAAACATCTTAAAAATAACAAATTGAAAGTGACTGTTCTTAGAGTTTTCTTTAATCCTGTATATCTAACRTTGTTGTTACTTTCATACACAACATACCCTGTTGTTTTTCCTCCCCTAAACTTCTGTTTTGCTTCAGTCTGTCACCACCTTGATCATTTATGAATGATACATACTGTCCTGCTCAGGTAGTATGGGTGTTTTACAGAGTCTCATGAATATATCTCATTTTTAGAAATAATATGACCAATGAGACTGTTGTCTGATAGCAGCTTATCTAAAATAAGATGATATTCTCTGTCCTGGATGTATAGAGTGTTTTTTTTTTTTTCAGTCCAGTAATCCGCTTAATGGAACAAATTTGCTGAAAAGCAGTATTCTAAAACATTTCACAATTTGAGTTATCCATTTCCTAGAACTAGGAATCTAATATCTTTAAATAATATTTCTGCTGTTTTTCATTAACATTGTCAAGAGCCCACTGGTTATATTTAACCGTGATGTGCACATTCTGCAAAATGGAATACCCAATTTAAGCACTGACTATTGACTTTCTGATGTTAGTCACCTTAGAGGTAGTTACACAGAAACATATTACAAAATGAAATAACTGTTTCAGTGAGGAAGTTAGCACTGGTTCTTATTGGAATCTACGTTTTCTTGTAATCCATACTGACAAATCTTTGAAAGTCAAGTAAGACTGAAGACTGAAGTGTTTGGGAATGTTTCTGCAGTGTAACAAGACCCATAAAATTTGTACCTTATGATACAGAGCCTTGCTATGATAAATCCAGAATAGCAGAGTTTACAGCAAAAGTCTCATGTGTCTGAGAAGCACAAATGATTTGGAAATATGTCTAGAATGGCGCTAATTCTGTGTGTATTAGGTTGCGTGCCATTGCCAGAGGCACTTAGCTGGCCCACTAAAGGCACACAGAAKAGCTTGGAAACTCTTCAGTGGAAAGATTGTCTGTCTTTTATACAGGACCCCACTGTGATTTTGGTCATCTGGTATTACCGTAAGGTAACAATGCTGAAGACAAAATAAATGTATTGGAGATTGGGCATTTCATTTCTGGATACAGAGRATTAGTTGTGGTCTAAAAATTGCAGAATTCCTTTGAACATTTGCATAGACATTGAATACAGGAATTTTAAACACTGAAGGTACCAGATCTATATACCTTGGAGAGTTATATAGTTTTCTTCATTTGCCAGATTGATGGGCAGAGGCACAAAAATTGATCTGTGCATCACTGTGCAAATCATTGACAGGGTTAAGACTGAGATAGGAAATCACTATCTTTCAGGCCTATTCCAAGTCTCCTAAAGCTGCACCCATATTTTCAGATAAGAACTTGAATGATACTGTTCTAAGTGCTCTTTTCCCAACACCTTTGAAATGCAACTTTCAGCAGGCAAGAGAGCTCTTCTTGATTGAGATGAGAATGTTTAGAAAACCTTTTACAAGGTGAGGATCAGTATATTTATGAAGCTTTTGGGTACCCAAATTATCTTCATTCTAACATTATTAAAGTTAAACAAAGAAGGCTAAGACATTTAATTGTTATAAGTGTTGAGTTTAAGGAATGATGAAATGGAGGAAAACAGACACTCAAGGGAGAATCAAATCCCTACTGAAAAAAACCTCCAGCTTAATTAGATTGCTGTAGCTTCTAATTACGTTTCTGTTTCTCACCCTATTACATGATGTAAACCTATGGCATTCTGAAGGGCTGAGATTTTCCAAAGCAGCCCAAAACAGCTCTCTTGCTCTGTCTTGAAGGGGTTTAAAGTAATAGGCAAGATGTGTATCACACTGAACGTGGRAAAACCTATATCACAAGCATTACCACAGTTACTATAAACTAGATAACTAGACTACCTAGCTAACTAGGTTACCTAGCTAACTCAAACTCACTGAGGGTCCTTAGCAAAATCTTTGCCAAATTCTGGGCATGTGGCAGTTAGTCTGCCTGCGATGTGCTTTTCCATGACTGCTGGTAGGGTCAGAGGAGATAACACTGGCAGATGGGATTATTAAAATGTGCGTGTGGAGGTTTATTAAAGAATACAAATCTAATGGAAGTCAGGAGTCATGATTGCCCTGTTTCTGGAAGAACTTATAAAACTAACAGCTTATTGGCWGCTTTAAAAATGAATTACTATGTGTATTGTGTACTAGTGAAAACCTAGATTTTGTATTACTTGTTTTGGTTATGTAGAAAGTTAAGTCTGGACCTAGTGCAGTGCTGAAAGCTAGAAGGCTTTGCAGATCTGAAGCCCAAACTGAGCTTTTAAAGTTACTGATCACTACTCAGAATACAAGAATTTTATATAWTTGATCCTCTAAAACCTATTAAGAGAACAAAGCCCAAGTCTCAGTGGTGCATCGTGCTGGTAAGATGAAGGTTTGCCTCAGCCTGTAATCAGCTGCAGTGAAATAAGTGATGTGGCTCTCATCACATCTCTGACTTCTCAACTCATTTGACCGAGTAGCAGTGGGTGAACTGAGGACAGCCCCTATCRTGAGTGCAGGCCAGGGACTAGACTTCCGTATCTGGGACTATGTCAGGACACCCTGACAGCTCTGCTGGTGAATCCTGCCACCTCTTCTTTGTCTTTCTGAATTAYTACAACTTGCCTGTCACCAGGCTATGTCCAAATATGCTATGTTCTGAAATGCCCTGTTCTGGATCCCTCTAGAATGGCTCTGGATACAAATTGGTGAGAGGTTTTGTGTAATAGAAGGAAGAAACAATTTTTGGAAGGAGGAATAGAACTAGCTATAAAGCCAAATAAAAACGAACCTTTTCCAAAAACTCCAGAAAGATTTGATTGGAATAGGACCTCTTAATTTTTTTTTAATAAAAAAGCCAAATGGTGAAATAACTTCTAAAAAACATTAAGAAAAATACTTCAAAATAATGTAATATTCCTTGTCCGTGTTGAACAAAAGTGTTTGCTCATGCCACAGGTTCCATGAAAGTACTTTTCTGAGGAAGATTTTCTTTTATTTCTTCTATAATAATGTTTAAAGGTCAGTCAAGATGCATGTATTCAAATAAGAATATAAGGATTACTTTCTAATTATTTGTAATTATTTTCTAATTTACTGAGGTTATTTTTAGGTTTGGTACTTTTTAATTTTTTTTTATGGTTCCTAACTGCCTTCCACTCTCTTAAAAGATTCTGTACTTCTGAAGAAAACCTGTGCTTCAATTCTAATGCAGCTCTCTACAGCTGTTCTTCTAATTCTCATGTGCCTTCATCATCTTCTATAATCACTACTTCTGTCTGTTTTGCCTTGCCTAGTATATTTGTTTTTGATTTCCACTGATTATTAATCTCAATTCTTTTTCCATACATTCTGTAGCTCACTACTTTTGTTACTCAATTTTCAGCTGTCTTTCCACTCTCAAATAKTTATTTTTACATATGAAAAATATGTAGTCTTTGGAAAGATATAGCACCTAAATTATGATTTTTAGTATCTTTTACACATGCTGACTCTTGGGAAACCTCTTGCAAATTTGGCCTAGGCATCTGGTGGCTCAGAGGGCTTTTTCTGAGTGACTCAGGAGAGCAGAATAAGCAAGATGGATTTACAACTGTTCTGTTGCTGGAACAAGCACAGAAGCTGTTGTGTTAACATTTAAGAAACTACTTTGATTTTAAGAAAAAAAATKCTAATACTGAAATGAAGGGGTGTCAGTAAAGATGCTTGTTTAACTGGTGAGTTCATTACTGAAYGTGAAGAGGATTTTGTTCCAGCTATATTGTCATAATTTTAAGAAACCAGGCACTGTGACACTGAATGACAAGAAAGAAAAGGAATTGRAAAGGGCTAAAAATAATACAGTTGGTAGTGTAGTGGGAAGACAGACACTAAATACAGTGGGCCTATTTTTTGGTGTTAAAAAGTGTGTATGCTTCGTTCATCTGGAGAAGCTATGTGGAGAAAAACTGAAAGTAGGAAGTATATATCTCTCAAGTTTCATTCATTTCTCTGTTTTAAAAAGGTCAAGTTTTGTAATTACACCTCTCCTGCAATTTATATGCATACATCAATAATGTGCTTCGAAATACTATTTTGCTAAAGAACGTTCTGTAGAGTTATTGCTTAGCAGTTCGTAACAGACTTTCTTTTTATAAACATGTTTAAGAGTAAATAAAACTGTGGATGCTTTTTAGAAAGAAATTTTCTTTATTATACGTTTATCTGGAAAAAGGATAATCTCTGAGAAAGTCTAGGGAAGAAAAGTAAGGAATGCTAGCGGGGAGCATCTTTCCTCTTAGAGTCACTACGACTGGCKCTCTGAGCTAAGAAAGGCCTAAATCAGCCCTTCATTTGTCAGAGTAGCTCTGTGTTTTTGCTCTCTGCTTGCTGATAGCCTTTGAGTTGTGGATGAGAGTCAGTCGTCCTTCTGCGGCAGTGCTCCACGAGGGCGTTCTGGGAGAGCTCAGGAAAATCTGACCGCTGCGGCTCCAGGTCTTTATATTCTTGTGTGATATTCCATGCTTACGAGAAGCAGTTGGATTCCCATTTTTAAGCTTCTCTATATAGACACAGAATGATACACAGGGCTTGGATCCACTTCAAAGTTTATACCAAGGGTAGATTGAAAAAAAAATCAAATGTGTCAAAAATAAAATCAAAAAGTTTGTGTGTTTGAGACAAGCCTGGCTGTTGCTTATGAAGTTTACACACTTAAAGCAGGCTTATGGCTGTGTTGACAATGTTGGAGACTGGTTTGTTTGGAGCCGTGGATCTGAGAGGCTGCAAATATGCCCCAAGAGCTGCAACGYGAGGGCTGGAGTTTGCTTTTGTCTCGCTTCCTGGTGCTGCTACCSACGGCCAGGCTGACGGTTCCTGCTGTTCTGTCTGAAGCACCTCCCAAAAAGTCACACCTTTATCTGTGCAAAACCTCTAAAYGGAAGCAGATGTTCATGTAGTTTTTCTGCAGTGTGTGTTTGTAGAATGCTATGTGCCTTTGTGGGTGGAAAGGAATATGAAGTGCATTTCTTACATAAGATAAAAAGCCAGGTGTTCAAGTACATGAGTACATCTACAAAAACATCATCTGTTCTTCAGTGTTATGCAATGCTACGAACCCTTCCAAAGAAGAGAGTGATGATGATGWTAAATTTTTAGGACGGTGTAGTAAAAGCTACCTACTAAGTTTCATGTAATCAAATTAACTGAAGGTTAATATTTAAAAGTATTTATTTAAAATACATTGTAGAGAGGAAAAATCTATATTAATGAGAAAAAGAATGCTGCATTAAGAAGACCAAGTTCAAATATTACCCTCTAACAATTTAGAAATTTTGTTAACCACAAACATATAAGGGATTGTTAGGTTGTGAGATTCAACATGTAGTTCAAAAGGCTTGTGGCACTTTTTATTAACCTCAGTGGCCTACTTAGTCAGATTGTCTTTAACCCTTCTCCCCTCATAGCGCTATTAAAATGCCTGCTGTCTCTTAAATTCATTGATAGTATTTACAGCCATGGCCTTAACCACTAACATATTCTCTAAACTGTCTGCTTGTAGACAAAGATGTGTTCACATCTTTATTTTTGCTGTCAGTTTTATAGCAATGAAATTTTATGCCTAGCCTTTAATGCTTATTCTTATAATTACAGTCAATTTTATTTGGTATACCCAAAATATTTCATAAATTGGCTGCTTCTGCAAGGGTGTTTCTGTTTTTCCTGTTTACCAATAAGTTTCCATTTATTTAGTGCTCTCTACTAGTATTGCCCAAACTTGGAATTGTACTTACATTTTTCAGAACCTTTGCAAGCCTCAAAAYATTGTGTGCGCTAGAAGTGAAACAGAATCACAGAATTTGTCAGGAAGGACTTCAGGAGTGAGCAGTTCCCACCCCCCATCAGAGCTAACTTTGATGTTAGTTCAGGTTACTCAGGGCCTGATATAAAAGAATAAATAAGTAGCAGATTTCTGAGTATAATACTGGGTATGTTTATAGAAATCTACTTGTCCGTAATCACTATATAGGCAAAATATATTTCATACAGAGGGAGGAACTGAGAAGTGCCTGAGTAAAAACTTGAATACAAGCCCAACAGCATTTTCGTGGTAATGAAGGATGGATTTTTGCATGTTAGGTTTTTATAATGGATATTATTTTAATTTTCTAGATTTCTGTTCCATTTTGGTGAATTAGATCCTATTTTAGAAGAAACATGGTCTTCTGTTTAAAATGCTGGATGCTCATTGCTGTAGACTTATCCTAGGCTTTGCCTACTTACAGATTTTTAGTCCAAAACAATAAAAKAACTCGAATATCTAAGCTTGAACTTTGTGCAAAATCTTAGGGAAAGGGGAGATGATTTCTTGTGACAAAATCTCTTAGGTAACTATTTTACCAGCTCACACTCATTCTATTAAAGATTTCATTTAATTACTCTCTTACATCTACATGTTCACCAGAACATCTAAGTCGTCTGGCCTGGACTTYCTGTGTGCAGCACGAAGCACAGAGGCTGCTATGAGGTCCTCACTCCATCTCTTTGGTTCCTTTTGATTAGTGATGGCAAACTAGTTTTTAGACTGATCCATTATACTCCTTGAGTCAACAGTTGCTGCCATGTTGTACTTTATTTTAGCAACTTGCTTACTTCAGCCTCCATAGATGTTAAGCAGGGTTGCTGCTCGTTGTCTGTTTTCTTTTGTTTGAAAGATATGTTTGGAAGATATATCCCTTTTTCCCAGTTTGGCTAACAGGAAAAGGAATGGCACAGGTAAGAYGCTGCGATCGTGTTACCATCTTCCCCTTTGTCAAACTGGTCTTCTGCTGAGGAGTTGGCTGTGATGTGCTCATCAGAGAGGTGACTTTCTTGTCTTGACAGAAACAACTGATTTCTCGGTTTCACAGCTGGAAACAGTGTTCTGAGAGCAGCGTCTTGGAAATAGTGTCCTTTGTTAGCAATTCAGGCTACTCTTTTGACGCATGTTCTACTAGTGCTTTTTTCACACACACATTTTCATTCATATTTCTTTCGTACCACTCTCAATATTTCTGTCAGAAGTCTACATGAGATGTGCTAGTTATCTATTGCAGTGAAGTCCAAAGTTACAATCATGATATCTGCAAACCAGCTGGTTTCTGTCCATGGAAGTGCCTTAAGGTATTGCAAGTTGTGACTTTAAAGTTCTTTTCCTGAATGCTTACAGAAATTACGATACTTAGATCTAAACTCTGACATGTTTGAGCAGCGTGGTACCTAATTTATGTGTATATTTGACTGAAATTGAGAAAGTGGCATGCCTTCATTTCTTGCCCTAAAGAGTCTGATTCAATAGGCCTTGCAATAAAAGCAAGCTTCTCATCAATTACACTGGTAGACACTGCTTTCTTCTAAAGCTTGGGCAGAAGTGTGATGCTTTGTTCAGAATGTGGGAGACAGGATAAAGTTCTTTGGAGAGAAGTCAGTTTTTCTTCTACCATCTAGGGAGAGTACAGTCATGAACAGCTTATAATAGTTGTTCTGTAGAGGAACTGCCTGCCTGTCCATTCTGTTGAAGCCTTGCCGCTGTGTGGGGTTCGGATTCATTAGGGTAGTGTAACAGTGCAGAGGAAGGCATGACTATAATGGCCAAGACCATGGGGACAGAGAACCTTCCCCTTGCTTTCAGGTCTGCTTCTGTCTTTTTCCAAGTGGCTTTCATGTAGAAATAAGCTTTAATGCTCACCCAGCCATATTATTTATCTCCTAGTTGGSTGTAAGTAGTTGCATATAGAATGTTCTGACTTGAAATGATGCCTTGTTAACATCCTTCCTGGCGTAGATGATGCTTTTGCAAGATGCTCTCTCCTTTTTTGAATCATACATTTTCTCCATCTATAAAATAAAATGAAATACTACTGTGTATGTATGTAAAATGCTTATCAATAGCTAAAATTGCTAGTAGTCTTGTGATTTTCTAGTATTAACAACAGGAATGCCTGTAGGAAAGCAAATAACAATAGCATGTGTCACAGTCAGGCTCCATTTACCAAAATAATTCCATATGTTGCAATGCTATATCCATATTCAAAACAAAGAATAACCTGAATCAAAGTAGTTATCTCCACATGTTTAATTGACATGTATATATAAATATATGGCGCATATATATATATATGACATATGTATATAAAATAACTATACTTTGTTCCTGCCTGGAAATTCTATTTGCAGTAAGAAAACCTCTCAGAATTGCTTGGGATTGGTGAGGTAAAACACAAGTATTAGCTAGTATTTATCTGGTTTACATCTTCATGTTAGATATAGGGTAGAGATGCCAGATATTTATTTCTAAGCAATAGCCTTTTTATTCATGTCAACATTACATAATTGTTTTGCCTTGCATTCTTCTTGTTGCAAGAGCTTTGAGTTTTAGACCACATTTGGGCAATTAATATATCTGATATAGTCAGAATTCAAATTTGTCAAGTTTTGTCTCTATCTTTGATGAATGTATGAAAAAGGATCTGTAAGGTTTGGATATGACCTTACTATTATTCCTTTAGAAACTGTTTGGGTAAGTAGGGRTTCAAACACAGTTTCATATGTCTTCCACCACTAGGCTGAACAGACAATAAACAGAYAATAAAGTTAAATGCAAAGTTTTCTTTATTTTTTAAAAAGATTTTATTTTAGAATTCACTGAAGTAGCCCTGTATTCAACATCTTTTTGAAACAAAATCATTATATGTATTTTAAAAAGAATAATAACTGAGAAAGGAATCCAGACCATTTTGACTTTTGTATATTTTTATTCTATTCCCCCACTCGGACAGCACTGTGGTAAATTTTTATACCGTACCAGGGCCTGAAATTTCTTTGAATKAATATATCTTTCTTAAAACAGCTCCTTCAGTTGTATTAAATGAATGCTTAACTTCTGTTCTTAAAATTTTATTTTTGTGTGCAGTGCTATGAACTAGTACTAATATTAGTACTGCATGTCCATGTTTCCCTTTTGTTTTTCATGCTTTTCTACTATTGAAGAGTAAGCGTGCCAAATAAAACATTAGATTTCCACTTAATAAATGACCTAGAAAAAAACTACAAAGCCAGTAATAAATGGAGCCCCAAATAAATACAAGCAAAATGGCTGTGAGTGAACAGTGAGGACGGAGGTGTGTACGAAATGTTATTCATTGTCACAGAATTACTCGGCTAGTGCAGTGCGATGCACCGGTGATGCCAGTCATGCAGGAGCCTTCATATGCTCACTGCATATTTCTATGGAAGCCTTTCAAAATAGTAAGGTGAATATGAAAGATAATACTCCAGAGTTTTACAGAGTTTTATATTTTGAAGACATCTATGTGTTCAGTTCAAATGCCCTTTTTGTAGCTGTCCCTGCTAATATGCTTTCCCTTTAGGATAACTTACAACTCTTCTTTGTTCACTTCAGGTAATGAGAGTTCATTTAAAGTTTTGAATATGTATTATTTGTCTAGTCCTGTTAAGAAAAAGCATTCCAGAATTATGTATTATGTAACATTCCAAGGAATCCAAACTTAAAACAAGTTTGTGAAGCTTATTTGCTTGTTTTACTGCTTTCTACATGCTAATTTCAGAAATAAAAAGGAGAACTAGCTGTAAAATTAGTAGTGATTAGTATCTTGATATGTTTTTAACTCTTGTAGTCTGAGGTGTGTTATCTTTTATGTCACACTGTGATTGAGCCCACTGAAATTGATGGACTTATTATGAAATGAAGCTTTATTTCACATGAGCAGTGTATTTATTTTAGGATCTTTTTCCTCTGTTGAAAAGTTACAAAGAGTGCTACTGCAGAGGAATAAAACRCATTTGTGGATAGGTTCCATACATTGAACTAATGTCATTGATTTCTGTGTGAATCTTGAACTGAAGAGATTTTTGACTGATTTTTTCCTTATCCCARTTTCTTTTTCATTGCTCTGTTGAATGAATATTGAAGAAGAAAATTTGCTAACTGTAAAGGCAGATATAGTTTGAGATTTTTTGCTTGTTTTTTGTGGATTTTTTTTAGCTGTAAAAGCTTCCAGACTTCTACTATTAAACATTGAATAAGCAAACACATACAATGCAAATCTGAGGGTTCATCTGAACTTGCCACTGTCAAAACAACCCTTTCTTCRAATATTAAAATAGTTAGAAGAACTGAGATATTGTATTCCTAAGGAATTCACATCAAATTTTAGTCTGTAAATTTGAAAATATTTCCCATATGTTTCTGTATTAAATTTTCAAATGGAAAAAACAGCTAGAGGTATGCATTCTTCCAAACATTTCCTAGTGTTTGTAGTGATGCTGTTTTTTGTTTGTGTGAGTAATTCAAAAAAATGATTAAGAAAAGCAGTCATTTCTACATCTGGCAGTACCATAATTTCTGTCTAGCTCTTGATGATGYGTAACGTTTATAAAACAAGATGGCCATATTCAACTCCTGATAAAGTTGTTGAGTATGAGTTGTAAATACYCAGCATTTCTCAGTGTTTGGCCTGTTAGCAGCATTTTAAACTGCCTGTGAATCTTCCTTAAGGTCTCTCTTTCCAGTAATTTTCTGATTTAATACTTTACCTGCTTTCTAGGTAGACATTACATCAAAAAATCCTTTGATTAACTTTATTATCCTTAAAGGTTCATTTCTAAATACCATCTTTGTTAATTTTGGTATCCTGATKTTTTAAATCTGAAGAAATTTTTTTGTTAAACCATTTCTGTGTTGACCTATTAAGATCGCTTATTGCTGAGAGCATGTTACTGCAATTAAACATTTTAATTATGTATGCTCCTACTATTTATATGGAAAATACTTAATAGCCTCTCCCAGTATTTTCTTTCTATGGTTATTGTGCTGGGATATTTTCTTTCTATTTTTGACTTAGCAGCTTAGGCAGGCYAGTTGTATTACATATTTTTCCCTTCAAAACAAGGCAGAAACTGTGTCAATATTTTSCCTGCTATTATTTTATAATAGCTATTTGCTTCTTGTGGTTTATTTGCATAGCAACAGCTCTTCACTCACATAACCTGTGGATTTGTGGAGTCATAAATGGAAGCTGTAGCAAGGTACCCAACAACCAGTGTGGCTGTTTTTCAGTGTGATACTTTGCTGTCATTGTATTTCTAAGGAAGTTTCTCATTAATTGCTTTTTCACTCAAAATGCCACCTATGCTACCTTATCTCATTTGTCAGTAAATGAATCCTGTAAATGAGGATTATGTGAACCAAAAAAAAATGATTATTCAAAAACTGGCGTCTGGAAAAATTGGTGTCCTTTCAGTCTGTGCCTGTGTGTGTGTGAAAGAGGCTCCCAGATCACGGTAGCTGSGACATCTGCAGAGAATGTTAGTAGAATTGATTGACTGCATCCTGTGGCTTCTCCTCATTTTCAAGCTGTAACTGTCCCCCCTCCTGATATTTACCTGTAGCTATGGCAATTAAAAGACTTGGCAAGAAGATTGTCCCAACTACACACCTATCTTTTGTTTTCKATATTGCTTTCTTACTACTTTGTTATACTGTATTTTATTGTATTTTCTTTATAYCTTGTTCATTTTCATTTATCTGTGCATCTTTCTAAAGATTTATTTTCAAGCTAGAGTGAGACTGAGACACCATCAAAATTACGCTTGAGATCATTCATTCTTTGTTTTTTTCTGTGTAGTTACTTGGTGACTGCACTGCTGCACCTATGGTTCATATCACATGCCTCTAACAGTCATGTGGCTTGGTCAGGGTGAGGAATAGGTACCTCATGGGTGATATGTCTGACGGAGGATCCTCTTTCCAAAGGGAAAACTTGGATTAGAACTACCTGAAATAAAATTTTCTTGAGGCATTTCAAGACAATGCCATTTAAAATATCAGCTGACTTGAAACGTGGTATTTTTATTCTGTCTAGMAGATTAAAGCACTTTTTTGTTTATATCAGAAAAGTTTTAAATATATTCTTTTATTTTAAAACGTAGCCAAAATGTCAATGATTTAATTTCATAAGAAAATATCACTATTTAGAAAAAACAGTAGATTAATGTAGGGACAAAATGCAAGATAACTAGGAATCTTTTAGTTCTTTTGGAACTAAAAATACGATCTCTTGTAGGGAGGCCCATTTATAATGAAAAACTTTTGAAAGAAAGTAGTGATTTTCAGTGGTTTATGTCAAGTTTGGATCCTTAAGGTCAGAGTCAGACAGGGCTCATGTTTTTATTTTCTTGTCTCTATTCCTCTTTTTGTTRTCTCTGCCTTTGATATACTGAGGCCATAAAAACGAAAACAAAGAAGAAAAAACTGAAATGACACTTTGAAATGTAATTGCAAGATTTTTTCCAGAAAAGCTCATGTTGAGCACATATATGCAGTAATTGATTATCACTGATGTTTACATTCAAATTCATTTGGTACTTCAAGAGCAGGATTCTGTAAATTCTAGGAATGCAAAGTCATTTAAGTAATCTTTCTGTAGCGAGAATAACTCTTTTTATGGTATTCCTCGTCTCTTCCTTTAAGGAACACAAGCAGTATTAGTAGAGTAGCTTTCTTTTTCTTATGCATTTAATCTCTGACACTCTGACTTCACAAAAGTGTACAAGTCCCGGGGGGGGGGGGGGTGGTGAGAAACTGTTTAAAGAAATTGAAAAGAGAATTAAGATCTGTCTGAAGTGTCCGTCCTTTCCCAAATACTGACACAAATTTATGTAGTAAAATCTAGGCCATTTCAAGCATTCTTTCCCTTATGTGCAGTACTTTCTYTCTGAATAATCTTGGAGATGGTGGTAACATCAACTTATTGAATGCACTGTTGATCGTTATAAAACATCAGTAAGAAATGTTGTGTTTTAATTCATRCTTTATGATTATAAATAATCCTTTGAACAAACGTTCTAGCAGAATATTCCATTGATTCCTGTAGAAGTTTGTATATCCTGAGATAGAGAATGTAGCACTCCGGTGGTTTATTGTTATCATTCAAGGTAGTGGGCAATGTAGGCTGATTAGAAAGATTGCATAGGATTCAAATGTAAAAACAGATGCACAGAAATGTGGGTTGATGTAGTATAACAAACAGATGCATTAATTATTAATTTGCCAATTAAGTCATTTGGCACATAGACCAGCTATCACACCAGGATAATTTTGTTCTAAATATTCAGAGATGGTATTCTTGCCTGTCTTTGGTAACGTACATCTTACGGGACTCGGTAGTCAACACAGATTGAAATCTCTAGCTGTGTTAAGCAACTTTTAAGGTGAAATTGCCATGTGGAGAGAATTTAGTTTTATTAGCATTATTTACTTGACTGGGGTAACTAATGTGCTTCACCTGAGCATCTCCAAGGGAAGCATCTTAGCCTAATGACAGCAGAAAACAAAACAAAACAAAACAAAAAGGATTAATTGGAAGCAAAGGTATTAGTATATATTCTGATTCATTGTACCCAGTGATTAGGAGTTTAGTGGCACTGAAAGCATTGTGCAGTAACAGTGAAGACCTAGTCTGAAGCTTTTTAATAGAATTTGTATCTACAGTTAATGAAGAATAAAAGAAAATGTAACATTAAAGTGCAAATAACAGTGATTCTCTTATTAAAATTACATTTATGTCAGAGAAACCCTACTGTCTGTAACAGAGAAACTCATGATTTAAGTTACCTTAAGAACTATGGACTTCTACCATATTATTCTGGCTTTTACAGTTTTTTGGAATTTAAGTTATATGTATCTTAAAGAGTTCTCCAGGTGGTAAGAGGAGTTATAAGCAGACAAGGAAAATTGCTAATAAATAATAGCTGAATTCCTTACTGTACTAACTGACTTCTAATTTTGACGCTCATTTGTTCCATAGCTAGCCTGGGTAATAGGATTTCCCCGTCTGTTGTGAAGAGACAGAAAGGTACAGCTTGGTCTATTCAGTGGGAGTTTTATTATTTTCAGGGAAAGCATGTTGAGACTCATGACCTGTTTTAGCTATATTTCTCCTTGTTGATCATAGTTTCTCTGAAGGTATATTTACAGATGCTTCCTAAAAGATTAATAGAAGATAAGAGTTCAAGTTCTTAAAGATGTTCTCTATCTTAGAGAATAAAATATGGCAGCTCTTGTTCATAGCCATAATTTTTTTTGTTGGTAACACCTTCATCTGTTGACCATATGGCTCTCTATAGATATGTATACAATAGTTGTAGCTAATTACTTAAGAGAGATATTATATTCCTTTAGGCAGAGTTCACTTATACTTCCCAGAATATATTTGTTGCCTTTCATTGCCAGAAAAAATTATCTATGCTCCTATGTACACATCTAATGTTGCAAATATTATATTATTATTATTGCAAATATAATATGTTATGATTATATATTATATATTATTGCAATAATAATATATTATAATTAATATAATATTATTATYATTGCAAAATATAATAATGTTGGTTTTCTCAATGGAGAAGGCAAGGATTAGACTGGCCCTGTAGCCTGGATTAGCCTCTGACTGACAACGGGTTGGTGGAGAGCAGGAGTGAGGAAGRCTTTTCTGACAGTACCCAGCATAATTTACCAGGTCTCATAATCTGGCACTTTTTGGTGCACACAGAAGCAACTCGGCATCCTAGCAGGGATCCTCCCATTCAGCTGATGCTGAGTCCAAGGTTTCCACTGAATTCCTGCACCAGGATACACTCTCAGGGTAAAAGACTTCTATTGCCAACCGCTTTCAGTGGAGCAAAGAATGCAACTGGGTCCCACTGGGCTTCATTATAAGGAATATACTCCTCTAAACTCAAATTCTTTTCCATCAGACACAAACCTGTTATTATCATCTTTTCATCATTGCAAATAATAATATAATATAATATATAATATATATAATAATATAATATAATTATATTATTATAATATACATTATTAACTGTATGTTAGGCAGAGGGAAAGTGAAAATGTAAGATGTTTAGACTGTGTATTACTGTCATAGGAATTACACGGAACACATAATTATAACCTAAATGAATACTTCAAATGCACAATGAATAGGCARTCAAATCTGGTAGCCTTTCATTTGACCAGTAAACTGTGCTAACCTCTATTATGACTGTCTGTATTTAGATCATTGTCAGAGAATTAGTTCCATATAAACCCTGCTGAAATAAATAATATTTGTTACTTATTATTAGTAACGATGTATATATGTGGAATAAAAATTAAAAAACAACTTTTATTTTAAAATAAGGTGTTTTATGTGGAAGTCTGAAATGCACATATTCTGTAGAAAATCTCAAAAGTTGTTCTGGTACTGTGTAGTGTGACCTAGTGTTATGATAGATATTTTGTTAAGGGAGTAAATCTCTTCCAAAAAACTACCTTATGCCCCCACAGAAACAATGGCTTTGATTCAGAGTTTATTTGTTGGTACTGTTTCTTCAAGCTGCTATATACCAGAGATAATGTTAGAAAAATGCTGATGCTCGTTTTAAAGCATCTGGATTACTGCATATGTATTTGTAAGTTTACTTTTAAAATATGGTGGATAGAGATACTAATACTTATCATTGCAAGGACCTGAAAAAGGGAAACCCATCAAGACTGGGTAGATAATTCTTAAAATCAATCATTCACTTTCCTCTGTGGGGAAAACATGATGCCTATATATTGGGAGTGGAACTGTTCCAACTCTATTTGTTAATTGCTTTTTTTATTTCCTCTCTCTATCCATCTGTTGTAATTGATTGTGGTTGCTTTCTTGACACAGATGAGAAAACAGTAGCAGTATAACTTTTATTCTTATGCTCTATGTTAATTATTTTTGTAATTTCACAAATATATTTAATGAAGTGAAAAAGTGAGTATACAGTAAATCCAGATTTTGCTACAGGTGTCAAAATAGCTAGTCTGATTTTAGTTCTTTTCTCAGTGCTTTCTCCTAGCATAGAGTGATGCTACAAAATGAAAGCATTATTGTCARGTTTCTGCATGTGTAAGAGTTTATATGGTTCTTTACAATGTAAATGTGAAGGAGATTGTTCCATATAGGGTTTGTCCTGACCCACGCAAGAATATGGCTTTTTTCAAGGAAGCCATCTATCCATTTTGTCTTTGGCATCCAGGCCTTTGCACAAGCTGGGATTCAGTCTGTTTCCTGAATTTAACATCAAATAGCTTTCACAGTTACTCACCTTCATTAGGTCAATGCTTAGTCACCTACAGGAATCAGGAAGGACTTTTTCTCAGAAAGTCTGAATGGAAATATGTTGGGTTTTCCATATGAGAGCTTTTGTTCTGTTGCATTTTTTTAAGGAACCTGGAAAGCTTGCATGTTTGTATTGAAATTGTAGGAATCTAGTATTAGCAAGAGTAAATCCTTGGCAAGAAAGCTATATTGCTGGCTGGTAGACTTTAAGCTTTGGAGAGAACAGGCAGAGACACTATGGGTATATGCCKGGGAATAATACATTGTTGTCAACAAAACCTGTAACCAGCTCTTCAGACTGACTTGTTTTATTCTTCTAGCTTCCATTAGAATGAATTACTGTGTTTACTTTGTTTCTGTAATGCATCACTTGATTTTTGTTAGGCGTGACCTTGTCACCACTCAAAAAATGGATATGCTACCACTGATCTGAAGAGAGTGGAGTAAAGGCTTTCTTCATTCTAGTACACTCAAGGAGCATTTACAGCTCACTAATTAAGGAGAATGATCATTGTCCCTTCTGGGGCCTGTAAGTGAGGTGCTTACATTTAGGGAGACATTGTGGTCRTGATGAATTGAGAATCCACGTATCGGGGTTCTGCTATCTTTCCTTATAATCTCTCTTTGCAAATATTAGACTGGTTTGCAGGGTACTCGTGAAGCCTRTGTGCATCCTTGCACAGTGCTGGGTCCAGCCTGTTTGTTTCCAGACCTGAGGCTCAATTTCGTAACACTTGATTCTCTATAGCTTCTTTCCTAGTAATGCGTACAGTTTTATATGGGAGGATAGTTAAAGGTTTTTCTCATATGGCTGAAGCCACAGAGCCCATGGAGCAATCAATTATCTTGGTATTAGTAGGAGAACTCCGGGATTTTGAGTTGACCATGATGATTTTTTCAGCCAACATATTAATCATGGTGGAGTCTACAGCTATGTTGACCCATTTATATCTGTATTAAATTYCACCGGAAGTTTGACACTCGTAGTCTTTAAGATTGTCCCTATTCTGTAATCTTCTATTAATCAAAACTGCCGCAGTTTTCAAGGAACAGTGATAATCTAGCATGACTTCCTGCGTAAAATAGGTCATTGGGTTTAATTGAAACGATTCTTAAATCTTAAAAAGGATAGCCACTGTACTATTTTTAAAGGCCGTTTTACTGATTGAAAAAAATACAGCAATCTGCCATGTTTCTCAGGAAATAGATGCAGTGATTAAATGATCTCCTCATTATAAATACACATCTTCACACCGGAATGAATCTRCTTTCAGATTTTTATCCAATGTTTTTAAGTCCTCTGTTACCTATTTTATTTTTTTTCCTTTCTGTAGATATTTTTAAACTATAACAAAGTTGTCCACCTCATTGATAACTGAAATGGTCCAAATCCTTTCTATTTTTCTGTAATGTAGTCTATTTTCCAGTCTTTCAGTCACTCTTGTGGTCCTTCTTTGAACCTTTTCTAATTTTTTGCATCCTTCTTCATTCTCCATATTTTTCTTTTTTTTTCCTCTCTTCCATGCAGATTTCATTACCAAAAGGTAATGTCTAGCTGCCTTGATCCTTCTAGTTTCTTTCAGAGAATAGTCCAGATATCTCTGTATCTAGACTATTCAGGTTTCTTTTAACTTAGAGGATTCCTTTTTCCATCCAGAACTGATATCTGTCTGCCTGCCAAATGGTGGCATGATTAAAAATAAAACTAATAAAAATGGATGTTTAGGTACATGATACAGTACTATAACTATTTGCCTTTACATATGCACATTCAAAATTCGGCTGTTAAATCTCAGTACTTTTTTCCCTCCATCTCGTAGATTGATCAATGCACAAACTTCCAGCTAATCAGACCTGATTCATAGTCTGTTGATGTAATAGGCAAGACTTTGACCTTAGTTAGACTTATATCAGGACTTTACTGTGGGAAATCTGTAGATTGACACTTTAAAGGTGCTCATACTGAAACAAAATAAAACAGATTTTTTCATGTGTTTTTGCCACTTGTTTGTAGGAGTTGAGGAGTGCATCAGCTGACTTGTATGCTGTTTGGGCTAGCTATAGTCAGTCTGTGCTGAATGACATGTGTATCTATTATGTTTCTATAAGTGCTTTGAGATCTTTCAGCATAGCAGTTACTAAATTCATTTAAAATAGTATTGTAAATGTGAAAAGAGTTAGATGTATTTAATACTGGTCTCCCCTAATGCTGGAGCATTTTACCATCACCCCCACCAGTCAATGTATCCTCTTAATATTTTTGCAAAGTAGGAGATGTTACTCTCTCTTTTACAAAGATGAAGACTATGAGTCTGGATAAATTTGATGGCTAACTAATTTGATGACACAGAGTAATTCTGTAGCTGATATAAGAACCTAGTATCAATTTCTAAACTTCTGATCAAGTGTTAATTTTGAAGCTATCTTTCCCTTGTGCTTTTAATTAATATGGGTAACCTCTGCTAATGTTATAGGAGTTGCATTTCGAAAAGATTAATCGTTAAGGTACAGGTTTTACAAAGCACAGTTATAAGGATGTACTTTTCATGCAAGTTATTTTGCAGCAGTCAGGAATTTTTGGTAAGATGAATAATTCTGAGCCTGAAAGCTGTTCATTTCTATACTAAAAAAAATGTAGACATGTACAAAAAGTAAGTAATTTTAACAGTTAGTATGAGATTCCCAAAGATGGTGATRATAGTTTTATTTTGGATGCAAAAGCTTTCGAATATTTTTACTTAAAACACTTTCAGGATTACCAGAACTACTAAAAGATATGATTTGAATCAGAACCATCATTWAAGTACATGCACGCAAAAGAGAAAGGAAAGAGGAGCTAGTAGTAGAGGCTTAAGTRTTGAACTTTGTTCTGGCCTTACTACCTTTCTCCATACTTTTTTWWAAAAAAGAAAAGAAAAGAAGGAAAAGAAAAAAAATCCCAAACGCCTGCCTTGACTGAGGAGCTTGCATTTAAGTAAGTTAAGTGTGTTATTTGCATCTTGAATTCAAAACTTGTCTGGCTCGTTAAGTGGTATTTAAAGTAGCCAAGAAATAGAGTAAAGGAAATTATTACTTAAATCAGATAACTTGACATACATGTTCACTATCAAAGTAAAAGTGAGAACAGGGAGATATTCTGAAAAAAAAAAAGTGTAAAAAGAGATCCAGGAAGTATCTTTGCAATAAGTACAGAAAATGACTAGAAAGAAGCAAGTTTTCTTGTCTATATGAACTCCATTAATGGGTTTAGATGAACCTAATAAGATAATTCTTTTAATGGATATCAGTATAGATTAGGGTAACATTATTTATAGAGGAGAAATAGATATGGAACAAGAAAATAGGTTGGCATTATATTTAAAAATGTTTAGGAAACATGAAGGAAACTACTGTATAATTTTGCAGTGAATATATGCAAACAAAGGAGACATTAGGCATATTTCAAGTGAGACTGAAGAAATCTTATCCCTACTGTATTAAGGATGCTCACAGGAGATTTTAACTACCTACATCTCTACTGAGTAGCAYTTTCAGCTGATTATCAAGGAAATCCATAAATTACGGAGAAGTCAAATTCACTACATAGAAAGCAAAGAATCCCAAAAGAGCCATCCTGAGTCTATTTATTGCTGACATGAAAGGAAGTGACTGAAAATGGGGAAAATGGAAAACTGTAGCATCAGTGACCACAAAACTGAATTCATCCTAGTAACTAATGGATTTTACTGGTCAATTTAAGGCTATGATTTCTTAGGATAACCAGAAAATAAATACAGTGAATGAAGAATACTGGAAAAAATAGTACTGAAATCCAGTGCAGAARGAACATCAGTCTATTTTGCTATAATGATGAGAATAACATGTTTTTCTTCAGGCTTTTAAAAAGAAATTTGGTTACAGGAAGAGAAATCTTTGAAATACCTCAGTCATCCTGATGGGATGTTATCCAAAAGGTCAATATTTAAAGCATTAATGGGGAAGCTCAAAGTTAGATGAAGGGTCAAGAATCATGAATCAACAGTCTCTTCTTCAGCTGACTGTGGAAATAAGTATTTGGAACGTGAAACCAAATGCAACTGTGACAAATGGGGAGGAGAAGCACGCATGTAGTCTTTGCAGCAGTTTTAGATGAATTATTACCAAATGTTTTAGCAGTTTAAAGGAAGAAAAAGTTACCTGAATGAGGTTGGTAGTGCACTGAAAGCAAGCAAACAAACAAACAAACAAAAAAACTGAATGAAACCAGGCAAACTGAATAAGGTCTAGAAGAGAAGAAAAAAACGGTGCTTATCCTGAAGAAATTTAAACTGATGTTGTGCAATAACTGAATCAAGATTTACAATGAGCAATCAAGATTTACAAAGTGTGAAAAGGTGCAGGAGCTGGTATTCTGAGTTTGGGTCTCTAAGGAAGTTATGAGGCAGCAGTGAGAAAAGGAGTGAGAGAGAGGTGCAGGTTTTGATTTTTTACATTTGAGTCTCTACTGAAGTCATGAGGTACTAGTGAGGAAAGGGAGAAAGAAAGAGATGATTTTTCTTCAAAAACAACATTTATTCTGAAGTATTCAAAATCAGAAGGGAAAAATCCACAAAGCATAGCTAAGCTATTCTCAGCCAAGATATTCTCATTATACAATTTTTTTCTTTTAAATACATAGTTTATGGTTAGTACAGGGTATCTAAAAAGATTATAAATATTTTCCCTGTAAAATATTTTAGATGTTAACTGTTCTTTCCTTTATTGAGATCTCAATTCTTTAAACCCTTTCTGATAATGTAACGACCAATTTAAAAAAAAAGAAAAAGTGTTTTTTTGTGAGACAGTGTGGGGGAAAAGGTGTTCTCAGTGTAGGCTTTTTTTTCCAGCATCAGCAAATACTAATTTCTCTGACAGATACTTGGAACGTGCAAAGAAATGCAGTAGTCTGAAGGAAGCAAACCTGCATTTGGACACAGCAAAACTGATCTGCTGAGAGGAAAAAAATGTCTCTTTCCATAACAATAACTATAAATATTTGAAGAGTGTAAATGCTAAAGCACAGAAGCACAAGGGGAGTAATGCAATGAGATTGCTAAAGTGAAAATTCAGATTGGCTGAGTATTAGGGAAAAATGACTGACAGGAAGAATAGATTACGTAGTGGAGCACTGTCCCAAAGGAACTGGTAAAAGCCTCATCTCAGGCTTCACTGAGAGACTTCAGAGTAGACTGAATAAAGCAGCAAAAGCTATTCTGTGGAGAACTCTGCTGCTCTTGGAGAGAGGTGTGCTAGAAGGCTTAATAGTTTTTCTACATTTCTGGCCATGCTTTAGAGATATGCTTTGGTTTTTGGCTTGTTGAAAATAGTTCTGTAACATCTCCTCCATTTCCTACTCCATGRATCAGAGTGAGTTTGTGTTCATATAAATTTAGTAAATAAATTTCCTATAACAATATTTATATATACATTATTCATTACACTCTTCTGCAATACAGACTGCTCAAAAGAAGAGGAGGAAATARGGAAGTGTGAAAGGTAAAGGGACAGGGTGCTTGCGTGCTGGCAGAGGGAGTGTTAGAGCAAGAAACCATAGAATCATASAATCACAGGATCGGTCAGCTTGGAAGGGACCTCTGGAGATCATCYAGTCCAACCTCCCTGCTCACCAGGGTCACCTAGAGCATGTTAGACAGGGTTGCATCCAGGCGGACCTTGAAGATCTTCCAGAGAAGGAGACTCCACAACCCCTCTGGGCAACCTGGTCCAGTGCTCCGTCACTCTCACAGAGAAGAAATTCCCCCTCACTTTGAGGCGGAACTGCCTGTGCTTCAATTTCTGCCCATTGCCCCTTGTCCTGCCACATGGGACAGCTGAAAAGAGTTTGTCCTCATCCCATTGACACCTTCCCTTCAGATACTTACACACGTTGATCAGATCCCCCCTCAGTTTTCTCTTCCCCAGGCTAAACAGGCCCAGCTCTCGCAGCCGTTCCTCATAGGGCAACTCTGGAAGTTGCCTGACTTGGTGATTTCACTGTGACCCAATTTTCCTCCTTTATTTCTAGTCTGTTTTTGACTACATTCTAGAATGTATGAGTGTTCCTGATATTAATAATGACTTTAAAAGATATAGCTTAAAGTGATCCAAAGGAAATAAATGCAGAGGATTTTAAGAACGTACTTCCTTAAGGGCATTGACCTTCAGCAAAAACACTTTATCAGCCACATGCTAATAGCATTTCTTCATTGACTTGTGTATGCTTTGCATAGGCACAAGCTGGAATTAATAAAATGGTGCTCAGTTTTTTAAGAAATAATTCCGTTCCAGTGCATAGGATTTTATGAAATTTGAAATACTAATAGGAAAGGCACCATTTTCATACTGAATAGCACTCAATATCCATAAAATTTTGATGGTAATATGCTGGTTTGGAGCCTGAAAATGACATATAGTCAGTTATCAATTATATATTACTCCTTTCCTCTATCAAGAAATGCCTAAGAGGAAGGAACTAAAAATACTCATGGAGAAGTTTGGGGTCTCTTAGTGTGGAGTCAGGCAACACCCCTGGTGTGCCTGTTGTCTGCCTGTTGTTCCCATGTCCTTTCTCCCCTCTTGTTTTTACTGAGCTTCTATGGAGGTGGCAGAGCTTGGAAATGAATGAGAGTTTCCTGAGCTCTACATTAGATATTCGACATAATTAGCATAAAGAACTATCTGTTCCTTCTCATTCAGGCRGTTCGTATGGATGGAGCTTATTTTGTGTGCAAAGCGTGGAAGAACACATCCCAGTCTTCCTCCCTTCTCATCCCACATGCCCAATGTGTATATGTTTCTTAGATGATACTAGGCTGCAGGTCAGCCACTGCTGTGTTCATAAATATTCATACCTATATAGATGGGAATGAAATAACTGACAGGTTAACAGAAAGTAAATACTCAGCACAACTCAGCAATGTCAGGATTAAAATAGAAATGTGCAAGATACAGGAAGAACTGCTTCAAGAAAATATTTGAAAAGAAAATAATTTGCAGCTTTCATCAGTCACTATATTTGGAAAATTTGAAACATTTTCCTCTCTGTGAGAGGAAATTAAAAAGGTGGCAAAATGCATATCCAATTTCCAGAGAGGGCCAATAAACATACAGAAGTTGCCAGAAACGATGAAGAAGATGTTGATGATTTTTGTTTCTTCAGAATCACAGCATAGAAATTCTCAAATTTTCACTGTCCTGGACATTATAAGGGCTGCAAACCTTGTTTAAAAGTAACATTTCTGTGTATTTAGATGCTTGCAGCCTGCGTTCCCCAGTGCATTAGACCAAATTCTCTTTCMCTTACTGAAAAATATTCATCTTTTTAAGGTGATATAATACGGAACTCCAGGAAGTAAAAATTTGGAATATACTACTGATATATTCCCCTTTTCCCCATTAAGTGGTAATATGTAACATTAGCAAGRGCTATTAGGTGATGTGTTAAACTACATTATAATAACAGACAGAGCTATAGGAATGTATTATTGTAATGCATAGGCAGAGGCCAAAGCTTTGTGGTAAAATTGGGAGGTTTGAACAGTTAGACATCCACTTTCTTTGTGAGATGTACTAATTTTCTAATTTCTTACTGGTAATGTGATACTTGCATTTTTGTGAAGACTGCAGGAATTAGCTCGTTTATTCTGTGCTGCTCTGTTGGGACTCTGTTTGCTATTTATGCTGTTTGCTATTAGGCACAGACACAAACATCACCTGATTGATTAGAAAATCTTTTCATTGCTGTAAAATGGCACTGGATCATACTGTTTGTGAACTTTGCGTTTAAGTTCATACCAACTGGCAATTAGCATTTTTGTGYTTTTGCAGCTTTTTCTGAATCTAGCATGATTAAAGTGGTTGAAATTCATTCATTCAGTAGAAAACAGTTGGATTAACTATGATTGTGATTGTTGCCTCACATGATTTGTTCTAGTAGTTGTAATTTCTCTTTTTCAGGCTTGTAATAGTAAAAGTAAATAGAAAGTTTCTACTGAATGTTCTTGGATAAATGTAGTATCATCTTTGGTGGCTTGCAGAATTGTATTTTAAAAGCTAGAAGTCCAACACACGCACACAAGAACATATATAATTGTTATTAAAAATAGAATAAAAGCAGAGGTGAACAATGTGAAATGTCTCTCTCCTCCCCTCACYTCCCCCCAAAAAGAAGAAATACAATACAGAATTACAGTTCTTTCAGAAAGTGGGGTCTTTTAGTAACGGATTCTAATAAGGATGCAACTTTAAAAATTATTATTCACATAGGAAATAACAAGGAATAGTGACTCTAAGATTCTGTTAATCTCCTTTCTTAGGCAAGTTTTAAAACAAGAATTGTAACATCCAGTTACTTAAAATGTAGTGTTAATGCTATAAAATTAACATGATTATATGTGTGTGTGCGCTCACACAMATATACACACCCACATTTACGTATATATAAAACTTGCTTTCTTTCCAAGACTAATTCTTGACAAACAACTTCATTTACTTAAGAGCCTCTGAGGACTGAGATGATTCTTTGGCCTCATATGACAGGTGRTTCCTGAATTATGACTGACCAGCATGAAAGTAATAATGAGACAAAAAACTGCTTTTAAACTTTTCAGGTAGTAATGATTAATGTAGACTTCAAAACGTGCTTTTAACGTTTGATGCATAGAATGTTTACAGATATCTATATATCTRTATATCCTTATTGAGCCAATCCCRGTATCATCTTTTTGTCAAAGTAAAAATACAACTATTCTTTGGCTTTTCACATTTATATTGGCATGTTTGGGTTAAGGTAGATTGATATTTTCCCTTGATTTTTATATAAACCTTTTTATATAAATGTCKTCTTATTATAATATGCTCACATAAGCATATTCTTTATTCAGAAGCTGATARTCAGTATTTCATATATTTGCAATGCTAAATGTGTTTCTAGTCTAAGAATACTTATCTTGATATCAGATTCCTCTTTATTAATTATTACATAATGAATTACTTAATAACATGTTATTTCTTTACATAATTGTAAAATTCAGATATTTTAAGTTGCAAATATTATTATTATTATGCCTATGAAAAATGCAAGGAGCTATAAAGAAAGTTGAAAATATAGTTAAGTAACTTACTTGATGAAAAGCTTAGATATTTTGGGCTGCCTATCTACACACAAACAAAATTATCAGCACACCTACCACAGTAATTGTCTGTGAAAATGTAGCTACATTTTGGGGGTCCCATTTTTATCAGTGTCAAGCAGTGAAATGTTGATCATATTGAAATTGGTAAGAAAACTTCTGTTCAACATTATTGCAGCTTAGCAGCTATAGTAGAGATAAGTGGGATGGCATTTTTGATCTTTCTTTCCTTTACAAAAGAAAYGGATTTTGTGATGCTCAAGTATTTTGTAAGAAGATCTTAGTTTATTGGTCATAACCTATGAAGTAGTCGTGATGCYAGTTGATGCCTTTGGGAAAGATAGTATTTTGYAATCCTCTATTCAGGTATGAAATAAAAATGGCAAACTTAAAGCTAAATAAAAGTTAAGAACAGATACTCCACATTTAAATAAACCATATTATTCAGTTTGCCAACCTCCCTTTTCTTACAAGCTTAGAAGGAGTTTTTGAGAAGTAGAAAAGTTAGTCTTTTCTGTGAGATCAAGATAAAAAATTTATAAATAGCTTGACTTATTGCAAAAATCATACCGTGGGACCACTAAATCTGTTGAGTCAATGATTATTAATATCAAGGATGGCCTAAGAGTTTCAGTTCCCGAGCTCGTCTTTTGAAAGTGTTTTGCAGAACTCAGCTGGGAGGGGAACCATGCTGAGAGGTCAGAGAYGGAAGAACGTGCAAAATGTCCTTCAGTGGGTACTGGTTATACCATTATCTTTTTCTAAGTTCAGTCACGTTGTTTGTGTCAAAAATGAAACTTTARGGAAGAGAATATTGCATTTAAGAAAAGACAGATTTTTGAATCTTCCCAGTTGAACACTCATCTTCTCAAATTGTGCTGATTTGTTTGGAAATATCCTCGCACTGTGTTTGAAAGAAGGCTTACCTCTTGCATCCAAAGTGAAGCCATTCACTTTAAAGAAAGAGAATAGCTTTTCAAAGCATTTTCTTAGTTTGAAAATTTGGAAGGAGTTTTCCGTTTACTTCAGAAGTTTTTCAGATTTTTCTGAAAATTAAAAAGAMTTCTTAGGTTTGTGCTATGTGTGTATTTTCCATCATTCAGTTTTCTTATATAAAAGGATTCCAGTTAAAGGCTGTATTTTCAAAAGAGTATTTGAGAGTTTGGTCAAGGGCTTGAATGCATRTTTTTGCATACCATACCTCCACAGGTAATCTCTGAACATTATCACCATTTTTCACTTGAAGAAAAGTCTATTACTTGTCTACGCAGATAGAAGCCCTGAAGGGTTCTAAAAACAAAGTGGTACACAAAGTGAAATACATATTTTGAAAGTTCTCCTGTGGCTRTTAAGCTGAAGCTTTCAGGAAATGCCAGGCATGTTTGTTCATATTTATAAAGGCTTCTCTTCTCCTGTTTATCAGCAGTGGATGGCAACCTAATAGAMCCCTTCACCAAAAAAGAACCAGGTACAAAAATGACCTGCATATAAATGGGAAATAACGTGATCAGTTATTTGCTTTATAAGAATGAATTATTAATGCTCTAGTTTCTGAAGAAAATTCTGCTGTTAGCCTCTCGGTATCTCTCGTTTTCATGAAAGCCAAACRATTCCCAAGACAAGACCAGATTGCCTGGCATCTGGCAGATCTGGGCGCCCTTTTATTTCCTGACTGCGTCTCATGGGGAACACAGCGGGAGTTAGCCTCACACCTTAGCACTATTTATTGGCATRTACTAAGATTAATAACCTGCAGAGATAATTTTCCACAGTTTTGAAACTTAAGCTCACTGGAATTTTTTTTTTCAAATAACTTTTTTTTAGTCAGGATGAAACTACTCTGAATTCCTTTCTTACAGAAACAGAAATGTCTTTCCTCTGTGGGCTACAGTAATCATGTGGCTAAAAGTTGCATTGACTTTAAACTTCTTATCTATTATCTTGTAATGAACTAGTTAAATTTATTAGAGAGTACTTACAGCTTGATGCTTAGTTGTGAATCATTTTTYATTTATTAGGCTTTCTCAGAGTCTTTAACCAGTATGTACTGGTTTCAGTGGAACATAGGCCACACAATAGATAGCAGAATTTTGAACATAATTTTGGCTGATTTTTCCGAAGGAAGTGGTTGTTGTAAGTCTTTGCACAACCTTATGTTATTACTTTATCTGTTTTAGAATGGAGTTGTGCTGAGAGGAGCACAAACAATAGCTAATAATATAGGTGTGGCTGCTCAAAGTCTTTCTCTAGGTTTCATGTACACCATTTGATTTTCATTTATGCATAATTCAACTTACATCCTGTATGTAGACCCAATAAAATATTTTAATAAAAGCAGTCAGAAAATTATTTTTGTCCAAGAAAAAAACAGTTTTATTTTTCCCTCTTTCCTAAAGTGGTATTTTGGAACATTTCAAAATATGTTTGATGTAAAAGGTAGCTTCAAGTTGAAACCTTTATTTGAAAAGGAAGGAAGAACATTTAAAGAGGAAACCAGATCTTAGAGCACTGATGAGATAGGTGATTAATTTATGTCAGTAAAATGGGGAAATGAGAAATGTTTGATTGCCTTTACTGTACTAAGAATTAGTGCTTTTTATAAGTATTTTCTGAATAAACACTGTGGAGTGTTTTTATGTGACAGAGACATATCCAGAAGCAAAGATATATTAGGAAACCGATGATATTTGCTGAACAGTACACTATTAAAAGCTTGCATATATTTTTAGGTCACTTAGATTAGAGTAGCTAGTAATACCTGTGTATAAATACTTGTTTGTAGTTCACTGCATGGCAAACTGCTTGTGTTGAATGTTGTTAGATGCAGTTGATGTAGTATTTTATGTTTTTATTCAATATCTGTCAAAAGAATTTATTTTGCTAGAGGCTGAGGACCTGTTTTCAGAATGAAGCAAAAGGAGATTTTATTGTCTGGTGTTTCTGGGCACTAAGCAGGCACCAAAGTCTCAGGCTTAGAAGTTGTCCTGCAGAATCAGATCCTTACTTAAGCACACATCTCTGATCCATTCTCACTACAGTGAGATACCACCTGTTGAAAAATCATGTAATGTATCCCTGTTCTTTATCATTACATTAATTTGAGTTAGTTCTGCAGGTTTATTTTTGAAGACGGCTTTAGCCTCAGTGAGGTTTATTAACATAAAGATGGCCCATAGGTAGGTTGTGGTTAAATATACTTTATAGATAAAAGAAATTTTACAAATATCTCATGAACCCAATTCATCTTTTTCTTGAAAATTTGTAAGGTGCTTTTGGCCATACAGACTGTGCCCTACATAAGGCAATATTTGAAGTAGGAGAAAGCCCTACTTTTCCTCTTACTGCTCTGGGTAAATCCTGTTTTTCTGTCATTTCAAAAAATATTGTCTGTTTAGAACAGGAATGTGAGCGTAGAATGGAGAACAGGGGAATGCACTGCTCAGTAGCCTTCTTGTGTACCAGCTTGATGCCCTGTACTTTGTGTTGAAATTACAAAATTAGCTTTGCGTGCAAAAGTGCCACATAAAACCCAGCTGTCAATTGCCACAGGTATCTGAGAAGGCAAAGATAACTTGAAAATGCTGATGTGTTTTCCTAAAATTACAGTATTGGAAAGCAGATGGACAAAATTGAAAGGACTTAGGAGAGGTGATAGGTGAATGTAGGCAGAAATTTTCCTGTACATCTTCCAGGAAGATATCCATTGCTGAACAAGAGGAAAAGTAGGTGTATAGCCAGGACGGGGGGTAGATTTAAAGCTGTCAAGCTGTCGTAGTAGGGCAGAAGTTAGCCAAGAGCTGCATAAGCTGTCAATATAAATCGCAAACAGAAATCMGGCACAGAGGTAGTAACCTAGTTAGGGACTGTGCTAGCTCCCAGAATGGGAGGAGGACAGTCATGGCTAGTCAGTCAATAGCCAGCTTTGCTTAATAGATAACTGGCTGAGAAAGCCGATAAAGAAGCATCCTGGCGAGGCGGAGGCAACCTGCACAGCCGCACAGTAGCCCTGCTGTTTCAGCCTGGGACTCGAAGGCTCTTTGCCCAGCAGAGGAACAGGGACTTCTTTCAAGCCAAGAGTCAGGAAGCCGAGCAGATGAAGCCAGCATGGAAAGCAGCCAGAAACACCCACAGCCAAGCATTAGCTATTCAGCASCTAGATGCAAGGGTAACCTACGCAAGTGAGAGAGAAGAGGAAGAAAAAGGCAGTTGGGCATTTATTATTCTGGAAAAGTAATAAGGTTAAAAGACATCAGCTGGCAGCTTAGTGTTATACTGAAGGGAGAGGCTTAGGGAAAGAAAACTAATAAGGAGTGGAATAAAACTCCTTTATTTCTCCAAAGGGTATACAGAACTGATGTTCTGCATTTAACTAATTGAAGCCTATAGCTCTTTTTATATGTCTTTACAAACCTGTTTAATATGGAAAAGATTTGCTCAAATGTTTCCAGACATGCAGAGTTACATGTATTGATAACTGATTTTTTTTTTCCAGCAAGTTTTCATTATACATGCATTATATCTCCAGATCACTGACCTCCCAAACTTAGATCCTACTTGTCTCCATTTTGGCCTTTCCCTTTAATCTACTTCATTCATCTACTGCATTTGKGCACACTTTCATACAACTCCTACACCAATTAAAAGTGATTCTGTTTTTAAGTACTTCTGTCACGTTGCCCTCACTTGAGTTGAGATTTCCTTACCTTAATTGATTTTAGATTTATATTTTTGTTGTCCTTTTCCATCATTTGTTTCCTTATTTTCTAACATTAAATTTAAATCTACAGGGTGGTAAAAATTGGAAAAATCCAACATATAGTGAGGGTTATGTTTAAGAAACAAGGCTTGAACCCTACTGTGGTAATTGCTCTTTTCTGCTTTACAGCTCCTCTTCCTTACAATCCCTAGAGAATTCTTGTGCTTGATCTTGAGCAGGAATTGTCAACAAGGAAGAGGAAATATAGCATATTTTTAACTTTTCTGTAGACTTAAATTATTTGATAACTCTTGCTGCGCTGAAAAAGGAAAGGGAGAAAATAGCTAAAACTCAGCACAACAAATGAGTCTCCTAGTAGCCCTTTCTGTTCCCAAGCAGTCACTGGAGGTGGTACATCAGCTGTTTTGTTCCCTAGATTTCATGTAATGCATTAATGCGAATCTTCTTTTGCCTTAAAGAATACATTTTTTCTTCCTTTTTGTGATTTTTGTTTCTGTTGGTTTTATTTTGTGATTTATGTCTTGGTGATGGCTTTATTCCCTCTTGGGAGCCAATTTAGCTTCTGTGGAACCAACTTCTTCCTAAATTCTGCAATTTAGATATTGCCAAGAAATTTCTATGAGTCTTTGCCATGGGAAATTCAAATTAGGAAAAAAAAAAGGAACCTTAAAACAGAAAACATAGCAACCACAGTCAGAAAAATTTAGCAGTCTGGCAGCTGACAGCAGGATGTACAAAGAATAACAAAATAATATATTGAAAAAAAAATCTTCAAAAGACTTGTGTCCGCAGCCCAGTGAAAAACCTAACAAGAAGCCTATTATCAAGGCTGTTAGAAGACAATGTTTATTTTCAAACTTTAGCTAGTTTAACACATTAAGCAATATGCCAATAAGCTACTCACTCCATGGAAGCGACATAAAAAGTTGTTCTCTGGCATTCTCTTTCGATGTCTGTATTAAAGCAGTCTGTGAGAGGGAGGAAGGAAACAAGCAAGTAGTTCTGGTGTCAGTGTTCAAAACTCCAGCAGAAGAGACTAGTTTGCCCACAAAGTCAAGTAATTCCCATTGTATCACTTTCATAAACAAGTGACTTTCCCAGTACTGCACAGTGATCTGAAGAAAAACAAGTAAAGCAAATTTCTGAAAACTACTCTATAAAATTCACAAAGATATTTTCATTATTATTTATACACTGATTCAGTTAGTACAGGATTGCTTTTTACAGTTGTAATTACCACCTTGTTAATTGCCTTAGAATCATTAAGGTAACTTCCCTAAGTCAATTTGTGAGTTATTTTTTTCTCTAATTTTTACATTTTTTTAACATTGATGTTTTGGAATAGGGCAGTGATGGTTTTTAGATATTCCACAGTGATGGAATCRCATACATTAGGATTTTTTAAAGCATTCTTTTCTTTTGTCTTTCTGGAATTTGCAGACATATGATAATAAGCAATTTGAATAGAACATGTATTTGTGTGCATTAAGTCTGTCTGTTTTCAGTGAACACAGGTTTTAATTTGTCTGATGTGCAGTGTAACCTTTAACATGGTAGAGTATGAGTGCAGAAGACATTCACATTGCTTAGTTAGAGAAACAATAAATATCACAAAAGTATTGTCTCTGGTTAGCCATTCAACATAGCACTAAAATATTAGGTAAGCATGTTATCATAGCACAGCATACTAGACTTTTATATTTACCTTGAGACATATATTATTCCAGCCCCRCTTTTACTGAATATAGCTTTTGACCAGATTGGACACATTTGATTTTTGTATTTTAATAGGCAACTCTATTAGTCTATAGTTGCATATCAGAAAGCTATTTTAATATATTTTTTTCTCATACTAGATGCTGGCTTTTTGCCTCTTTCTAAAACAGAAAACTTTGAGACACTTCTCCTCCCCTCTCAAAAAAGGCAAAATTCTTATGGGAAATGCTTGTATGAACAGGACTGATTTGAGATGAAATTCCCCTAGACTCAGTGCAAACTGTGGTCTTCATTCGAGTTTCTAYCCTATAAGGAAATGATATATCCATTTTACAGCAACGCAAAGAAAGTTAGGTTGACTGAGAATCATTCAGATGCAGGTTAAACCCAACTCCCTGGCTTCTAATAACAACAATTATTCTAATTATTTGTTTCTTTCTACCTGGTAGTCTAAAGTACTCTGTGGGGAGTATATCTGGTTTTAAAACTTTTTTGTTATATCTAAAACTATAAGCAGTACAACAAAGACTATGGTCAAAATATAAGAACCATGTATTAGTCTTGAAAAAAATCTCGTTTTCCTTCCTGTGTTAAAAATGCCACTACGTGGAGAGGGAACAAGACAAATATAGTTGTTTTGTGTGATTCTAGGTATTAAACATTTTCYTGTTGGTTAACTCAAGCAAGTACTCCTTTGACTTAGACAATCTTTACTCTTCTGTCCCAGTGGAAGAGCCAAACACAATTTCAGTAGAGTAAAGAGACTGTAACTTATTTCCACTCTACAGTTTTGGATACTCTGAGTGGACAGGAAGAAGAGGCAGAAGGATGACTTGAAACTCCTAGATATATGTTCCATCAGATTTATGGCACTATAGTAGATCACTAGACAGCTCTTCTTTTTTTCAGATATATTAAATCAATATTTTCTTCAAGCTGAAACTTGCAGAGCAGTTTCCCAGACCTTCTTAATTCATCTAAAATAATTCAGCAAAATGTATGTGCAGTCATTTTCTCCAGRTGTTTGTGTTTCTAGACCATGCAACCATATCCTGTTGTCCTGAGATTTATCTCCCACTCAGTGGGACCCTATAGACTGCTTTTTTCTTTTGCTGCTGAGAATGAACTCCCTCCTGAAAGCAACACTGCTCCAACTCGTGAAACTGAAAACATTTAATTTGAGGGTGAATAAATTGYTTCCTTGGTACTTKCATTATACCTGCTAATCTTTTGTCTATGTTCTCAAAGAAATAACAAAAAGTAGGTCTGTAAAATGTTGAATAATCTTAGAGGCTTGAATACCTGTTATCGTTCATATTACAGCCTTCGTATTGTGTTCAGAAACAAACCCTGTTGCAAACATTTGAACTGTGGCTCTTTAAGTTCTGCGTAAATTATCTGTAGTTTGTTGTGCTCTTTGATATATTCATTTTGGGCCTTGGAAATGAATTGAGGAATATTAGCAAAATGACAAGTTTCCTTTGAGAAACTGACATTCAAGGATTAGTTCAAAACCATTCAGTGACTGCAGGGAATACCAAAAAATACATGATGACTTTCAGTGCTTGGTTTTGCATTTAGAAGTCTGAAGAATATAAAACTATGTGTACTGGACAGTTCTCAGTGAATACTGAAATTCTTAATAAATTCTAATGACTGTTTAAGCAGGCTCAAAAAATTGCCTCAGGCTTAGCTTATGGTAAGTCTTATTCCTACAATTTTTAGTATCAGTCAGTAATCTTCTATTGACTTCAATGTGCAGCATAAAATCATAGATTAGCAGCACCTGCCTAAACCATTTTGTATGATGCTAGTTTCCATATTAGAGAGTTAAATATCACTGTTTACACTGAAGTTGTAGTAACTAGGTGATTAGGTTTTGTGAAGACATGAAAATTTTGCTGAATAATAACATAAGGATGGGTRTGGTTCACTTTTTTAACAAATCTTTAAAAAAGATAGGATTCATTCATTCATTCAAACTGGATTTAGAAAAATGATTAAATAGACAAACTTTTCAGAGCAAAATCATAATATAGATAGTCTGAACTGCTAGTTTCTGTTTGATTCTAGAGGAAAAATATATGCCACAAATTAGACGATATTATTAGCTCCATAAGGATCTTTTTCTTAAATTATTTTTAAACCATTAATTTGCTATATGAAATAAATGATCTATTCCAATTTTAAGGCCTTTGATCATAATGATTGAGAGCCTGTCACTGCTCAGTATTCTGAAATACTGATTTCAGATTCATCATTGCTTCACTGATAATATTTACATAAGCAAAGAAATATAAAGCAATATTTCCTGTGGGGAGGGCTGTACTTTGAATTGAAAATGATGTTCAAATCTTGATTCTTTTGCTTTTTTTCCTGATTTTAAATTTCATAGACTGAGTATCAGCATTGTAATATTTTGCTTTTCTGAGTGGATCAAGAAAGTAGCCCAAATTGGTAAAGTTCTCCTCTTAATAAGGTTTTTATTATATTAAGCTTTTAAATTGATATTTCAAGTGTCATGTATATGGGATGAACATTATATTTCTTGCCCTCTCCCTCACCTTTCCTCAAAGGAAAAACTACTTCTTATGTTTATACATTAGCAATATATTGATATGTTTTTACTGCTGGCTGTACATTTTTCATTTTTGAGGGCACCTTCTGTGACCACTGGTGAGATCTATAGTGAATTCCTAATATCTTGCTGGAGTTCATTGCCTAGTTAGGGCCCTGGCTCCCAATAAAACTTACATGGCATGTCTTAGAGAGACATGAATTAATTCTGCTTATGCTCCAAGATGACCACAAGCCATTTTAAAGAGAGTGCTGAGCCTAAGTTAATGTTTGTTGTCACTTAGCTGGACTTCTTAAAACTCAGCAGTGTGGTATCACAAGTTACCTCGTGTGTGGCTGGGCTTAGATGGTGGCAAAGGGAGCGCACATCTTGTTGTAAAATGCTTTGAAGGTATTTCTTCTCTCTCCTGGAAAACAAATTTGTTCCTTGTGTGGAGAGTTCTGCTGCAAGTGAGGAAGGGAATTGCTAGCTGCTTTTTTGTTGTTGTTGTTGTTGTTGCTGTTTTTGTTTTTATCTTGGGAGTTTAAGTGACTTTTTGCAGTTTCCAAGAATGAAGTTATTGGATATTTTAAAGAGTGAGGTCTTGAATCTTACTTAAATCTTACTTAATATTATGCGGAACCAGTACAGTGAATGGAAGGCAGATTCAAGGTGCTCTTAATAACACAGTACAGTTCTCTGAGGGCTAGCAATTTCATGCTCTCGAAAATTATATTGTTGTTGCTTAAGTATGAGAGTGAGCCAGCAAGCTATTCCTAGCAGCAGGCCAATAGAGGCTAGCAGAGAACATAGTGGATGCAAGGACACTGCCTCGTGTGTAGGAGTAAAAGGGAGCCATGACGCCAGGATATCTCCGTATTGCAAATTACCTTCCCTTGACCGATTGTGAATCCACGTCTCTATTCAAAGGAAACTATATTAAGTTAACGTTAAAAAATTGTGTGTAGGGTATCCTGGGCAGAAGTAGAAGCGGATAATAATCGCTGCTATTTTAAGTACGTTTTTTCTTATGAGCTCAGTAGAACCTGTGGAAAATAATAGATAGGGAGGTAAAAAATTATCATATGCGATATTTTGAGATTCCAAAGATGTTTTAATATTGGTAGTATAAAACTCCCAGTATTTGACACTTTTAATAAAGTGTTCCAGCAAATTTTCCCTGATATGTTATAATTAACTACTTAAGAATCTGGTGACCAGTTCTTGAGAAAACTGTGGACAGTAGTTCTGTCTTTACTTTATTCTTCAGCTCCTTGAACCATATTCATTCAAATGAGTTGTGAACTCAAGCCTGTGGAGCCATTTTGGACATAAAGTAATGCTTATTTGTCTGTTTGTCTACTCAGTTCTTTCTACATAGATTTTGACTATAGTTTTATTAATCGGTCAAGTAGCTTTCATAGTTCATGAACAACCAATTCGCTTTTTAGTTTTGATTATATTAGTTTGATACCTTCCTTTGTTCGGTTGGCAGTTAGAATATTTTCCCTTCATATTCTTTGTTGTCTTAATTACTTTCATTAGCAACACCATGATGTGGCTCTAATGAGGGCTTATTTGTTCCTTCTTCTTACCACGTCTGCTATCCTTAATGTAATGATTTTCAATCTGTTCTAGAAGCATTGTCCCTTGGAACTCCTTGGAATGAGGTTAAGGCTGTCTGGAATTCCTCTCCCCTAGAATGTGGCCAATGTTTCATCCGGCCAAGTATTTCCAGTTAAATACTGCCCGCCAGATTACTGACTTCTTTCTGCGTTCTTCTGCCTTCTGACTTTCTTCACTGATAAGACAGGGAGTTTCCCAAGTGGGAGCTCACTTGTGCATGCTTCTTCTCCAGTAGTCTATTTTGCAACTGGAGATGTTGCAGTAATGTAAATATGGATCCTTATTCTCTGAGACTAGAAGTTAGTCAAATTCTAGTCACTTGTGAGGTCTTCACTCAAGAAGGGCAATGTTATCTGCCTGTGGCAGAACGTGCTTTCAGCTGTCAGGAGCCCACAGTAGGGATTATTAGACATCTTTGGAGGCAGCAGAGCTCCAGTGGGAGCAGCAATATTTGTTGTGAGCCCTCAATTAAAACTGAGAAACAGGCTCCCTTATTAGCTTTTAGGACATGTTTTAATGTTGTAGAATAATTCTGCCATGAATTATGATGAAATCTGCTGGGTGGAAAATGATGTATTTTGAAAGAACTCAATTCCTAGAATCAAAACTATTTGATTTATTGACGATCTACCAGTTATATTTTTAGGATTCTGTTATCTCTAAACTCAATAGTCCCATAGTAGCTATCACTTATTGAGTAAGACATCTTAAGCTGTATCTATTTTAGCTTTTTGATTTGAAACAATAGCGTAGTTTTGAAGTGACTCCTCCATCTCTTCCATTTACTATGTGTCTGTTCAGTTTGCAGAGTGGTTTTGATCTGTGCTCAAACTAGATTTCTTTTGGGGGGGAATAAATCCAGAAGCTCTATTCTCCAAGCGTTTAAACACCTTCTAACTTCTGATAGGGATATAAGGTCTGAAACAGTGATTGTCATTTGAACAGCTCCAGAGCACATTGTATAGTTGGATGTTTGGATCGGGGCCAGACTGCATCTAGTCCCAAACCATATTCATCTGTAGATGTAGCAACCTCAGCACCAACTGCTTTGATCTGCCAATCTTTTGCTGTGGCTCCAAATTGCTTGCTAGCTTTGGCACAACCTTAGAAACAGAGAAGAAAGCTTTAGCTTTTGTCACCATGCACTCATATTCAGACCTTCAGGGATTTGATATTATAGCCTGGCTGTACTGTTTATTGAATAATTGAAAATATTGATAAAATACTTGTGCACACCTGTGCTACTGGAGAGCTTCATTTAAGCAGTCCTTGTACCACTGACAACATAGAAATTGCAGCAATTTCAGAATATACTGATAAAGAGTACAACCCTATCAAATGGTTATTTGATGACCAATTTCTCTAGCTAGAATAAACATGTGATCTGGAACAGGACCATTTGCTGTAGAAGTTGATTAGATTTAAACCTAGTATTGTCTTACATTTTTGTAAGAGAAATCTTCAGTCAGCTAGTGGGAAAAAATTGTAAATATGGTTTTTGTCCAATTGAACTGGCTCAGAGTTTATCTTGGTTTTTGTCTGTTTTGATCCATATGATATTAGTTTTCCTGTTTTATTGCTTCATGAGTAACATGGATGCTGCTATTTCTCAGCCCCAAGGACAAGTTGAAAAGATGTTAAATTATGAAATATCTGACCTTGGTACATTGAACAGAAGAGTTAAGACAAACAAAGGTTTTAGAGCAACAAGAAATCCAACACTTCTGTAACCTCAGCAGGATAGCTGTGCACAGAAGGCTTTTAAGCAACCAAGGACCACACAAGCTAATATGCTTCTGATAGTATAAATTTTGTGCAGATTCTTTCAAATTGCTTGAATTAACTCTAGGGATATTTTTAGAGCAACTTTGTAAAGTATTAGTCAATGAAAATAGTTACTTAATTTATGTGTGTGTAAATTATCATATTCACAACCAATCATTATTATCCTTTAAATGATCTACCTCTTCAGGATTATATCTGTTTGATTAAAATGGTCAAGTTCCTCCTAGTAATTTCTGTGCTTTGCTTGCAGGTCGTGTATAAAAATAATGATGTCAGGTTGGAGTTATCTCGGCTTGCCAAGCAAGGAGATCCTAAAATGAAGATTCATGGGGTGGTGGCATTTAAATGTGAGAATGTTGCAACCTTAGATCCAATCACATTTGAAACACCCGAGTCTTTCATCTCTTTGCCAAAGTGGAATGCCAAGAAAACAGGCTCAATATCATTTGACTTTCGTACAACTGAGCCAAACGGTCTGATTCTTTTCAGTCATGGAAAACCAAGGCACCAAAAAGATGCCAAACACCCACAGATGGTGAAGGTTGACTTCTTTGCCATTGAAATGCTTGATGGCCACCTTTACCTGCTGTTAGACATGGGATCAGGTACTATAAAAATAAAAGCCTTGCAGAAGAAGGTGAATGATGGTGAATGGTACCATGTAGACTTTCAACGGGATGGACGGTCGGGTAAGTTTCTTTTTAAATATTCAGTATGTTAAAAAATATCTGAGATAATACTGGCTATATGTGATATTACCACCATTAGAGTTGCAGGTCAATTGAAAAATAAGTGAAATAAAATAAGTCATTGTTGTCAGGTACCAGAATACAGTGATTTCCAGATTAAGATATTTTATTTTAATATTTATTGGATAATCAGGTACTTAATCTTGCAAGTAAGTCTGCTCTGTACTTCAAAAACAAACAGTAATCTCCCTCTGTGCTTACTTGTACCAAATAGCTGAAGTGGCAAGTTTCAAGAATAAAAAAAAAAAAAAGAGAGAGAGAGAATTGCTGTAAATAATCTCTGATATTGGGAACGGTCTGCCCACAGAAACAGCACGGATCTCCAGTCACGTCAGCAGACATAACTAAATGACATGCTAATGATTGGCTAACAACACACATCAGCAGAAATGGAAATAGATGACATGACAAAATTCTGTCAGTAAGATTCGTGGTAGTTTATGGTAGTTTACTTGATGAATGGTCTTACTGAAAATGGTAACAAAAAAAAAAAAAAATCCTGTTCTTAATGCTACTAAAATCTGTTACAACATACAACGCATTAATTAGTGAAACTGCTCTTGTGTTTCAACTGCATCTAAACTTGAGTTTATGTTGACTTCAGCAAATAATCAATATCCATTTGTTGCAGGACTGCTGTGTGGTATCTTTTCTGTAGTTCATGCCAAGATTTAGCAGGGGAAACAAAAAAAGACGTACAGTGTCTGTAGTTCAGTCCATCAAAGAATATTACGACTGACATCACTATCCAGTCTGAAGCAATGTATGCTCTGAAATTGTGTGGAAAATCTAAACTCCTTTTCTTTGGATTTTGGGTCTTTTTTTCCTCTTACTTCCTTCTGGTCCTTCTGGCCTCCTTTTTCATTACTTGCATTTATAATTGCTTTCTGAAATGTTCAGATTTTTCAAACACAGTCTCTCTTTTTTCTATCTCCAGTTTTCAGATGTGACATGCTTGATTTCTACACCTTAAAATCAATTATAGTCACAAATAAGATATCAGATCAAATGATCTAAACACAGCTTTAAATCGAAGATTTACATCAAATCCATGGTGAAAATCTTACCAAATTTGGTTGTCATTCTACTCTGGGATTATAAAAAAAAATAACAGCCTGATTCTTGGGTTATGCAGTTTGAAACTGTAATTGTAGAGAATTTTATTTTCTGATTATGATATACCAGTTGGTTGTATACTATTTTTGAGATTAAAAAAAAAAATCTCAAAAACCTCCATTATGACTGAATCCAGTGACCTATATTATTTACACTACAATCTTCATTTCAGTCTTACTTCTTAAATTCTGTGTCAGTGGTTCATGTGAGGCAGTAAATTCTGTAATAATGATGCCCATGGGACATTACTCAAAGCAAAGTTTATTCTTATATTCAAAGTCAACAAAACTGTAAAGAAAAGATGCATAACAGTTGTTTATATTTAGAGGTATGTCTTGCACTTTCATTGCTTCACAAAAACTATGGCTCACAAATGTCGTTACAAGAGTTTAGGATGTGTTTTATTTAAATCTTTAACTCTTTGTGGACTTCTGCAAGAATTTAGATTAAGTATAGGAATGAATACACATCTGAAGGACTGCATATTGTTTCTAAAGATTTAACTCTGCATATTTTTAAGTGGTGTTATAAGTGGTCAAATTTAAACAATTTTTAAATCAAATTGATGAACCTTATTATCCAGGTAAGTTTTATTTAAGAATTTATTCTTGAAAACTATGACTATGGCATCTATTTATCCTAAAACATTAAAATATTACCAAGCATAGATGATGAATATGTAGGCATATGCATTGACCAACTGAATTTTCATTTACAATTGAAGAATTCCTACTAGTTTAACACATTTTGTAATATTTTGCAGTAGGAGAAGCACTGGTTCCATACTTAGACTTGTGGTGGTGTTACTGGTGGAAGTATTGGCTGAATAATATGTTAGGCCATCAGATTCAACCAAGTGAAATATCTGCCTAATGATTAATATAAAATGAACTGTGTGTTCCTATTCTATTCCTGAAAATTTAAAGTTGAGATTATTCCTTCATGACTTAAGCAGGTTCTATTATATTTTTTCCATGAGTAGTAGAACGCACTTTACTATTATAAAAAGCCTTAAGATTTACTTTCTTTATCCAAAACCAAATATACTGGAAATCATATGAGTATAATCACTTTTCACTTGCTTATGATCTGAATTTTTGTACATGTGAATGAATGTACCTTGTATAAAAAAAGAAAAAAGTCTTTTCTGAAGCTTTCTTGTTGCTGCTAATAAAATACCTCTCAATAGCAGCTCAATAGCCTTTTTTTTTTTTTTTTTTTTTTTTTTTTTTTTTTTTTTTTTTTTTTTTTTTTTTTTTTTTTTTTTGTTCCATCTCTAAATGAAGTTATTGAACCTTTTATTCCTAGCCTTCAAGTCCAGCATGGAGTCGTTCCCTCAGATAATAGAAAGCTGTGACATTTCTCAAGGAGCTTTGCTAATTTCCTTGACTTTAGCGTTAGCTGGATCAGCAAGTACTCAATTTATCTTTCCTCCTTTGCTCTCTTCCTGACTCGCAGTCCTGGGGAGTATCCACTCTAAACTGCCGACTCTGTCTTGGCCCTACTGGGGGTAGAGGGAGAAAATGTAAGGAATGAGATTTAGTTAGATGACATTTTATTAATTGTACTCAGGCTTTAGTCAGTAGTAATTTATACTGTACCATATGCTTCCTTCCTTTCTTCTGCTGATGGCCAGGGATTTGGGAAGGTACAATGAAGAGGGAAGAGAGAATGTCCTTTGATTTTCCTTTTACTGATGGAACTTTAACCTACTATTTGCATGAGTTGGTTTTCACCCTAATACACTGTTGTACTGCCTGTGAGACTTTGAGTCCCTCCTTACCTACAAAGAAGATCTTAAATGAGCAGTAGCTCCTGAGCTCCTACTTTCCTCACTGAGTAGCAAAAGGTATCATAAGGTACCTTCTGCAGCAGTCTGTCTTTTTGGCTGGGTATGTGGTGGAGGACACAAGCTGGCATCAGTTGCTGTGTCCCATCTGCGTGTGAACTTTGTTGGGGTATAGTGAGTTCCTGCAATGGCCAGTGGCTTCATAGCTGCTTTGCACGTGCCCTGACTTAGATTTGCACCATGTGTTAGTAAGTAACTCTTACTGTTTTATTACTCACAAAAAGCAACTAAATAGGCCAAATAAAGAAAGCATAGAGATTAGAATAGTTGCAATAGCTGCCATTAAAATCTTCGTATTTAACTGATCAGAATTGATGAGACAAGGTTTAGAAATATGTCTTCGTTTCTTATACACAGACTTATGAAGAACTAAAGTGCTGAGATAATGAATATGATTGAAGAGGCTCATTAACTCATACCTAAGGGAAATGTTTGTCTGTTCTACTCTTAACAGTACTGCCAACTCTGCAGTAAAAGAAATAGAAAAAAAAATCATGAAGCAGCTGCAAAGGTCTTTGTTCACAATGCTTGCTGCAACACAGTAGGGCTAGGTTAATAACTGTTTTCTGAGGCTTGAATGCCGTTTAAAATTTTGTTAAACTGTTTGCCATATTCAAGCAAGGATAACCTTGTGAGGGTTTTCTTTTTGTTTGTTTGTTTTTTGTTTTTGTTTTTGTTTGCTACACTGCCGTTCATCCTGTGGAAATCATCATTACCCGGTGAAATCATAGCAGAAATTTAACATTCTTGTCAACCTCCAAATGTGTATGACATTGCAAAACAGATTGTACCAGCAGTTATTCATAGGTAAGCAGCATTTAAGGGCTAAGAAGTCACTGAAATTTTGAACTAAAGTTAGAGATCAGCTTAAGTATCAGGAACTGCAGGAAGGAAGTAATTCTGTCTCTCAAGTACATAGTTAGAGCATCACTCTCTGAATGCAAGTAGCACTTTCTGGATAGCCATTCCATGCATTGTGGTTGGAAGTTATTTTTCTTTTTACTTATACAAGAGTTTAAGCTCCCTCATCTTTTCAACCTTTCAAGAATTGTCAGGTTTTCATGTCCATATTTCAATAAATGTTAGTAATTTACTTATCTGAAATACTGGATTTATCCTACATTTTAAGGGAAATGGTTCCAATGACCCTGTTGATGAATAAATGTTAGTTTTTCATTTACAAAGTTTCCTTCATCAATTCACAGAAAAATTGAAATGGAATGGCCTTGAAAAGTCCTCTGTTTTATCCTTCCTAACTATAGGTGAGAGTAACGTACTTGCATCAGTCTGACAGATACTTATCAAGATACCTCCAACAGTGGACACTCTGAACTTCCCCAGGCAATTCATTCCCATCTTTCATGGACCTTGTTACTGGAAACAGCTTTTTTTCCTCATGTTACTTAAGTTAAATATTTCTATATGTAAAGCCATCCTTTTTTTCCTTTATTTCCTTGTCCACAGCAGGCACAGAGAGCAACACACTTTTTTTTCCTCGTATCATAGCTCTACCTTTTTGTTATTTGAGTGCTGTTATCAGGTCAGTCTTCAGTTTTGTCTTCCCAGAGTGCTTCCTGTCCTTATACGTCACATTCTGAGATGTATATATTCTGCAACATTGATGATTCTCCTTGCTCTCCTCTGGAATCTCCTCAGCTGGTCTGAGTTGTAGCTAAACCTTACCAATGCTCAGCAAACTAGTAGGATAGTCTTCTCCATACATGCCAGTATCATTTTCCCCGTTTTCTTAAATGTATGTAACTGTTGACTTGTACCGCTGTATGTCTTATGACCTAGTAGAGCTACTAGTTCCTTTTGGAGTGATCGCCTGCTAACCATTATCTTATAGAAGTCAATAATTCTCAACTAAAAAATATCATTTTATTAGTTTTTTTTTTCCAAACTGTTCTTCCAATATGAAAAGAACATCATGAATATTTGAATTGTATTTTGCTCTGGAGAGAAATGCTGTAGAATCAGAGCACTATAGGTCTTTGGAGAAAACTTATATTTATGCCTAATTTTTGGAGACAAGAAATGCTACCTGTTTTTAGAGTTTTGAGTTAGACCATGAGTTTCTGGACTAAATACATCAGCCTGTACCACTTTCACTCAGACTTCCCCTTTTTCTTATTTCAGACAGAGCAAACAAAGTATTATTCACATTTTTAATTTTTTTTCTTTTTCTGACAAAAATAAAGACTATTTCCTATTTTAAATATTAACAGGTTTGTAAGGAAGCTGCCTATTACTTGGCAAACTTTACTGTCTTGATGTTGCTCTTTTCAAAAGAAATTATGTTACTACTAGTCTGGTTATGGCTGCATTATACTAGGTTGTGTGCAATCCTATAACAAAAAGCCTGATCCTTACTACAGAAATATTACAAATTAAAGTTACAATTTTCTCATTCCAGTGAGACCCCTGACTTTCTTTTGCATCTTCTGAATCTGAATTTTAATATTTTGTTGTCTTTATGTTGTCTTTAATAAACAAAATGTGTTATGTTCTTCTTCCTGTTATCCAACCTGACAATTCTGGTATAAAGTGGATTGATGTTAAGTGTTCTTTAGAGGACAAATTATTAACCTTTTCCTGCACTGGCTTAATATGACATTTTTATACTCCATTAATTTTCCTTTTCCTCAAAAGATTTTGCCTTTTTTTTTCCCCTGCTTCTCTGGAAAAGTGATGTTTCTCCACATTCATGAGTAGAAATATACATTGGAGAATACTGGTGATTTGACAGAACAATTCTTCCTAATCTCTGTATAATTCCCCCCAAAATAAGAATGAAATCAAGCCAAGGGTATGTTACTATCCCAGGATTCTGTGGGAAAATCCTTTATTGTCATGGGATCCAACCTGAGATGGATTTCAGTAGGATTTAAAAATTTCTTCAAGGAATATGATAGGATTTTAAATAAATTTTCATGCTAGATGAACTAGCACTCTCTATCTCAGTGTCACAGCTCTGGATGTACTGTGGACCTAAAAGTACTTATGGGCACCTTATTTTTTGTAAGCCAATATTTTAAGAATTTGTTGAATTTTGCTTTTTGTTTTAGAATATTTCAAAGAAACGTAAATTTTGACATATTTTGGAAGTCTTCCTTCATTTCCTCTTATATTTTTCTTGGATTTTTTTTTGCCTCATTCCAGATGCTAAGTAAATGTAGCCTACATTTACACAGTCATCCATAGATAAAGTTTGCATTACCTATCAGACATAGCTACATACAGGGTAATTTCGGTAACAGCAGCAGTGGTGATTTCATGATTGCCCTGCCCTCCTGTTAAAGTTCAGCCAGGAACCAGGATACTTAATATCTGACAGTGTGAAATTCCTGGTGCCAAGGCATGGCTTTCCTAATGTTATCTAAACTAAAGCTGATTTGTATTACATAGTTCTTATTTTAGCCAATGTGTTTTATAATATTTCGGTCAAGCTCATAAGTAGCTGTGGAGCCAGGACAAGCTATGTAAACTATGAGTCTGTTGCAGGTGCTGTTTGATTTAGTTTAGCTCACAGTGAAAAGGATTGAATGAAATAAAGATACTTTGTGATTGTATGAATAGAGTTCATACATAAGGTAAGTTGCCAGAGCTCCCCTGAAGTGTCATTGATACGTCCCACAGTAATTTGGAGATGGTTCTTCTGGGGAGTCCAGGTTCCGTGGCCTTCCAAAACATGACAAAGATGCAGAGAAGTTTTGTTGCCTGTTATGTGTTTCTACTCATCAAATACAATGATTTCCCTGAGGTTTCAGAGGGCTTCTCCCAAACACTGTTTTGTGCCATATCACTTGGGGAGGAGGGAGGCAAAACAGACGTTCATTTCTTTGACAAGATTGTTGCTCTCTATTCAAATATTTAAGTTTACAGCAATCCCTTATGGCATATAGAACAAAATTTTCCCACTTTAATCTATTACTGTAATCCCCAGTCACCGGTATATAGCAGTGATTACAGTTCCCTCTATCATTCACCTTCCGCAGCCTTCTGTGCTCGCAGAACTTCCTTTTGAACCTCTCTGTTTTGGTCTCAGCAACACTGACTGACATCCACCTTTCCTTTCCTCTGACTGAGAGCCATCGAGATGTAGATGATTTTTAATAGAGATGGAGCGTTACATATCTTCTAGCATCATAAATAGTTTGAAAACATTAGTGTGTTTGCCTAGCAGAAAACAGCACTGTGCAGATGGCTGAACTTGGGACTGGAGGTCCCAAGAGTAACGTTGATGTGGTTCAACAGCTGATCTGATCTGTGTGGGTGCAAGTGCTGTCTGAACATGCTTTAAAGCACCTGGTCCTAAACTAGCTGGGACAGTAACAAGTGGGAGTGAGCACAAGAATAGTTTATAGAGTTTTATTTTTTTTTAGGGAGAATTGATCTATTTCCTATAAGCAATCCTTCTTGATACCTAGGATGCTCTCTCAAAAGTTAATGCTTTTGCTTTAATAGGTCATTCACAGGTATGTTTGTTTGATACAACTGATTAATAGAGTTGAAGGTCAAGTAAACATTTTGTATGCCTATATGTTTGTATATCARCATGTATGTATGTAAACATGCTTGTATGCCTAAAGTCAGTTCAGTAGTAAGTGTGCCTTAAGAGTGCTAAGTTTTTCTTCAAGCATCTGAGCAGCAAAATACTCAGAGTTAGCAAATGATAATAGCTGATGAGTTTTAAAAACACAATAGTTTGGGAAGTTCAGCATGCTCATTCTTTATAATTAAGAGTGGAAGTTCACTTTCCATCTGTGTGATTATTCAACTCACATAACAAATTTTGGATAATGCATAAAAAGGTAAAGAAGAATGGACAATATCCTCAAACGTTTTTAATATATGCTTGTAAAGATGCACAAAGGCTGTGCAGCAAACACTGCATTCTCTTCTGACAGTAGGTCTCTTCTGACAGTAGCTAGACTGTTTTTGCATAATATGCAGCCCTTCTAAAATCCATATGTCTCAAATTTCATGTGAGAGTTTGATCTCCTGAGACCTCTACCCCTAAACAGTTTTATTAGCTATCTGGACTGTTTGGAGTCAGCCTGTCAAACCAACAGAAGAACAAATAAACGGGGTAGTGCTCACAGAACTCCATTGCTGGGGGGAGGGCTGCAGAAACTTTACTGGTTTTAGACAGCAGGGCAAAATCCAGAATGAACTTTTTTCCCCCAAAGGTAAAGGTTTTAATGTATTATTATACTGTATTATTATGATTTCTATTGCTTGTGTCATTGGAATCATGGAATTTCAAGAACTATTATATTCTTGTAAAGCCTCAATTTTAGCTTCTAATCGTGTTACAGAATGATCTTTTTTAAAAACTCACATTTTAGTATTTATTATATCAAAATCCTGAATATATTATTCTCATGCACCATTCCAAGCACAGTAGAATTATTTTTGATAACTAATCGATGATACTTCCTGGCATCTGTGTCATGTTGATGACACAGTGATCATGTTATTTTCATGTATATACATGTGATAAATACATTGTGGGAAGTGAGATTCTTTAGTGTCTGGTCATCATTAATATACATTCAAAAGTTTATCTAGCGAATAGCACACTGTTACATAATGTGTACATTATATTAATATGGTGATCTGTATAGGATTTTGAACTACAGTTTACTTGCTTTTACACCCATATACAATGGTGAAGAGAAAATCTATGTGAAGATTCTTTTCTTAGTTGATTTTACTTGGTAAATAGAATAGAATGTGATTGACAAAAGTTTGGTCTGTGATTCTGTGTAGTATATCTGGTTTCCTGCCTGTTCCAATTGTAAAAAAATGGATTTCTCATTACTTTTTAAAAGTACAGCAAAGACTATCTTTGCAATTGATTATCTAGTTTTTCATTATCTTAAATGTAAGGAAATAGTTGCTGTCTTTTTTCAGACATTTGTAGAAGCAGAACTGTGTTTTAGACTTAATATTATTTATTTTTTAACTTAAACAGAAATAAATATTTCTTGTTTCCTGAGGTTCTATATCCTTCCTCTCCCTCTCTGCCTCTCCCTCTCTTTGTAACATGCACACATGTTGAGGTAAGTGTCAAAGGCATTGATTTTTCCCTCTAGGAGCATATCGCTATCTTCTTAATGATTGCCTGCCTGGCAGCTGATGAGAGTATTTTCCTCCTTCACTTAAAGGAAAAAAAAGAAAGAAAAAAAAAGAAAAAGTCGTATCCAAAGCCCACTGAAAGTGATGAGAGTCTTTTAAAATACTGTGTCTTTGGATCCAAACCAAAGACACAGATTTGCCTCCCAGGTTACAACCTATCAATGAAATCTCAACCTTAATGCTTTGAATCACTTAAAAGGTAGTGCAGAGAGAGGTTCTATTGCATCAGCAGGATATTTCTGAAAATAACTCTGAAATACAATTTCCCCCACACCTAAGACTGGTAAGGTTATTTTGACTTCTCACATTGTGACCATACAGTATTTTGCATAGATGTTTGTACATTGTTCACTTTCTGACAGTACATATACTACATTGCATTTTAAACAATGAAATGTATATTGTTCTATAACTGTGCAAATAGAATACCTATTTCATTCATGTTCCATTTATGTTACCTATGTTTCATTTGCCAAAAGTTAATTTTGAAGATAGATTAATGAATTAAGCAGCAGTACCAAAATCCTTTTAAATGTCTAGGAAATCATGCATTTTGTTGTCATTTCTTCCCAGGGACCATATCTGTGAACACATTACGTACACCATATACTGCACCAGGAGAAAGTGAAATCCTTGACTTGGATGATGACTTATATCTTGGAGGTTTACCAGAAAATAAAGCAGGCTTGGTCTTTCCAACAGAGGTGTGGACAGCACTTCTCAATTATGGATACGTTGGCTGCATTAGAGATTTATTTATTGATGGTCAAAGCAAAGATATTCGACAAATGGCTGAAATTCAAAGTACAGCTGGAGTAAAACCCTCATGCTCAAGAGAAACTGCAAAACCATGCCTTAGCAACCCATGTAAAAACAATGGTGTATGCAGAGATGGGTGGAACAGATACGTTTGTGATTGCTCTGGTACAGGGTACCTTGGCAGGTCCTGCGAGAGAGGTAAGTTCCATGAGATGGCTGTATTTCTGTTTATAGAATCCTGGACAATGATTAAAAATGGTAAATTGTCATTAATTTTTTAAAGCAAGAAAAGCATCCTTGTTTTCACTTAATGCGACGTGGAACCTCACAGATTTAAAGAAGTAACTCAGTAGGAAAGATTTGGGGAAAGTTCTTAAGCTGTATAAAGAAGTATTATTGGCTTTGACCAGGAGTTGGTACCTGCTCTAAATGTGCCTTGGAAAATCTCTCTGCTTCTGTCATCATACATTGCTGTTTTATGAAAGACTTTTGCTAGTTCCAAACAGAGAATCAGTATAACCTCTAATTAAATTAGATTTTTTAAAAATTCCGTAGGCCAGAACTTCTGTCATGAATCAAAGCAAAAGAGCAATCTAGTGATCTATATTTGTTCATTGACGATTTTGTATAGTTCCTAGTTCCCAAGGAAGTATATTTTCTACTCATCTTAAGTTACTGAGTATTCCTCTTGTCTAGAAAAGTTAAGGTAAAGTCTGACAAACATTTATTTCATTAAAAAGGTCGATAGTGGTGAGGTAGACAGAAGTTTTTAGCTTTTAGTTCTTAGCTTAGACAGAAGAATTTTGTACTCCTGTTTGAAGTTACAGAATATACTAATAAAACAGTTAATGTAAGTAGGATGACAATAGAAAAACTCCTAGGTAATATTTTAGGTATTAATATTTATTCTTGTTGGAACAGGAAATGTTTGAATACCAGAAATTATTTTTTGTTAAGTCTCATATTGCAGTTGACAGAGAGTATAGTTTCTCTTCAAACTGAAATCTAAACTTCAAATGTATTAGCTGGCAGCTGAAGTTATTTTCTAATTTGATTTTTTTTCTAGGTAATAAGATAAAATAAAAACGTATTGCTTAAAAATAGAATTCGGATGAATGTTTAAGACATATATAAATGTATATAAATGTATATAAATATGTATCTGCATTTATATAGAATACCATCATATTATTAGCATGTACAAGAAGATTCTTAGTCTTTTCTGTTTTCTTTTTTTATATATATTTTTGAAGATGAAAGCCTTTGACTTGTGGCCAGTTATTTTGATATCTCCAGATTGTTCTGTTACTGGTGGAGTGAAGCTGGCAGAGGGCATAACAGAACTGACTGATGCATTACAGAAGCCTTCAGTTAAACATGTATGGTGTACCACCCTGTGGCAAAATTCTGCTATTACATATGGCAGAATAAAAATACGCCTTGCATTCTCTTCAAGTATTGCATGACTCTTCAAGTCAGAAAGAGCAAGGAAGCACGTACATTAGAGACAGGGACAAAAACAAATGCAGATCTGCAAAGAGGAATTTAAAAGCAAGCTGCTTCATAGTAATTTCCTATGAATGCATTTGACAGTGGTATTATTTTGTGCAGAAACCTTTTAGTCTCTATTTCCCATATTTTATTTTCTTCCAATATGGAGCTTAATTTCCCAGTGCAATGATTGTCGCCTAATGGGAATGGTGGTAATATGGTGTTGTTATTGGCCTCTCTACTCTTCTTGTTGTCCAACAAAAATCTGTGTGGCGGTTTGGACAGTATGGCATCATCTGCTGCTCTTGGGTTTCCCTATCCAGAGGAAACTGCACTGAAAGGAGTTCTCTTTTTAGTAATATTCATATCCCAAATGGTCATGCATTAATGTGATTACAGCTTTTGGGATTCTGAAAGCAATGTGTTGGCATCTTACCACAAAAAGTTATTGTAACTACTACCCATGTGCAGTAACTGATAAACTATTGTACTTTGTGATATAAGCAACATAATTGCAATTCTTCAAACCAATTAAAGTAAAATAGAAATATGTTCATTTCAACAAACAATGCAATTTTACAAAGCGGGAAATCATTTTAGAATAAAATATTAGAGATTAAACAAGTGAGGTATTTAATTTACATGATTAAGATATTGTCAGTAAAGCAAAGCATATAGTTACATTTTAATACACTATTTTCCATGCTGTTTCTCCAAAACCAGGAGCACCAAAACCCGTGTGTGTGTGTATCATGCGTGGTACAGTGCAATATCGGAAATAATTTTCATCAATTTACCAGTGGACAAAAAGCATGGAACATAACTCAGTTCTATTTTGATTACGGGATACTTGATATTTTTGTACGTTTGTTTGCTTTATCTCTCATTGCAAATTATTCTTGATGTTATTCTTGATTCTGAGAAAAGTAAAACATCAGTATAATCTGTAGATTGGCTTCCATAATTTATAGAAACTGTAGCAGAAGAATGGACAGCTGTCACAGCATTATAATTTGGCTCCCTCTCTTATTTTCAGTGTGAATCACAATATGTAACTGCCTCTCAGTAAAGTGTTTTGCAGGTGTGTGCCTTTGACTGGACAGCTAGGAACAAGGCACAGGAGCAAATTTATCAATAATAATGGTGAGCAAAAAACAGGCAGGCAAAGAAGAATTTATGAAAGTGACACTTCTGAGGAGAAAATAATTCAGAAAGAGTACGTTTGTATGTCTACACATGCACAGCTGTGCATGCAGACATACTTGCATGCTCACACTTGTACATTAAATAAAGAATTAGAGTTTCCATTCCTTTGCATTACTGCTGGATGTTTTAAAGAAAAACAAATAATAGGTGGCACGATGATAAATTGTAAGAAGAGTAATGTATTATCTTTAAAATATTGTTACAGAAAATCCAACTATGACTTAAGCTAATGAATCCCCAGGATGCAGGTTCTAGCCCCCTTATAATGTGGTTTAGGACCTCAGGCCTGAAGAAAAGCTATTGGAATAAAACAAATAAGTAAGACAGAATGTTGTCTTCATTTGCAGAAATGACAATGAATCATTTCAGCTTCTGTTCATGTATTATCTAGTAACTAATTGTATATCACAGTTATTTCCCTCCTATTGATGGGAAGGTTCCTCGTGACTTAACAAAGCTGCTGAATTAGGCGCAGGTGATCTCAGGTGGGTTAAAGTAACTGCTCTAGGAAACGTACTGCAAACACTGCTTGGCTGAGTACTGTGTGCACTAAATGAATGGAACAAAACAAAAATTATGAGTTTGAGTCAGTAGTCACTGATAAACTTGAATAATCCCACACAATCTGTAGGAGTGAAATGACATATCAGTGAGTGTTTTCAGCATAGGACGTTGTTGTTATCCCTATACTAGTAAATAAAACAAGGTCCGAGAGCAAACCTGAGCCTCGGTTACTGAGGAGCCGCATTGTTCGTGTCCTGCCTGGCCGTGCATCCGGACTGTGCCATCTCTTGCCTTCTGAGGCAAAGTTGGGGTGTGATTTGGGAGGCAGCACAGGCTGAGGATCATTTCATGCTGTAAAAATGGCTCTGTGGGCTGCAACACAGACAATATTATTTCAGACACCTTGAGACTGAAAAAGCAGGAAATAATAATTTTGGTTAAGGTCTTTACAGGTACCAGACAGGGTCCAAAGGAAACAAGACTGTATTTTATTTATTAATATAGATTCATTGGACAAAAGCAGAAAGAAGGATTAACAGGTATATTACAAATGACATAAACTTGATTATAAAACTTAAAATGGAAAAAGCTGTTAAAATTTAAATGCCTAGTCCATACTTTTTATACTCTAATTTAAATGAGGTGGGAATTGAAGAATAGTACCTACTTGGTTTCCTTATGCAGTGTTCTTTACCTGAAGTACAAATGGAAAATACAGTTTCTCCCGATAAATTATCTGGCTGAGCATTTCTGAGAGTAGAAACAGGTAGAGGGAAGGTTCCTGAAGAGTAGGTGCCTCAGTCTCTTCAGCAATTTAGATAGTCCCAACTCAAGTGAAAATTAAGATCCTGAATCTCCTGTGATGTCAGTATTACTCTGTACATCCCTGGTGACACGTGTGGAGCTGATTTAGTCAGTACCTGTACAGGGAAGAAAAGAATACAGCGTGGAGATTTTCAGCAGAAACAAGTTGAACGAAAACACAGAGAGGGGAACACTTATACTTTTTAGAGTTTTTTTTTTTTTTTGTTTTGTTTTGTTTTTTTTTTTTTAGGCATAGAAGAACCAGAGGTTTTTAATGTGAAGTTCATAAAAATATGTTAGAAAGAATATATATAATCATTTTATTTAGATCTGAGTGATATCTTACTGTTTTCTTCTGGTGAATAGCTCTACTTCACTGCAAGCATTTATTTGCTGCCATAAAAAAAATGGTAATGTTTGATAAGAGTTTTTTTAAAAAAATTCTCTCTCTTTTGAATGCTGTGCTTCCAGCACTGAAATGGTAGTAAAATTATTATTCCTTGCCTTGGAGAGTGTAATCCCTTTTAAGGAATAACACATTCAGAATTAAACTTTTGCTCTATTAGCATTTAACCTAATAACCAGTGTGGAGAAGCTGAACAAGAGAGAGAGAAAAAAAATCATTTGTCAACCCCAATATGAAAACAGTTGTCAGTGTAGGCTCCCAAGCAAGATCCCCTGTCCCTGCTCTGGAATTACATGATCCGAAGGGAGGTGGGGGAGGGAACAAGAAACAAACTCCAAACTCTAAACATATCTGGTATTCAAAAACCCGACGTGTGACCAATCTTCCATTTAACATATGTAACTACTAATACAGAGCATCTCATAAAAAGTAATAAATATTATTTTGCTTCAAGCTATCCACCAGGAAAGCCTAATATTAGACTCTCCATATGTTGCAGAAGGATGTACGCAAGAGAAAGTTGATCTTACAGACTTCCAGTTACGTAAAAGTTAGAGATGGAAATAAATACGCTCTTTTAGTCAGTGTATTCATGTGAGGTTTGTATAACTGACCTAACCCAAGCTGCTTCTCATAGTTCAGGTCACCATCTTACTAAACAGGACTTGCAAATTAACAGTCCATTTTGAACAACCGGAGTAACTGCAAGATGGAAACAATTACGTTAAACAATTGAAGCACAATCTCTGGTTAATGAGAAGAAAATCAAAACAAACCCTTTGCATTTTATCTGGAGAACCTTTTTTTTCTCATAATCTGAAAACTGAAGTTCTCCAGGACATGTTACATAAATGTATTGCAGCAAACATTGTAGTAGAGTAATAGGGTATAACCTCAAGGGATTGCAAGAAAAACGCTAGTAAGCAGAAAGAGAACTCACTGGGTGATTTGCTTGTCTTGTCTCTGGTCTCTGTGCTCATGTCCTGTCAGCACCAATCCAACATGGAAATGGATTGAGAACGATGCTGAGTGAGTTGAAAGGGGTTGAGCTGAAGAGGTGGTTCACATAGCAAAATGCAGAATGCCATTCTTGGAGAGAAGCGCCATACTGATGGAAGATCATTCAACTTTAATAATGTAGTGATCATTTAATAATGATCTAACAACAAAAGATCTCCCTAACCGTACACGCTTTTCTCCAGCAGGCTCATTTCAAGTGGGTGAACTGAACATTATTGTGTTTTCTGTTTGGGGAATTTGTAGCACCACTGGTCTTCAGTAAGGCAATCACGGCAGTTCTAACCCTTATTTGATCAAATCATCTCTTCTTCTTGCCAATTCTTTGTGTTTTCCCACCATACTTTTATATCCTAGAATGCCTGTGATTTGCAGCTCCCCATTTTGAGAGCAGCTGGCATTAGGTCCCAAAGCTTTTAAGTTATTTGATCTTGTGCTCAGTCTCCTTGGTCTGTTCTTGAAACATCTGTTTCCAAAATAACTGGCACAGCATAGTTCAGGAGGATTGAGTATCTAATCACATCAGGTCTGTCATCATGATGTAAAATACTCACAGGTCATCTCTGATCAAGTTAAGACAGTTCCTTCTCTCCTTCTTCTGCAGTTCTCTAAAAGTCTGAATAATTACGGCAAAGCCAGGGAAAAATACCAGTGCTGGTTTCTGACAATTTTCTTTAGGGATCTACTATTTACATTATCAGAAGATAATTTATTATTAATGTTGTTGACTGCTGTTTGCCGTATAGCATCTAATCTAATCTGGCTAGTTTATGAAAAACTTGAATAAGGTTAATGTATCTGTTTTTAATACACAATATAAAATATCTTTGATTTTCTCTAACATTAGCATGTAACTTGAAAATTTTTATCCTGGAATTCTTTAATCATCTAAATCATGTTAATTCAGATGTAGATCTTTGAAGATTTTTGTACACAGAATAGGCACCTAGATATTGGAATGAATTGTGAGCCTCGCCGCTCCCCCCATATAATCAAAAAAAACCCCAAACTACTACTCACTAAAAACTTTTTGACTTGAAATCTCTTGTCAGGTTCGTGAATATTAAGCATTTAGTCTCCTTCAGAGAAAAATTATAGGTTAAGATTATGTTCAAAACAGTTACCTACATGATTAGAAATAATCAAACCTGTAAACATATTCTTCATAACCTCCTAAATCTAATGACTTTCATTGTAAGTGTTAGTAATCCCTTTTTCCCAACATCAAACTGTTTTCCTTAAAAATTGCTTTTGGGAAGGCTGGAATTGTTATTGAACAAATTATCTATCATTTTTGCCACAGATATACTCACACCATTACAGTGGAACATTTTGACCCTCTAGGAACTGTATAGTCTGAAAATCTTAGAGAGCTTATCTATCCTAAAGGTTTAGAAAATACAAAATGGAAACTGTATTGACAACTCATAATGTCTTATGTATTGGTGCTAAAAAAACAAACACTCCCCCCCCCCCCCCAGATCCCCAATATTCCACTATTTTAGTTATAGCATTGATCAAACACAGTATCAGTAATATCTGAATTCCTTGAAAATACTATTCAATATAGAACCATAACATTCCTCCATTTTACTGAGGCAAATTCAAGAATAGAGAAGCTAAATTCATTATTTGACCAAGATAATGTGGTGGACCAAACAGTAAAAAATAGCCTTAGCCAGCTGCAACCACTTGCTAAAGAGCATTCTGACTGCAGAGCTTGTCTAGGAAATGTCCACAAGAGAGAAAAGGTACAATACACAATATATGGAATTTCAAACTGGATTTTGCACAAGAAAATAACATTTCAAACTCATAATACTTATAAATTTGTTATTATATCCTTTCTTTTCCTCTTCTTTTTTGTCAATGCAGTAAATAGGTAATAATTCACACTTTCTGTGTCTTCCCGTAGATGTTCTGTTCTTTCTTGACTTTTTGCTTGTGACTCATTTGACCTATTATCTGGCAAATAACATTTTTTTTTCCAGTGGGATGAGATACTCTCAGGACTATATCTTCTTCTAACCAAATAGAAAGGACCAAATAGAAAGGATTATTTGTCACTTTCTGTTTAGCCCTCATCATCCAACATATCACCAGTTTCCAAGCTTACCAAATTTTAGGTTAATTAAAGAATGTAGGAGACAGGTGAAAAATTTTAAAAAGTCTCTAGTGCTAGGTAAACAATCAAATATGCATAAAATGGGGCACGTTCTGATGTTTTGTTATTCGGACAGTGGTTGTAGTTGGATGGGCTGGTTTATTCAGTGCATTGCAAGTGAGCCTACCAGAACTCCTGGCAGTCTGTCTACTGACTTGACTTTGGGTGAAATATGTGGCATGTTCACTTTTTCTTCCACGATGGTGCACAGCTATCATCTGTAGACCTACAAGCCATTTTCAAAGATTATGCTGGTTATTTGGCAGCAGTGCCTGATGATCCTTCAAAAAGGACTCCCTAATCCATTTCAGAAATAAATGTGGCCTCACTCTCCAGGAACTGCTGCATCTTCCTGCAAGCAAAAATACTGCCATTCTGCTGCCTCTCTTGTTATGGGTCCTGAGGCTGGGAAAGGCAGCCGTGTGGCCGGTTACTCCGGGGTCTAGAGCCGGTAACCACTCTGTGCTAGAGGTACACTGAGGGAGGATTTTCTGTAATGTTTGGAACTGGCAGTTATTTGCTTATCTCACAGTTTTTAAAATCTTACCCTCAATATGCCAAATCCGGTCTTGATTCTCCTGCTGAGACTGTCATAATTTTTGTACACAGATTTTTGATTGTACCATACCTCAGTCTTTGTGGTCAGGAAGCAGTCTGTGCTCCATCCAAGCCACATAGGGGTTCTTCACTTGTTTCATGCCTTGAGGCTTCTTTTTGCCAGCTGGATGATAATCATAACCTTGATAGTAGCAATCCTTGTAGATTTATACCTGTCTTTGTATCTTAGGATATAAAATATCCTAAGGTAATTACCTAAGTGACTGACAGTCAGAAATGACCTTTTAAGATACTATAATGTTTACCTGAATAGCTTTCACTTGCTTTGACCTATTTTGTGTAATATAGTCCCAGTCTTGCAAGCTTTTATTTACATACGATTTTGCACATCTGCTTGAAGATGCATATGTGGATGGCTGGTTCATTAAGAGACAGAGTAATTAAATTTCTTTAACAGGCACCAAACTATCCCACTTAAAAATATATCAGAGCTTTGTGACTTCAAATCAGCTTTGTTTATATTTCCCAGTAAAAATGGTAATACGTAATTTTTCAGTGTCATACTCGGTGGGTGTTGTTTACTATCTTCCCTTTAAGCGGTTTCAAGAAATACATTATACTTACTTAATAACTGATTTTCTCCTTTATGTTTTCAGAAGCAACAATTTTAAGCTATGATGGAAGTATGTTTATGAAAATACAGCTCCCTGTTGTGATGCACACAGAGGCAGAAGATGTTTCCTTACGGTTCAGATCTCAGCGAGCTTATGGCATTTTAATGGCAACGACATCTAGGGAATCTGCAGATACCCTTCGTTTAGAGTTGGATGCAGGACGGGTTAAACTAACGGTCAACCTAGGTAACACACTCTTCCTCCAAGAAATTAACATTTTTCTTACATTTTTCTTTTTGCTTGCAAACATTTATGAAACAGCCTGTTTTAACGTTGAAAGTAAATGGAAATGAGATATAAATACACATCTATGCAACATTTGCATACCTACATACACATGTAAATACATTCCCATTATTATACGTTATTATTTTAGTTTTGCATCTCTGTATTCTTTATATAGTCTTAACATAATCCATCACAATATTTTTGTACTATTGTGTATTCTAAAAAGAGAAGACTAATTCATCAGTGTTTTTTTAGGTTAAATTATTTTTCTTCTTTATGGAAACTTGGTCCCTCTCCACGACTTCTCCATAAAAGCAGTTCCACAATTCAAACATATAAGCAGTAACAACTAGATTCATTTAGATCATATGGATCATTTAATTTTAGCTGCATCAATTAATGTAGAGTGTGCATGTGTATCAAGGCTTTTCTAGTTTTAACACTGAAAGCATATCAATTAAATATAATTTCCACTGATGAATTTCTTAGTCTCCTTTTTTTAGTTGTTGACTCTATAGTAAATCCATCTTCTATTTTTTAAACAGTTCTGTAGTTGTATTTTTGTAGTATCAAAAGGTAACACAACCCTTCAATGCCCAAAGACTGCGGCCCTTAGCAAACAGCTGTGTGAACACAAGAGGCACGAGCCCTTTTACAGAAAAGAAAAAAGCGGTTTCTTGGTTTGAATATAGTTAAAAAAATGTTAGGTTATAATGTTATGTAGTAAAAATGAAATTTTAAAGCATTTTTCCTTACTTATGATTAAAACCAAGTCAGGATCTGAACGTGAATGTAAGCACGCCTAAGAAAATGCATGTTCAGCGAAGTCGATTTTAAATTATATTTTTGAAGGCTAACAAATATTTTTGATATTTATTAATCGTAGGTAAAATTTCCAGAAAACATGAAAAAAATCCCATTATTCTCCCCTTTCTAAAAGCATCGCTCACTGAGTGCTGTCGTGGTATTTAGGTTCTGCAAGGGCTAGGAAGCGGCGAGAGCGAGAGCCGCGGGTTTCCCTTTTTCACTCTTCTCTCGCAGTTCCCTCTAGTGGCGAGCTGGCGTTACAGCAAACTGCGAAATACCCTGAATTACCAAAGGGCCCCGTGGAGCCTCCTTCAGGAAAGCTTTCTGTAAAAGGGGATGTGCAAGTGCTGGTCCTTGGCTGTTTGCAACCACTTTTCTGATGCGGTTGACGACACATGACAAACTCAGCTATATGGAAACAAAATCTAGGTTTAACCTTGTATATGTTCCTCAAAGGTATAAAACAGTAGTGCCTGTACAAATCAAATAGTGTTGCAAATAATTTTCTCAGTAATAAATGCAGATAGCGTAGCGCTATATCCCGTTACAGATCAGGTTGCTCTTTTCCTATAGAGAACATCACCCTCTGTCATCTCTTGTCTACTTCTATAGCTCAGGGGAGTAAATAAAACCACATCTTAGCAACACTGTTTATTTCCCCCACCTACCAAAATTTTGAAAGTCAGGCCAGGAGGTAACCTGAAAAGAGACAGCTTCTCTAATTACCAGCATTTCTAACTGTAATAATATTTTCCACGTTAACGTAGCTCCAAGGATAGTCAGTGCTTTTTGACTAATTCTGCACTTAAGGAAAAAAAAAAAGAAAAAAAAGAAAAAGGTGAAAGCACGCACCTGGATTTATCAGCCTGGGAAAAGCGCCTTGTGTTTTGCTGTTTAGTTTTTAGAGGCGAGCCTTTGAGGTAGCCTGCGCAGGAGCGGTCCAAGATGCCCGATTGCAGCGGCTTTGCTCTACGACCCATTGTGACGGAGCACTTTCCAATTGCACGGCGAGAAGTTACCTGCTCTTTCACAGATGGGCAGAAAGTGGCAATCCTGCCTCAATTAAGCATCTTTGACATTTAATCCGAATTTTTCACTTAGATTTGTCACCATGTAGCTTTGTTTGAAATTGGCCATTTTGACCCTGTTTGTCGTTTCTATCTATAAAGATCTATCGCAGTATATCTGGGTTATAACAGTATGTAAAGACTGATGATACGGAGTGGCCATATTTGCATGTGTCTGTCCCCGGAAGGGTGGACTGTGATTTTATTGGATGTCTGCAGCTATTACCTTGAAGGATAAATTTTCATTTTTCATCTATTCTTCCCCATCTAGACTGTATCAGGATTAACTGTAATTCCAGTAAGTGCCTATTCAAACTTTTTAAAATGTTATTCCACCATTATAAAATATGCAACCTAGATGAAAAAGATTGTGGACAGCTTGCAAGCACTTGATAATTTATTAGTGAAATGTGATGATTAATTATTTTTGTGTAAAAAGTCATCATATACTGTAGTGTGTATGTTTTGTCCTTCCTGTATTGTATAATGTTGAGTATTAAAAAAGGAAGGATTCTGTGGATTCTAAATATGCAGAAAGGAAATGAATACTGTACCTACCAGTAGTGCTGAGTTATTTGGGCCGAGTTATTTTATTGACAGTAGCGATGGGAGTTCTAAACCAGCATTTCTGATAAGCTGCCACATCTTCTCCTCCTTGTCTTTCCCATAGTTTTCTTGACACTTTACCTCTAACCTGTGGTTAGACTCTCTGAACATAATTGTTCATACTACAATAATTTCTATTTTATAATCCTCCTAGGCAATTAACTCTATTTACTGGGTTACAACACAATTGGTTTTGTTAAGCCCTTGTTTTATGGGGATATAATATATTACATTACAGACATTGTTAAGTCTGAGGAAAAACTATATTTCTATGATGATTTTTTACACTCTAATCATATAAGAACCCTTAAATTGAACAATTTTTCTCTGTGATATGCATGTTTATGAAACAGAGGGAAACATTTGCCAGATGAATGGACTAAATTTTAACTTCTCTGATATTATTTGGATTAAGAGGCTATATTCTGAAAGGAGAAAAAGGACTGTGATTTTATTTTGAGTCTATGGATTTCCTGAATGGTGTCAACAAAAGTATTGATAGTAAGTATGGTAGATTTTAGTTTTGGGTTGTTTTTTTTCTGCTTCTCCTACTAGAGTTTGCAGGCCAGATGATTAGCTTTGTGAAAATACAAAAAAGCTAAGAAATAAACAATGTAGATATACTTTATGGCACTAATAACTGCCCATAAGTCATTAAAATAACCTTCCATAATAATTTTATAGTCCATGAAGAAAAACTTGGACCTGCAGTACTTTATAATGTGTCATCTGCTAATAGATTTTGCAGTGAACAACTTCACAAGAGCAAAAATATGGTATTCCTATTAAAAAGCAAAATTTTCTTGGGGTGAGTATTTCATCTAAACCGTATTTAAATCTGGACAGGTTTTTCAGTAATGTAAAGTAAATGCTGCATGTACCAATGCATAAAGATAGCTTTCTCATTAATAAGAAACATTTTAAAATCTTTCAATTATTAAAGCATTTATTTCTACTAATGTCCATTTTCAGAAATGCAAAAGATCATGAAAAATCTCAGAAACAGCATATTGGTCTCCATTATTGATAGGCCATTTCTTTTTTCTGAGCAAGTCACAATTAGAAAAGATTTTCAACTATGACAAAAGCAGCTTTTAGGATAGACTTTTAATGACTTTGGTACTGACAAATATCTTTTTCCTCTAAGAAAAAACAAAATTTTTTTCTTAATTTCCTGAAAAAGTAGAAAATCCCTTTGAGAAGGGAATTACTAACATAGAAAAGAATAGGTAATACGACCATAATAGAGTAGGTATTTTACTCTTTTCATCTCTCTTGGGCAAAATGAGAGGTTACAAAAATAAATTGAAATGATTTCTAGATTCCATTATCATGTCAGTTTTGGATCAAAACGGACTTGCGAGTATAGAGTAAGTAATAAGGCTCCAATTCAGGAATTGCACACAGCAGGAATGTGTTTACTGAGCATCATATTAGGAGTTTTTAATTCTTCTTGATCTCGTACAGAAGCAGCATAACCTCTGTACTAAGTGTCTTTGGTATCAAACACTCTTATTTTCTTTACCGTTTGTTTATAGCTTCCGTGTTATTAGAAGTGAGCTTTCATAATTAGTTCCATCTCCTCTTTGTTACTTGTGTGCTGAACAGATTTTTGTGCGCTTTCAGTATCCGTCATGGTAAGTACTACAATGCTTACTTATCAGCAGTCACTGTAGTTTTTCAAAAGCCAGATAACATTTCATGAACAGTTTCTGAGTTTTAATTTTTGTATTATGGTGACGTATTGTTCTTAGAAGTCCTTAGAAGATGCTTACCTGTTAGACAGCATAATGGAGTTTAATGGAACACTGAGAATTAGTTTCAAAGCAACAACATCCTGACCTTGAGCCTTGGTTTGCTAAACAATACAGTGATTCAGTGTCTGTCCTTTTGGGTCTCGTAGTCTACTGAGAGCTGGAGCTGGATGTGTATCAATCCTGGTTTTATGTTGATAAAAATAAATGTTGTTTTCATGTTTAGGAAAACTGTTTTTTCCAAGTTTCTGTTGCTTAAAAATCAGGCTTCTTAATGTAATTTCACTGTTTGGACTGAAATACTATTTATTATAACTAGACTAGCAACAGTTAAGGTCAGATTGAAATTACCTAGTTTGAATTTGGAGAGACTGCTTTAAAAAGGTAGAAACAAACATATGCAGAAATTGGTATTTTGATTGGGAGAAGAAAAAGAAAATACAAGCACCTTATTTCCTACAGTGGCTTGCAATCAGAGTGAATAAAATGCTGTACCTCCTCTTCCCCTTTTCCCTTAAATACAGCCTGAAACCTGTCTGTTGCTTGCTGCAGATCAGATGACCGGCAGTGTTGGCTGGTTAGAGCTGACATTGTGTTGGCAATTTGTGCTATGCTTTGTCATGACTTCATCTTTAACTAATGTCCTGTGCTGCAGAACAGGTAGTGTTTTGTGATCTTTCTCTGAAATAGACTTTTCTTAAGTTTCAGGTTGTTAATCAGATTGCTACTGAGCTTTTATCTAGTCAAGAATATTATGGAGAGTGTTCTCTTCGTGCCATTTTTATGGAACTGAAAGGCTTTGTTGGTGTGTTGAGAGATGCCTTTTCAGTTTGTATTGTCTATAAATGATAACAGGGTGACCTACTAATGCCAAAATATTTCTATTTTGTGTTAGGTTAGTAAATTGATGTCTTTATATAGCCATACACCACTAGAAATTCCTTCCTATGTTAATCAGAAAATACCATAGCTGAAATGTTGTTTTAATACACCCTTAAATCACATCAGTGTGTTCTTCAGACCTGCAAATTCACGAAAACAAATTGTCAGACAAGTGAAATAAATGGTCCTTTCTTACTGCAGATACACTTAGGTCAGTGTTGAGATTAATATCAGGACAAAGGGGCGAGTGCATATTATTAGTGAAAATGTCTACTATCATTTCGATCTTAGGTTTCATGAACTCAGGAATTCACTTAAAAATGAGAGCGAGGTGAGAGATGTTGGTTCAAATAACATGAATCCTCCATGTGTGGGGTTGCTTGTCATGAGGCATTCTCTAAAAGCTGATTGCTATACAGTTTATTCCATATTGTATATGAAGCTGATGAGCTAATCTTTAAAAGTTGCCTAAGGAGACACATACAAAAAAAGATTACATTTCTCCTGTGTAGAGAGGGAAGTCATTTATGTGCAAGTTTGGGAGAGACAGATTTTATTTAAATTGCTAGTTCTTTTTTAAAGAACTCAAATCTTAAGTGGACTTTATTACACCTAATGCAATGCTCACCTTTTTTGCATAACAGAGCAGGAAATAGGCTTAAGGAGAACATGTACTATTTTTGTACTATTTCAAGATTAAATCCATCAATCCCTATGTAATCAAAATACCATTGAAGTCGTTTCCTATTTTGTTTGACTATGACTTGATCCATCATAAATGATACTGAGGTTCACATGGATTCTACATATTAGAATTCTAGAATCATAATTCATGCTTTACAGTCTACAATTAAGAAACCAGTGAATCTTGTTGAATTGAATGGGATTTTTTCCAAATATCTCTTTAGAGACAGAATCTCACCCCGTAAAATTTATGACAGATATATAATAGATTTTGAATGACTACAAACACAGATGTGCGGTATTTACATTTTTTCACTGACGCTATAGTAAAAGCTACTATTTTGCCTTCATTTAAATCCTTTTCTTTCCAATTTTAATGCTTCCAAAACACCAACATCTGAAAAATTCCAGACACCTGCGACTGTAGAGAGTCCCTATATTTTTGCTTTGCTATCATTCTTGAAAAATGATCAGTCTACATTATTTTTATATTAATCAGCAGAACAGGGTCTTAAAAACTTAGAATTTTTATTAGTTGTTACATAATACAAATAATAAATAATGATAATCATACTATTAATGGGAAATGACTGGTTCTCATTGGATCTGAAAGAATCAAACCTTCTTCTTTACTATAAAAAGATACAGAATAATTTTTTTCTGTTGAATATGTTCAGCAAGACACACGCAAAGATTTCTCAGCTAGTGTTTCCACTGAAACTCACAATTATACTCAAATGTAGGACTACCATAAGATGTGCCCAAGAATTGGCAGTGCTAGGAAGCAGAGAGCAGTGAGTACTCTGCTGGCAATCTACATGGAAACAGTTTCCCAGGAAATTTCCCAACCTGCATATGGACTGTCTTTGGAGGAGCACTCCTCCAAATCAGGAACCATTTCCTGGGCTTTGAGGCTTTGCTGTGTGCCCCTTTAATATTCACTTTCTTCATTTGAGTGCATCCCAGCTTCTGTGTCTTCCTAGTTCTTCATCCATTCTCTGTATCCTTTTTTTCTTCTCCTTTATTTTTTTCTCACAATCCTTTCTGTCTTTTTGCTTTTTGTATCCCCATCTTTTTATACTTTGATATTCAGACTTGCAAATTACAGATGAGTAAATTATTCTGTATGGAATATGTAATACCTATTACTGAAGCATTTTTTCTTGTCAAGGTATCCTACAAATCCAGAGCATGACAAGGAGCTATGTCAGATTATCAGTAAATAGCAGGTGAATTTAATGTGTTGAAGTACAGTATATTTTCAGCCTGCATTATAGGCTTTAAGCAGAAGGAAAATGTAAATGAAAACCATATATCCTTTTGAAAGCTACTGCTTATAAGAATGCTTTTGCTTGCAAAGTCAAGAGTCTTCAGCTATGATCTGGTGGATATTACAAAAGCTACTGTGATCAGACTGCTAATACATATCCGTATACTAACTTCACACTATCTGCTGGAAAGAATGACTAGAATATGTAATTTGCCCCTTTTTTGTTGTCTTTGGCAATAGAAAATCATTAAAATGATAAAATACTGTAAGTTCCCAGTACATGTAAGTTTTTGTAGTTGGTCTGGCTTTTATGCAGTGGCTTTAAATTGTATCAGATGGTTTTGATCTTTGTTTCTCATTCAGTCTGGCTGACAGCCTGCTAAAAATATGCCAGAGCTTCACAATAGACGATGTGCAGCAAATCAGCATGGTACTTATACATTTGGAATAATTACAAATAATTATTTGAAAGCGTTGGCTAAACTTTGTAGATTTAGTTCATCAGGGTCATTGGATTCCTTCTCAATCCGCAGTATCTTTTAAATGTCATTTTCTAACCACATGATTTCCTGAAAACCAGAATCTGCTACTCTACGACAAATTTGAAAGCATACTCAGGCCTTTTCAATGATGTACGACCCACTAGTCCCTAATAGAAAATGCCATATGAATGTATGCAAAGGAAACAAGTTAAAATACAAAAGAAAACTACTTTACTCCTAGAATCTGTCTCAGTGGAGACTTTACTGTTGTGCTGAATCTGTGCTAATACTGTCCTATAAACTGCTTCAGGCACTGTGTTGTGAAGGATGAAAGCACACACAACAGTTGCAGGAGCGACTGAGCGCCTTGGTCGTRAGACGAAGTATATGTCTTCATGTCATCCGCATACAGAAAAAATATTTTAATCTCTAGCTCAAACAATGAGTCTGGAGGTATTCATACAGTTGTTTGGACAGATTCTGATAGCTAGACAGCCAGTAAACAAAAGGAACACATCTTTTGCAGTCTTTTAGGGGCAACCATTCCGTGGTTATGTATTGTCCATTTTATACAAAATCAAGTAGTAAAAATTCACCTTTCAAATTCATACAGAAAAAATCTAGACATTCTCCTTTGGTCAGAAATAGCTGCATACTAACAGTGTAGATGCATTTAGAACACACTCAAACAACAGTTTTGGCATATTAGCAAACATACTAGGGAAAAAAGCTTAAGTTTGAAAGCAAAATTGCCTGTATAGCATAGTTAAGAGGACTTAAACAGTTATGGGACAACCCTTAACTTGTTTTGTATGGCCATAGAAGCCAATTAAGAGAGCTCCTGTCTGATTTCTCCTTCACTGTTAAAAACTGGATGAGGAGAAGAGATTGATGGTGCACATGTTGTGCCATGTAAGCCCATCATGTTAACTTGATTACTGGCGATGTGATGGCAAACCTGTTCCTCTCTCCTACTTTCTTCATGCCCGTCTTCTTGGAGAGAAATAATAGCTGTTTCCTTTCATGTGCAACATGCTTCTGCTCCTTGGGAGTGCTTAGGGCAAGGTCTGACTTGACCTGACGAATAAGAAGTCTTTCATTTCTGTACAAATGAAAAAAACAGTTATTGTGCTTCCCCTTCCGTTCTGGGGTTTTTGTTTTAAGGTTGACTCTTCTATAAGTATGAAAATGCAGCATATATTTTTAGAATTCTCCCTAGCACTCACAGGCTTGGGAGTTCTCCACAGATACAGAATCTCAGGTAAATATCCTAAAAGTCATAAATATTCAGTAGGTTTTCCCCAGATACTGATACATGTTAACACTCAAAAATATTTCTAAAAAAGTCATCTCTGGGGCTGAAAAAGGAAAGACTTAGCGGAGAATGTGAAGGAAACCGACAGAGCCATTGCTGGTTGGTTCTCAGTGGCTCAGCGTAGCATTCTTTGTGCTGCAGAATTTCACCTGTCATTTAAAAAGTTCAGGACTGACATTTACTTAAAGGGATGCTCTTCTAGTTCTCTTCCAATCTGCCAGTCCTGCTCTTGCATTGCCCATCATTTCAAATTTTCTTACTAGAAAGTGGATGGAGGCTTTTTTGTCTGTATGATTCCTTCCTTTCTTCTCCCTCTTTTCATCCATCTGCTTTTTTTTCCTTTAAGTCCCAAATGTATAACGGATTAAATAAGGGTCTCAGTTATCAAACATAAAAATAATAGTAGCATATCTGTAGCATTTTCAAGCCACAGTGCTGTGCTCTGCAATAGCCAGAGACACCCAGTAAAACAAAGCAACAATAAAAACCTAAATATATGGTTATTGAAGTGAATTTGAAAATTCATACAATAAGGATAGTCACCCTAATCATGAGAAGATCAAAAAACGTCAGGTTTACAATTGAATGTAGACTTGCTTTTTAACACTATCACAGAAATATTCTCAAAAAAAAATCTTTTATATTTTTCTAAAAATTAGAGACTTCCCAGTTGTGGTATTTCAGTATCATCTACTTCTAAGCTTTATAAGGCCAACCATAGATAGTCTTCCATTTTTTGTTTATGTAGGGCTATGTGAGTCAGGTTCACGCTGTGGGTATATATCAACTGTCTATTTGAGAACTGGTATGCTACCAAAATATTATTAACTGAGCCCAAGGGCATGGCCTACAGCTGACTGAAGTTGTTCCCTCAGAACCTTCAACCTGAACTCTTAAGGGGAATGAGGAGGAGATCCCCAAAATACTGAAAAGGACAAGAGGATCCTGGAGGATAGGAAAGCAGAGATTGCTGCAAGCGTGCAACAGCTTGTTCTGCCAAGAGACAAACAGCCTCCAGGATATGCTAGATTTAGAAAAATAGATTGTCTTGAATTAATACATCTTAATTTACATGAAATGAAATTGTATGTTTAGCTCATACTGGTCCTATCCAGATCTTTCATAAAAGGGCTTTGCAGAAGAAATATACTGGGCCTTTCTACTTTTTTAATGAGAAGAAAGAGTAGAAGGCAAGTTTTTAATGTATAAAATTTCTCTTATTCTATTTTTGTGATTTTCTTATTCAGCTTCTGAAAAGTAAGATGACTTAATCAAATTTCTGAACTGATGATTTAAATTAGCCTAACAAATTCTTTTCTTCATGCAGAGACTGGCTATTATAATGTCGTCTTGTAGGGATATTGAAGAATAATGTTCTCTTCAGTAGTAGCGTAGCAATTGAACACTCTTTTCTTCTGGAGAAGAATATGTAGAAGCTTCTGTAATATCATACTTGTGCTAGTAAACTGGGCTGTAATGGCACTCACTTCACAATAAAACTTTGTTATCAGCTGGCCCAGTAGAACCACATAACTACTTCCGTATTATCTCTTCTTGACAACTTTAACAGATTATGATCAGAAGAGGAGGAACATGAGATGATAGTGTTTGCAGATACAATAACATTATTTAGAAAAATAAAGCAAAATACAGCATGTAAAGGTATTTGGGAGAGTTTCATAATGCTGAATGGCTGGAAAATAAAATGGTAGGTGGAATTAAATATCAGTAAGTACAAAGCAGTTGTACAAGCTAATTCATGCTGTAATAAGTAACCTTAATTCTGCAAGTGCAGAATGGGGTCTATGTTAGCTGTCAGTATTAAGCTGAAGAAATTGTGCAGTCATTGTAAATGGTCCTTGAATAACCGGTCAGTGCTCAGAGGTGACCAGAAATCCCAAGGAATGTTAGTAACTATGGGGAAAGGAAGTAAGGACAGACTAAAAAGCAGTATTATGCTGTTGTGTCCACAGCTTGAATGCTGTGTGCAGTTTTAGTTCCCTTTCCTCATGATGGACTTAAGTAGAAAACAGAGCACTACGACAAGGACAATCCAGAGCATGGATTGGCTTTCATATATGGAGTAGCTGCACAAGCTAGAAAAAAAACAGATTCCTGAGAGGATCTGGGTATATATTTATAAAAGATATGATTATACAGCCATGAAAAGCATTAAGTGAAATGGATAGCATGAAATGGCTGGAGTTAGCAGTGAAAGGAATAAAACACAAATATATCATCAGCTGAGTACAGTCATTCTAAAGTTTATAATCAGATTCCATAAAAAATATTCTATTATCAGACTGATGGCAGCAAATAATTCAAGCAAGTATTTCAGTAAATTCTTAAAAAGATAATGGACTAATTCATTTAGCTACTTTGTACTTTGTGCTTTCTACTAACTTGTGAATAATTGTTTTGGCTTTTTGACAAGCGTGCTCTGGCAACAAATTTTGGTCTGTAGCTCTTTCATAAGGAAATTTTTGTTAGTATTTAGTCTTCAGAAATAATAATATTAGCACAGCATCACTCAGTTGGTGATGTTTCTATGCTTATGCTCAGATTGGAAATAGTATCAGATTTCCTGTATAAGTACCTTTATTTGCTTTCCACAATGTTCTTTGTTTCTTAAGAGTCTGTGTTTCGTAAGAATAATAATGTTGTGATATGTATTTGTTAACACATTTGTGGAAAACACCTAAATTTCTTTCCAAAGAAATACTGCAATTTCTCTATTAGTGGACTACAGTTCTAAGAGTTTTTCTCAGGTGATAGAAACTTAAGAGTTTTCTCCAACAGATCTATTTGAAAAGATACTAAAATCATTATTTCAATTCAGAAAGGATTTGAGTGTATTAAGAATATGCTTTGGATTTTTTATGTGTAGGATGCCTTACTGAATCAATGCTGTAGTGCTGAACTCTGGAGTTTCTCAGAAAAACTAAATGAACTGCCATCTCTCTGCATGTACATACTGCTTTTTTTTGGTAACCACATGAAATATTCACAGTTGTCATTACGTCATTCTATCCCAATATACTTGTAAAGCATTTGTATACTGAATGCTACTTTGTAAAAATGAAATGAATAGATACACGTAGTAAGAAATAGGGAGAGGACAAATATTTAGATAAAATCAGAGAGAGTGAGATTTGAATAAGTTGTCAGAAACACAACTGGTGAGCATTGCAGTAGGTCTAAAATATATTATGGAAGATTGCAAAGTCTCCTTTCTGTTCCTCTCATATTAATTAAAAGATATTATGAATAGAAGACTAGATTATGAAAAGTACATCCAGTGTCAGTGAGAGTCTGATCAGATCCTCCTTCTCAGTTTTTGTTTTGAGTGAGGGAATCAAGTGGCTTAGGTAAAGCTCAACTATATCTGATTAAAAAAAAAAAAAAAAAGCATACTAAACTGAAATTTGATACATTCATACATTTATACTGCTGGAAGTCGGGAATAAATCTCTGATAACCAATTATTTTGCTCCTCAAACAATAAGATGACAGTAAGATGTGATCATGGATAGTAGTGTGTACATGTGCACAGAGCCTTTGTCTGTCTTTCTTCATATGTACTGTTCTAAAGCAGAAGTAGTGTTCTCTGCTCCTCTGCATAAACACAGAACCTGGTTTCTGAGCCATCTGTGACATTTTGATAGCCACTCCTTTTTTGTGTTTGCAGAAAAAATTGTGTAAGTATCTATTAGTTTTAGCTGTATGACTGTTTCAAAAAGGTGGGCTATTTCATCAGTGCACTTCTCTGCAGCAAGTCATCATTTCAGTCTTGATGAAGTCTAGCAAGCACTTAACTGCAACGTTATTCTCCATTAACAAGCTAAGAACAGTTAATTCATTTTTCAATGTACTTTTCTGAAGAGCTAATAGTATTAAAAACATCTACTGAGAGCATGTCACTAATGAGCAGTTTCTTACGTTAAAAACACTTTTTCTGAATCTAGTACATTTTGCATTTGTGTCTATTAAAATGCATGAAATATCCATCATAACATTTTAAGTGCTCAGCAGCTTATTACTGGAACTGCATAACTGCTTCCTTATTATCTCGTCTTGATGATGACTTTATATCGAGGTAGCTGTTAAAATTTCCATCCAACTACATTTCTCTTTTGGATGACATATCAAGAGGTTAACTTATGCTCCCTTCCAGCTGATTTCTAGGCCTCAATCCATCAGACAAGTCACTTCAAAGGAGGTATTAACTCTGTTACGTTGAGACATCAAGATAAAGTTGGCTAAAGTTGGCTTTCTGAGATGCAGTCCCCTTTGGGAAATGTGCAGAGAATTCTTCAGCATTTATTTCTCTAGGCAGTTCTGAAGAAACAAGGCACAAGATGAAGACCAAGACATGGAATGAGGAAAAGCTATTAAAGAAAACAGGGAGCTGTGGTTAATGTAGCTTGAACTATTTTTTTAACTATTACTTCTCATTCATTTTATATTCTATGAGTTTTCCTCCAGGAATTGAAGTGCATTTATGTAGAATTAATATTCTGTTAGTTAAAAGTTCCTCTCTATCTCCGTACCTTAAGTCTTTGCTCACTAATAGTAAAATCTGTCTGGAAGAGAAAGACTGAATAGGTAAGTTAACACTTCTGTCTTTCAGTCACATGCCATGAACTGTTTATGTATGATTTTGTTGAAATCAGGTCAGAAATGACAAATAACAAGTATAATATGTTTACAATCATGCAAGTAATTCTAGTTTTACTGAAAATTAAACACTACAATTGTGAGGATAAGTGAAGATTACCTATTGAATTTATGGCCTGGTAAATTGTCCTTGCATTTATTTCTGCATGAAAGTACAGCAATTTGAAAGCAAGTATGCTGTTTCTTATGGGGGAGTGGTGCAGATGTATACCACAGGAGCTTTCAGAGGAAGAAGTTTCCTTGTATCTCGAGTTACTAACATTTTGCAGATGACAGAAGATACTTATGAAGTCAGCTGACAAGCTGATCAACTATAACTAAGAGCAGCACTAGCTAGAGAAAGCTACAGCATGGCTGCTTGATTTCCTAAACTGACATAAAACAAGATACACCTTAACAAAGTGCAGGTAGGAACTTGTGTTAAGAACCTGATTTATTTTTTCAGTGACTCAAATTTGTCATCTGCTGACAGTGAACACAGTCGGAGAGATAACAAATAGTAAAAGAGCATTTGAGATATTCTTTCAATGTTGAAATCAGTTCCAGCTACTCAATTTACAAAGTCTTTGTTTTATTTTGTTTTTAGTTTTGCACTGGCATGCAAGAGAGAGAATATGTAACAAGCAGGAAATAAGAGAGGGCAAAAGGTGCTTGACTGTCTTTTGTTAGCATGCAGGTGTCACAGTTAACTATAGCTTCATTTGGAGACCATAAATAAGTAGATGCTTGGGATAATGACAGTTTAGAAGCAGCAGAAATGCAGCTTGAAAAGTTTGATGCAGAAGGCAGATTAGTATCACCAGAAAAAAAAATTCATTTGAGGAAAAGAAATATATATTGATCTTCTGGGTAAGAAATCCCTTGAAGAAAGCTTGAAGAGTTACAGTAAGTTTAATTTTAATAAAATGCCAAATTAAACTTATTCAGACTGTCTCAAACAGTCTCAAACAAAAGAGCTATTTGAGACAGCTGAGTAGTTTTGTTCTCAATAAAAATCTTTATTGGAGTAAGTATATAGTAGTTTTCTAAATCTTATTTTAAGCCCAAGTGTCCTGTAAAAGTTGACTTAAAAAATCCTATTTGTACAGGGAAGAAAAACTCCCTGATTATTAGTATTCAGGTCGGATTCTTACAGGTAAGGGGTATCAGACCTAACGGCTCTCAAAATCAAAAGGAAAATTTAAAGAACATTTCTACAATTTTAGTCTGCAAAATTTAGGATTTTTTTCTTCTATATAAGGATGATTCAGAAACTTTATTAATATGTACTATTCATCCTTTCATGATACTGGAGCATTTAAATCTTAAGGTACATATTCAGTGTATATGTTACTATTACTCTCAGTATACTAAGTACCCTTCACTGTGTCCTGTATCATCAAGAATTTCAGTTATTTTTTAAATCCTGGATGCAATCTGATGTAGCTGAACTGATGGTTCTCCAGAAGTTGTAAAGGGCAAAAAAACAGTCATGAATTACTACACTGTAATGATGACACTTTAGAAGACTCAAACTAAGAATATGAAGGACATCGCATAGTGACAAAGGAATGTACAAATCAAGAGTAATGTGTTTCTATGAGTATTTTGAGATATAGTTTAAGATTATACAGTAACAGAAGCTTAGACCTTGTATGTCCTCCCTTCTGTAAGTCAAAAAAGATGAGATCAGTCCTATACCCATTAAAGTTATGGGAGCTGTTGTTTATAGAACAAGGATTACCCTTTGTATTCATCTGTTTGTAGTTTTTGAAAATAACCTTAATTGTCTACTTTGGTGCTCCTTGCTTGACTCCTGTGTATATATATAGAAGCATCCAAGAATAAGCAGTCTCAAGAAATTGTGTGGATTTTGATCCGTAATGAGTGTAAAAATATTTTAAATCATTCAAATAATAACAGTTGCAAATCTTTAACATTATTCTCTTCACTATTAACTAACTAGGCTAAATGTTTTAATTCACTGTTTTTGTTTTAAAAAAACACAAAAAGATATGAGGATGAGACTTAGTTGTTTACATATTTTAAAACAGTTATGCCTTGGGATGAAGACACCTGTAAATTAAGAGGGACTTATTCTTAAAATAAAGTCACAGTCCAAATTTTTTTTTCCTTTCTGTTGCCAACTAGCTGTCAATCTGCTTATTCTTAAACAGTGTTCAAGATACAATGGTAAAATGAAATATTTACAAGTGTTCTTTTCTGTTATGTTCATTTTTGCCTAAGTATAAAGGTAATGTTGTTTATAAAAAGGTAAATTATGGATAAATGTACCTAAAATCTAGTTACTTATATTTTAAAGTGTTCTCCAGAGTTTTTACAATCTTGGTTTGATATAAATGGGCACAGTCAATATCCGAGTCAGAAAGACTTAACGTGTGTTCAAAACTGTTTCTGCCTTTCAGTTGCCAGTTATAATCTAACCAAATTATTACAAATATTCCAGTTCTCTCAGGAAAATAATGAAGTGCACAAACCTTCTGTGCACAAATCACTGCAAATTATGTTATTTTTCCTTCATTGGGATTAAGTGAAAGAAAGAGGGCAGTCTTTGTAGTAGAAATGGTAACATAGATTTTTCTGATCCATGAAGAATGCCTCCATCATCAGGCTACACTTAGAGATCTATTAGTGATAATTATACACTCCTGTTACCTGCAGCAGCACTGTACCTCATAGTCTTTATTGCATTTATTACCTATTTCACAGTTCAGGAAGTGAGGATCAGTGATTAAAACCCAGATATTCAGATAGCCATCTCCTGATGAAATCATTCTTCCAAGCCAGAACGGCTCCCAAGTCTCTTTTGTTCAGAAGAGACATCAAGAAAGTTGAGGTACTGTTCTGAATAGAAACCTTTAGAGATGATGTCTAAGAAAAAGGAGCTTGCAAGTGAATCATTCCCATTTCTTTGAAAGCTTAGAGGAATAGTCTCAATATTTCAGGAAACCTAGGACAGGATATATATGCCTGTACTTTGTGTTTTTTTGTGTCTTTGTGCCTTTGTACTTTGAGATTTTTGAGTAATCAAGCCAAAAAAATACCCCATGACTCTGTTGACTAAGGTGAAAATCTATCTCCTCTTGAAAAACAAGATAGTGAACTTCAACTTATCTTAGGCTCTCTTTTTTTCCCCTTAGTTTAAGTTTTTTCGCTTTGTTTCCCACAAATCACTACAATTGATGGAACTCTATATTTAGAAAGAATTAATGAATATTGGACACCCCAAGTTGCATTACAGTCATATCAGAACAGTGAATATTTACATTAAAAAAATTGAATTACAGATATGGTTAAAATTAGGGTTCCATATTAGTCTTTACACAAGAGTTACCAAGTAAGTTCTTGTGGTTTTCAATTATATTTCTATTATAGGAGTTAAAAAGGCAAACAAAAAGAAGATGACAAAATGAATTAACTGTATTTTTTTTCTTCCAGATTTACAAAGCATTTTGTTAACTGGGAGTTGTAGGGAATCTTTTTACTGAAACAAAATTTCAGAATAAGAAAGATCCCTATGAAATAAACATATTGCACAGGAAAATTTCAACAGTGTAGATTAATAAAATTTTCCATTTTACTCTTCCTTGTGGAATATATTGTTTTACACTGGATCCTCCCAATAGAGTATATTTTGATTATCAAGTCAAATGACTGTTTTTTCTGTCTTATTCCATGTTAGTCTGTGTCTAGGTGAGTTGTTGCAGTGATTTAGTGTGGGTCCTTGAAGCCCCTCTGTGGCCAGGCATCCCAGTTGGTTTCCCGTACTGGGATGCACTCTGGTCTTCTCTTAAGCTCAACTACAGTAGCCTTCTGGACCTGGAAAGTTAGAATACAATAGCAGGCTTGTGAAATAGCTGCCTTCATAGTGAACAGCACTGGAGTAGCTTAGAGGCAAACTGAAGCCAAACACCTTGATTTGAAAGTGTTGAAGCACCTTATTTTGTCAAAGCAAAATGTTTAAACATGTCCAGATGAAAATTCTTAGAATTTTTCATTGTAGCAGCAATATCAAACTAAGGCAAAAACAAATTAAGATTTACCGAAAGTCTCACAGGTCATTTCTGGAAACAAATGTCCTGAAGTCCTAGGATTTGGGCACAGTCTAAAAAGTTTACCATTATGCGAGGTAGACTTTGACCTTATTACTTCTGCCACATGATCTTTCCAAGTGCTCTTGTTAGCCTGCAGTAAATACAAAGTAGATAACCTTGCATTGAAACTTAAAATTTACAAAGGCAGTTAGCATAGAATTGTAGTGTGTGGGAAGTTCACACTAGGCTTATCTAGAGCAAAGTTGTCGTGTTTCTCCTGTTTCTCATTCAACATAATTTCTGAAAACTTGCCTCAAAGTGTTCAGCAGTGAGCTGAAAAAACAACAACCGTATGTTTCGCGTTATTGACTTTACTGTGCTTTAGTTCAGGGCCTGAGGGTAGATTCATAAAACCTTTAGTGCTGTTAGCACATTTTCTCTGATAGTCATATTCCTTAGAGAATGGTACAAAAGAGAAACTGCACTCTTATTAAAATACAGAGATTTAGCTGACTTCTGTTTTTTAGCTTTCAAAAGATACTTTTCCTTCCATTATTTCCAGAAGAAGGAAATGTACCTATCCTTAGGGTTATTTGTTTCTCTTATTTAGATATTATTTACAAAACTAAATTAAAATGCAGCTGATTCCTATATGAATATTTTAAATAAAGCAATGTATTGAGAAATTCCTCTGAACTAGGTTAGAGAATTAATGATGAAATAATAAAATCAATGTTAGCTTTCATGTTTTGCTCTAGATTCTGGATTTTCATGTTTGCAGTTCGAAAATCATTTTTTTAAAAAATATGGCTCAGCTAATATACCTCCGATTATTAACAAGAAAAGCATGCTTCAGATTTTGGGTGTGTGTATGTATATGTGCGTATGTGTATATATGTACAAATATATATGTGCATATAAAGTGTGTGTGTGTGTGTGTGTGTATGTATACTACATATATTTTTGATGAGGCAGGAGAGTCTGGAGACCAAGACTTTCAACTCAAAAGTTTACTACTTCGTGGTCTTTCTTTCACCATCTTAGTGAAATTAGGTAGTGGTTTTTGTTCTGTTTAAAGTGAATAGGCTTTCATAGGACAAATGTTTATTGTTGGCACCCTGGCACACAGCAAGAAACCTCAGATTTAATTTAGTCAAATTACTGCCAGTATATGTTTGTTCTGCCCGCACAATTTGATCCACTGCCTCTGTTTAGATACTTAGGTGTCACCAGCAGTATAATATCTCAGAGCTTTAAAGAAGTTAATGGGTAGCCCTATAGCAGCACAAGTTGGACGGCTTGTTTATGGCAAAACGTATGCAGGATTGGAGAAGGTGAATACTGACCAGCCCACATGGTGGGCAAGTGGCAGGGGAGGTAACTTAGCAGAAAAGGGAAAGAAGGAAGAGGCAAATATAAGAGAGAGGACTGAGGGACAGTGAGAAACAGGTCTAAGAAATAGGAAGATGGCAAAGGGTCATCAAGAGAGTAGTTGCTATAAAAAATACCTGTCTCACCAAATAATATGTACATTCTCTGTCTTGTCGATTACTGGCTTTCTGCAAGGAAGGAATGTAAGAGGAAACATCACAGTCTGAGCTGAACCTGAAAAAGAAAAGCAAAAGGAATTCAGGATGCCTGCAATATATAATATTGCAGAATATATATATTGTTATATTCTGTGGTAATAGATGTATACATATGTATATCTATGTAAATATATATATATATATTAAACAGATGGATACAGGATTTAAAGGAGCATAGAAGTAAAGATCAGTCAGCACTCGTGATTCATCTTAAAAAGACGTGAAAAATGCAGAACAAAATATATATGTTTAGTGTGTATATATATGGATGTTCAATATGTATATATATTCACATACATAGATGCACAGACTTTTTGTGAATGTGTTCATGCATTTGTTCTTTAAGTGATTCAAGCGTATTTTCCAAAAATGGCTCCTTCTACCTAACTTTACGTTGGGGGAGGGGAGGAGGAGGAAAGGAATAATAGATTTGTGACAATGGCTAGAATTTTTTTTGTTCTCAGACCTGGCTATGATACTGGATGCCTGGAATGGTTGTTTCTTTTTCATGCACCTGTGGATATTTCATCCCTGGTATATTCGCTGTGTATGTTGGTTTTTCTTTCTAGTGAACTACATCAATATTAAATGCAGCCTGTTTCCTGTTTCATCATATAAAAGAAGCCAGTAACATTTCCCTAAGTATTTTGCTTAGCTTTCTGCCTTTGTGTACAAGGATGCAGGTAGAGAAAGGAATTGAATATTGTGAGATATTTCTGTTACTCAGAATAGTAAGGGAAAATCTATTTTGCAACTGGAATGATTAAGGCTAATGAATCTCAGAATCACAGGATGGTTGAGGTTGAAAGGGACCTCTGGAGGTCATGTAGTCCAACCTCCCTGCTCCAGCTCGGTCACCTACAACACAGTGCACAGGATCATGTCCAGAAGAGTTTTGAATATCTCCAGAGAATGAGACTCTACAACCTCTCTGGGCAACCTCTTCCTTGTCATCCTCATGGTGAATAAGTTTTTCCTTATATTCAGGCAGAACTTCCTGCATTTCAGTTTGTGCCCGTTGCCTCTTGTCCTATCACTTGGCACCACTGAAAAGAATCCAGCCCCATCCTCTTGACATCCTCCCTTAAGGTATTTTTAGATATTGATAAGATCCTCTCTCAGTCTTCTCTTTTCCAGGCTAAACAGGCCCAGCTTTTGCAGGCTTTCCTCATAAGAGAGATGCTCCAGTCCTCTAATTATCTTCATAGCCCCATGCTGGACTCTTTCCAGTAGCTCTATATCTCTCTTGTACTGGGGAGCCCAGAACTGGACACAGTACTCCAGCTGTGGCCTCATCAGGGCTGAGTAGAGGAGGAGGATCACCTCCCTCGACCTGCTGATGACATTCCTAATGCACCTCAGGATACCATTGGCCTACTGGGCTACAAGGGCACATTGCTGGCTCACGGTCAGCTTGTCCCCCAGGACTCCCAGGTCCTTCACCTCAGAGCTGCTTTCCAGAAGGTCAACCCCTAGCCTGTCCTGGTGCATGGGGTCATTTCTTTCTATATGTAGGACCCTGCACTTGCCTTTGTTGCACTTCATGAGGATCCTCTCTGCCCAATTCTCCAGCCTGTCCAGGACTCTCTGAATGGCACCACTGCCTTCTGGTGTATCAGCCACTCCTCTCCATTTGATATCATCACCAAACTTACTGAGGAGGCACTCTGCCTTCATCCAGGTCATTGATGAGTAAGTTGAACAGGATAGGACCCAGTACTGATCCTTGGAGAACTCCACTAGCCACAGGCCTCCAACTGGACTCCACACCACTGATGTCAACCTTCTGAGCTCTGCTTTCCAGACAGTTCTCAATCCATCTCGCTGACCATTCATCTAGCCTGCACTTCCTAAGCCTCCTTATGAGGATGTTATGGGAGACAGTGTTGAAAGCCTTGCAGAAGTCAAGGTAGACAACATCCACTGCTCTCACCTCATCTACCCAGCCAATGAAAGATGCTAGTGGCTCTAATCTCCTTCATTTTAATTTCCAAAATGTCTTTTTTTTAAGTAACAAAAGTACTCTGAACTGACAATACTTTACTCAAATTGCCAAAAGCAATTTGGCCTTTAATAAAGCTATTGTGGGCTGGAACATCAGCAGTCAAGCAGTGCAGATTGATGTGTTTTGCTTGATATGATTCAGTGAATGTACTGTTCTTGTAGAAGTTGAAGCTTGAGCCTATTAGGAAGAAAAGTATAACTGACAAAGTTTCTTTGACCTGCAGTAAGATTTTTTTAAAGTTAGTTTGTCAGTTAGTTTTAGATGATAAACTGGTACACATCACTGATGTGTATTACATTGGTAAGAAACATGCATAGTCAGGCAATTGCACAGGGGATACAGATGCAGCATTTAAAATATTGTTGAGCAGTATTGTAATTAACTTTTTAAATTCAAGATTACAAATGAGTGGTAGAGAAGACCAAAATTGTTTTGGCAGCCAACCGCCATAGTAAGCATAATGAAGATTAAGAGGCCTTTCCCTGTTTGCTGGTGCTTCTGCACCTGATTGTGGAGGAAATCTCTCTGAATTTTCTGCATGCTGCAGACTACTGTCTGATAGAGATTCATGATTCATCACATAGTTTGCTCAGTAGCTGTGAGACTAGCTGCTTGCTAGAACGGAAACCTAGATTATAGGCAGGCTAGATTTATGCTGAAAAGCAGAGTAAATGAGATGATTGCACACGTATTCACACTAACTCACTCAGGTTTTCTCAGACCCACCCAGCGGCTTCATTTTACAGTTCAGCTTGCTGTGTAGACATATCTTAGCTTTAAGAGATGCCAGGTAAAATCCTGGCATCTCTGACTGCAAAGTAGTATTTTCTGTTAACATCAGTCATGTCAGGTTTACATCCTTTTTGTCCACTTTTTCCATCAAATTTCAAATGGAAAATCCTACTTAATAGTGCTTGCTGTGATATGCGTAGTTGTCTGTTAGCAAACTAGCCTGAAACCATTGATGTTTTCTGTATTAGCCTGTAAATAGCAATTGTGTTTTCTTGTAGCTAACTTGGGTTACACAGATTAGTATAGTATTCGCTGTTTTACTAGTCTCGATTTACTTTTTCTTGCTTTCTATGCTTTAAGAGTTTCAATGTCTACCTTTGATCATAGAATTTAATGCTCCAAGCAAGTCTGAGTGGTATTTTGTATATGCCTTGGTAGTGGTGGATGGCATAGCAGGAGCCAATAGTAATTACTATCTTTGGTTCAGGTAACTGGTTTTGAATGTATTTTAGTTCAATACCAAAAGCTGGTGCATTGTTTCAAGATAAATGTTTGTTTTTACAGTGCTGCTTTTAAATATTTGGTTAAAAGATCTCCCAAGTACAGCAAGATAAAATCTGTGAGAGGAATAGTAAGCATGCGTATTGCTATCAAGTTAACAGATCTAGCCAAAGTCAGCAGATTTTCAGTGCTTACACTAGGCTGAAAAAGCTTATTACTAGCTGGTAAAGAGAACAGGAGTCTTTGGAGTGTTTAGTATATTGAGCCCATTGAAAATGAGATTTTGTCTTGGATGTTCTTATTTCTTTTCCTTAAATTTAGAAAGGACCAATGGCAGTTAGATTCTAGATGAGGAGCTGGAAAGAACTTGAGATAATTTAGGATTTTAAAAACCTTTTCTTTGCATGCCTAAAGTAGGGATATAACTTAAGATGTTTTGGGCTTTATATTTTATGTGAGCTATTTCATAATGATTTGCATCATCAACATTTGTACCTCTATCAGCTGGCTGCATAGTTTGCATTTTCCCATGCAAAAATATAGCTCTACAACCAATTACCTGGATATAAATGTATATTCAAATTTTACTGGTATGGACAACTGTAGTCAAATTTGTCGAAGCTAGAAAAGTGCCTATATCTGTTTATTTGATTCTATATATTCTTTCTAGAGATGCGTAAAATTTATCGGTTACTTAAGCCTTTAAAATAGAGAAGGAGCTGAATACTAATCTTGATAATAAAACTCATATTTAAGGAAGAAGAGGTGCTTAGTGGATCTTTGCAGGTTACTACCCTTCTCTCTCTGAAAGGAAAGGTTTAAGATACGATACTGGTAGATAGTAAGATAAGATATTAGTGTCTAAGAGACTGAGTAGCTCAGGGAGTGAGTGAGTGCTGGGTGCATGAAGCAAATGAACTGTGTGGTATCATAGGAAGAGACACAAATGCGTTCCAAGGGAAGCACAGCATGATAAATACATTGAAGGACACAAGAACTAGAAGGGTAGTATCAGTCCATAGAAAGCACAAGGATCCATTTTAATTTATTTAGGGCTCTTGATTAAAGAAAACAAGAAACAAACCAAAACCCACCGAAACCAAAACAATATTATGCCTATTCTTATTTAAATACAGCAGCACTTTCTGTTGGTATTTTACTGATGTAAATGGAATTAGATAAGTGTGAAGTTATAATAAAACTGGAAAACTAGTGGTTTAGTAGATTTAAATTTGTCATAGATTCACTGTAAACTGCAGCACGTGACCCAGGGCAGAGTAGACTGAACGAACTGTTATGATCTGAATAATACGACCTCTGAACTGATCTCAGGTCAATATATTTGAAAGTTAGTGAGGAAAATACTAATCTAAACTATATTTAAAGATAGCCAGTGCCATTTAATAAAATATGTTAAGAATTTCTTCCTGCAAACCTTGTGCTTTTGTATGGCATCAGAGGATTTCCACGTGATGTTGTGTCTAGCTGTGTTAAAAAGCTGTGTTTACACATTTATAAAATTTTGTTCTAAATAAATACAGTGCTCACTAGGACATTTACTACTTCTATATGCAAAGCTGTGTTCTTGACCTGGAATGAGCCCAAGCCCTGCGTGTTCTGGATAGGAGTGAAAGGCATTCAGCCTTCCCCATCCACCTGTCCGGCTGCCAAGGAAAACTGGAGCTCCTTTGCAGAGGTGTAACATGAATATGGCAGTTACACAATACCTGCACAGTGGATCTTGCTATTTTTTGGTTCCTTGTACTTCCTATGACAAGGCAAAAACTTCTCTCTTCTGTTGAGACCAACTTCAGGAAAGGAACTTTCTTTTCCATACAAGGTAGCTAATTTCTGCAAGGCCAGGGCTGTTTTCAGGACCTTGTCAGCACTGCGTGTTATACCCAATTTTGGCCCTTTCACAGCCCTTTCACCCTACTTCATCTTAATCCAGTTGTGGAAACTCAGGGTGAGGGAAGCAGGCTTGTGGCTCTGATATCGTTTATATCACAGACAATTTACAGTTGATAGACAGCTCAGAAACTGTTCCTAATTGCTTTTTGGGGATGTAACGCTATGTAACACGCTGTGCTAATACCCAGGCATTGCAAGCGAAGGCGGATCACAGGTAGTTCTGACCTGATTTTCTGCTCAGAATACAGTTACAAAGGAAGCAGACTGATATACGGAAAAACACAAATTTAATTTCAAAACAGAAAGGGTTTACAAGTCCCTAAGCATTTAAAGGTAGTAGACATATTTATCTATATTAATGTGAGTAGCCCTGTTGGATCAGATGTTTATATACACTGACTCCTTTACATGAGAGGGATGCTACAGAGAGCTGTTAAGGAAAGAGCAAATTAAAATTGACTACACTTTCAGATCTCTTTAGAGAACTACTGTGAGATGAGGGAGAATAAGTAGTTCAACTCAGAATTAAAAAAAGAAAAAAATTCACTTGGGCCCAAAAAACATGAGAAAGGGTTAATATGTTTCAAATAATAATAAACAGTGATTTTCCAGGAAGTCTTTTGACTGTTATTGGGAATTTTACTCATGTTACTGAAGCATTTTTGCAAATCCTTCCCTTGTCTTTGAGATCTGAGAATTGTTTCCCTTGAAGTCCCTGCAAAAATACAGAAAAACAGAAGTTGCAAAAGATCATAGTTCGCTATATCTGTATTACTATATCCAAAAAGACCGTTATTCACTTAAGATTAATGCAGAATTGGTCTTTCTTCTGTCAAGGAAAGTAAACATCTAAGAAAAAGAATAATTCAGGTAATTGACACCAATGAGTAGATGTACCTCTGTTTCTGCTGGGTTTGCACATCTTTTCTAGGGTAGTGTAAATATATAGGATTGACCATTGCTGTCTTTGCTAAAGCTGTAACTGGTATTTTTATTCTTGGGATTCCTTATTAGACTCAGAATAACAAAGACAAAACTGGGTTGAAATCTCAGTTAGATATGCTGCTATAGCTTCTGCTCTGTAGCTACTTTACAAAGAAGGTATGTCAAGCTTTTAGTGGCTTTTTCCCTCGTGCAGTCCTGAAGTCAGATAGGCTTTGATTTTAGACAGTGTCCTAAGTACCCATTTATTAATTGACCTCTTCCACCATGTTTAGCCAGCAGTAGATGGAAAGGAATTCAAAAAGCAAGGAAAGGAAAGGAAAGGGGAAAGGGGAAAGGGGAAAGGAAAGATAGAGTTTCAGACTGTGCATAGGGCATAGATAATCACCTGGAAAGATGCAGTGGATATAACAGCCTGACTGAATGTAACCTAGATATTTTCATTTGCAGTGTTACTTCCTTTTATGGTTTTCTTTTAGCTATCAGCAGCCTTTATTATGCCACAGGAACTTCAAAAAGGCCGGGCTCTATCATGCAAGAAAGTAATTAATGAATTGCAGGTTAACTTTCCCCCGTGGGACAGTCAGCACTCTGGCGCAGTAACTCAGGGCTGGGCACGGCTCCGCTGCATCCGTTCTGCCCTTGGGCGGTCAGTCAGTCTCCTACTCGTATCAGTGACAGTCCTCAGTCAGGATCGATCTCACTCTCATTCTCTCTCTCTTTGGTCAACAGACAATTTTCAATATCATTTTATTCTCAGACATTTATTCCTAGATATTAGACATATTTTATTTCTTAGATATGTGTGAATATTTTCATTGTTGCAAGTACATTGTAGTTGCCAGCACATATATACACACACACGTATATATACACACACATATATATATACACATACATATATAGATATAACAAATATTTGTTACCCTTCTTATCAAAGAGCAGATTATGTGAAAGGTATTCATGATATGAGAAAGGGAAGTATGGTTTGCAGGTCAGTTAACATTTGAAGGTTCTGGATATGAGAATATTAACAAGTTATCTAGATAATGAAGTAATAGAGGATCTTCTGAGAAATGCAAATAAACAGGCTGAGAAACTGATGTAGGTGAAGAGCAAATTAATTCACACAATTACTACTTATACCACTCTCCCAAAATATTTTTAATGAAGGACTAAAAGTCCAGTATTGTAAACCCCTTGCTGAAGTTTTCTCTCTCGCTGCAGTAATTCCACTCTTAAAGGATTGCTTATGTGATTACGTGATTGCAAAGCGAAAGCTCAAATCTTTACCAGCATATTTGTTTTTTAAAATGCTTAACTAAATCTGGGTTGACTGTGCCTATTTATGACAGCCTGGTTCATTAAGTGTGAATACACAGTGCATTTATATAGTTAAATATACATCAGAAGTGTTTTAACATAGTAGCCTTATGTTTTAAGTGTTGCTTATACTTTGCAATTTTCTTACTTGATATGACTTTTGGTAAGTTTTGACATTTGCCCAGCCAGTTTCTCTCTCTCTCTCTCTCTCTGTGAGGTTCACATGTAAACTGATTTAAAGATTCCATAATGACTGTTTGGCATATCCTACAGGCAAAGGTCCAGAAACCCTTTTTGCTGGCTATAACCTCAATGATAATGAGTGGCACACAGTACGTGTGGTTCGGCGAGGAAAAAGTTTAAAGTTAATGGTGGATGACCAACAGGCCATGACAGGTACTGTGGCGTTGCGACTTTGTGTTACTGGGGGGAAACACAAAACAAAAAATGGCAGAACTAAAATGCCTTTTAGTAGAAATGTAGAAACATTTTCTGTTGTCTTGGGTGAGATCCAAAATCCATATTATGCATCTTGAGAAACTACCACTGCAAATGCGTTTTTACACTTCGTGTGAATTTTATTCTAACATGGCTATTTAAATTAATGAAAACTTTCATGCTGACTTAAATGAATGTTTTTATACAGTAATTGAAGAGAAGTTGTTTGATACATCACTAATAAGAAGGCAAGTGAAGTAATCTTGGCAACACACTAAACTTAAACTAAGATTTAATCCCTAGGCCATCACTGTAAGTGAATTTCATAAATGTTTGAAGGATATTCTGTCATATGTTTTAAATCTTACATCAACTGTTCTAAATAAATAAATGTTAGGGAAGACGTTTTCTTGTATATGAAAACAGCAGTTGTGGTGGCGGGGGGAAATAGCATGAATGCTGGCTACTAGCACTGATTCCTTGCCCAATGTAATGTGCATATTTTTTTTTACTAGTTAGTTTTTTGCTTTGTTTTCAGGTAGTATAAAACAGTTTTCATCTTTTGCCTTATTTTTTGTTAAAATAGTAACAATTTTAATTATTTTTAAAATGCAAAACACCTTGTTTAGTAGTCCTTTTTCACCCTCAAGGACATGTCAGTGCTGGAAAAATCATTGCAAATATCTTAAATCATATAGTTGTAAAAATACATTTTACACAATTATATACTACTGGTAGATCTACTAAAGGTGAAACAAAAAATTTTTTTGTGTATGTGATGATAATTTGGGTCCCTCTCCTAAGAAGGAAGATGGCCTAAAATGGTTATTTTGTTAATGTGAAAATAAAAATACAATAATGGAGCACACATATTTTAAAAATTTCGTCATCTTGCTGCTTCAGCTGGCAACTAAAATCACCAACTTCGTTTTGGGATATTTGCTAGTTAGAAAAAGCTATTTGAAACTCAATAAAATACTGTATCTAAAAACAAATGCAGATTTCCTGTTCTTCTCAAGGCAGAGTTTTTATTTAAGTGTAATACAGATTACAGACCCATCAAAAAAAAATACTAGTTTTAACTTGTAATTCAGTCCCAACTACCTGCCCAGAAGAGCTTAGGAAAAGCTCAAAATGTATTTGAAGGATTAAGGTGAAAATGGAAGGATTCTATCATATATGGTGTAATGAGGTGAATTAATAAATAAAAAACATAGGTCTGCAAATTATTGCAGTCATTCTTCACTGTGTATAACTATAGCTATAATTAGATCTCATGGTGTTATTAAATAGCTGTTAAAGCCAGCAAGAGTTTAGTCGCTTCAGTTGCCTCTTCCTCAAGCAGAAGTGTTGCCCGCAAGTCAAGCTTTTGGTGCAACACTTGCATTTTCTTTGTGGAGAATCTTTTTAGTTGTGCAATACTGTGCAACTTTTTTGCAATGCAGTGTATTGCCAAATCCTTAACCGACTAAAGTTTCTTACTCTGATCTGGTAGAAAATCAAATGTACACCATACGGTTTATGGGGAGTGGCTGTGAATTCCCTGAAGGAATAGTGGAAGTGTTGCCATGCCAGACTGGAGCTCTATCTTGCTGAAAACTGCCTTAGAATTTTTCATTAGATGCCCCAGCAATCAGAAATGTGGTTAAATATAATCTGGTACTTATTCATGTGAAAGTATTATTAAAAGATTATAGATAACATTAGCAAGAAGGGACTTCCCCTCAAAATGTTCCAGCTTTTTCCCCTGTACACTGTTTTTTTATATTTGTTTTAATTCCTTCTGCTATGCCATATATGAAAAAACCTGTCAGATTCATAAAACTTAAGCTAGAAAGGAAGCTATTAAATAATTCAGTCTGAATTTCCATCTTTTTATAGGTTAGAAGCTACCAGCTACTCATCTGTGCATCGAGCTCTCTATAGCTGCATGGTTAAATAAGATCTTTCGGAATCATAACTAGCTTTCACTGGAAGTTATATAGGTAGTTTTGAACATTTTACTCAGAGTAAAAGAGTTTAAGTACACACTGCCCTCGTACACTTTATTTTTTTTCTAGAAACATAAAATAAAAGTGGAATGAAGGCGATATTACAGTTGGATAGGATTGGAAAGGGTATCTAGCTTATGATTTGTGAACAGAATTCACTCGGCCTTTTGTATAACGATCCATAGCATTACATCAGGTAATGCATTTTGTGCACCAACCTGACAATTTTTTTAAAAAAATACCCAACTTGAAAGTTGGTATATACAAACCACAATCTCTCTTTCTTTCTTCATAGCTGTAGTTGCAAATACTGTGGAGCATTAAGTGACATCTCAAGTTCTGTTAGTGTTTTTGTACAGCTAAAATGCTAGGAGGAGGTTTGGGATGTGAGCCCAGATTTCTGGAACTTTTTTATTACTATGCTCAAGAAAGAAATATTTTTCAGGTAGTGAGCATAGTGAGGATACTGTGCTACAGGGCAAAGCTTAGTGGATTTCTGCCATGACATTTATGCAATGCCATCTGAAGTGATATAATACAGGAATACATAACATTTTCCCCTAAAACAAGATCCTCAGCTCTCTCTAGCCATGACAGTATACAGCTACTGGCCTTGCAAAAGGTTAAAGATTTAGTGCTTTTCAAGGCAGCTCTCTGACTCATTACTGCAAGGAGAACCCACATTCACTAATATATCAGGACAACTAAAATCTTCAGAACTGATGTGTAGAAATAAGTAGATCAAGAGGGCTGTTTTTGGGGCCCCTCTTGGAGTGGTCAATCTGTGTGACTGCAGATCCCATAGGTTCATGGTGTTCAAAGGTATCGTCAGTAGAATCTGATCTTGTATTGAATGCACGTGCATTTATAAGCGTGCTACTCATAAATATTTATCATAAATTATTAGCAATTTTCCTTTCCATCGTTGTGATCTGAATGATACAAACCTTGCAGAGCTATTTTCACTCTTAATTTCACTAGTATCCATACTTGCATCTCAGTGCTGAGGCTGAACCAGTGTGTAAATCTGAATTCCTGGGTAAAACCCAAATATCTACATTCATCTTGCCCTTATTCTTTCACTCATCACACACACAGACATTTGCTTGTGAAAGTTATGAAAGGTGCAGTTGTCTGAGCCTGCCTCAAACAGAGTTTTCTGTACCACCACTAAACATTTCCAGTCTGGGTCAGGGCTCACAGCCTCCTCGAGTAGTATGTTCAGGGAAACATAGAGGAATTTGGCCTGTCCACACTCTTTCATTGCAGCTGTGGGGGCCTGTACAGAGCAGCTCGACACCAGTACCTGTTCCTGTGAGTGGGTTTGCTTTTCACCCTTCTTTGTACTCCCTGAGTGACTCAAAACAGCAAAGGATCTATCTAGCCCATGGTTCATAAAAGGTAGATTAAGTGTTAGAATTTATTAGTAATAAAAGTTGTTTTGTCATCATGCCCACACAATGTGACCATGAGTCAGCCTTGCAATGTCACTGACCCAGTTCTTTAAAATAAGTACAGTAGAAAAAGTTGTCCATCTCTAAATATGTGCTGTATTAGAAAATGGAGCTCTTTAATGGACAAAAAAATGTTGGTCTACTCTAATTTGGTCTGCATTTAATAACTGACTACATGAACTACATGAATTGCTCCCAGTGTGCGCTAGCAGTATAGATCCTTTCCTTCAGACTTGCTATACAGTCCAGCAAATTTCAGGCTTTCTGCGTTGCCAGAGTCCTTGCCTGACTTAGAAAGACTGAAAGTTAATTTTGAGGCCTTGTCTGTTATACGTGCTCTGCAAGCCCTTTTCAGGACAAGAAATGACACTGGCCCTTGCTGCAAGCTTTCTGCTTCCTGCCTCTCTTGGGCCGTCGTCCCCACCCCCAACCCTGGCCATGGTTTTTCGATATGATAAAAAGCTTTCAAAGCAAGACTCTGTCTTGCTACGTGGGTTGCAACAGACCAGTGTTACTGTACCTAAGATTGCTTAAAAAGGAAGCCTTTCTTCCTTTTGTCAAATAACTGCCCTTCAAGCTAAAGACATGGAGTAGTATCCCTAACTGTTATCCCTCTAATTGCCGTGAAACTCTAACATTGTATTTTTAGCTCTTAGTTTCACCCTTGTGTTCTTCATGTTGTACTAATTAATTACACTTGCTTCTGGTAAACTCCAGGTCTGGTTGAGTGTAACCAACATCTGGGATTTCATTGGCATATTGATAGATTGGGTTATCCTACATCCGTCTGGAGTTCACACTGCTGGCCTTATCCAAACATACTAGCAAGTGGAAATACTTTGAGATTTACTAGTAGTTTAGATGAATTTAGAAAAATTCTCTTTAAGCCAAGAATTTGCTTGCCTATTCTAAAATATAACTATTCTGAAAAGTGTGAAATTGCTGTAGATATTTAACTGCATTATATGCTTTTTGAGTTCCCATTTCAGGTGCTAACATGTGTTTTCTTGTTACTGTTTAAAGGTCAGATGGCTGGTGATCACACGAGGCTGGAATTCCATAACATAGAGACAGGAATAATAACAGAACGCCGCTACCTGTCTTCTGTGCCTTCTAATTTCATTGGGCATCTACAGAGTCTTACATTTAATGGCATGGCATACATAGACTTATGTAAAAATGGAGACATCGATTACTGTGAGCTAAATGCAAGATTTGGGTTCAGGAATATCATAGCAGACCCTGTAACCTTTAAAACAAAAGCAAGTTATATTGCATTGGCCACACTACAAGCCTATACATCTATGCACCTTTTTTTCCAGTTCAAAACAACCTCTTTGGATGGATTGATACTTTATAACAGTGGGGATGGAAATGATTTCATCGTGGTTGAATTAGTAAAAGGGTATGTATGGAACAGTATAATGAGAAAAATGGTGAATTCAAAATGAGAAATAAAGTTTAAGATACACACCTTTATCTGATTGAAAATAGCTGATTGATTAATGCTTATGCATATTAACCAGATTCTTATGCTTTATTGTGACTTTTTCTTTCAGATGAAACTAGATACCTGAAAAATAAGAAAGTAAATAATAGGTATAACTTTTATAGTAATTAGCCCAAAGAAATGTTAGTTTGTAGTTCTCTTCTTCTGTCTCTACAACATATGTATGTGTTGGCATGTCTAGGGGCTCAATACTTGCCTGAACCTTGGGGTTTGATCTCAGTGGATGGAAATGAATGGTGATTTCTCTGAATTAAGGTTGTTTCCCCAGTTGACATTCAAGTTTATCTTCTGTTTCACCAGTGACGCTGAAGAGTACAAGGGCATAGACAACGACAGGTGTATTAATTATCACCATCTTTGGTATGTAAAGAAAAAGGAAACTTCCAATTTTTTTCTCTTTGCCTAGGTATTTACACTATGTGTTTGACTTGGGAAATGGTGCAAATCTCATCAAAGGAAGTTCTAATAAACCTCTGAATGACAACCAGTGGCATAATGTGATGATATCCAGGGATACCAACAATCTTCATACTGTAAAGATTGACACTAAAATCACAACACAGAGCACAGCAGGAGCCAGAAACTTAGATCTCAAAAGTAAGTAGAATAATTCCTGTATAACCTACAGCAAGGTGCAGCATAGAATGGAAGACCGAACATAAAGTACTATTTAATTTTGTAATGCTATATTGAATGTTGTTCTTGCTAATTAATATGTTCACAAGAAATGAAACTTTCTTCATGTTAGTCTTACAATACCAGTTTGGTAGTAGTACCTACAACTCTAAACGTATGAAAATGCTGCATGGATACTACACAGGAAAAAGTAGGAAATGGAAAGGACACAAAGAGTGTAGAACACAAATGTCACACCAAAAGATTCTGAAAGATTCCAAAGTAGAACTAAAGGAGCTTAAAAAGATTAGGAAAAAGGCTTGATTGTACATGAGTATAATTTACATAAGTGGAATGCAGAAACCATAGCCCAAGCTTTACAGTAAGAGTACTAAGGCTTTGCAGAACTCATGATGTGCATATTAGAGGGCTGGGGAACATTTTGGCCTGACTCTCACTGTTCAGTATTCCACACAAAACCTAGAGTTTTTTTTTCTTTTTTTCTTCTTTTTTTTTTTTTGCCTACAATTGGGAAAAACAAATACAGTGCAGTAGTAAATAAATAAATATAAAAATAATAAAAAGTACAATAAATGCAAATATAGTACAATATCCTGTAAGCAAGACAAGCTTGTAAGTTAATCTTCTAATGAAGCTGACGGTTACAAATACAAGTTGCCAGCTGTATTAAACCACATATACGTACATATATGTATACACTTACCGAAACATATAGCATAATATAGTTTAGTTGTAGTTTAGTTATAGTTTAGAATGTGATAAGCTTTGACTATAGGTCTAAAACTATTTTTAGAGGCCCAGAGAGATTCGTAAGATCCATTCTTACAAACCAAACTAATATGTATACTTTAAAATAAATAATAGTAATTAGTTGTCAGAGTTCCCATCAGAAGAACTAAATTGCATCAAAGGAAGATGTCTTTTTGAAAGGATGTATTAGTAGACTTCTTAAAACTTTCCTACCTAGTTAGGCATAAAAGATATATTCTGGTCATATGAAAAAGTATTATGTTTTTTAACATTCTTTATAAAATTTCTTGCTATAAAACCAAAATTTCGTAACAGTTAAATAAAATTTAATATTTCAAAAGCCAGAAGGTTCAAAGTAGATATTAATATTCCATCAAGTTCTTGTTCCTTGCTGAATTTTCTTTTAACTGCCTCTGAGTCAGAGATAATGAGCTGACCTTAGTAATTACTTTGGATTTTGTGATATTTCACATATTTGCTTCACTTTAAAGTGCTATTAAGATTGAAAGAAAGACTGTAAAAACTGTATCTTGAAATGTCATAAGTTTTAGTAAGAACCTCTTTATCAAAGATGCTTGGTTTATGAATTCAAGTTTTTTGGAGGGCTCGTGCTCCTTTCTCAGAATTGTATTTGAAAATTGTGCTGTGTTCTTTCTCATTTGTACCTTCTTGTAAATATAGTCAATGGTTTTTAAGACATTATATTTCATAATTATTTTTGTTGCTTGAAAGAAAACATACACCTTGTTCTTTCGTAGTTATGCTGTTTTTGCAATACTAAATACTTAGATGGATGTGTATGTATGTGTTTGTATTTAATCTGTTTTTGTCAGCAGATTAATTAAACAGGAGTAGGAAAAATAATCCTCTTAAGAACTGATAACTGAATTATCGCAGTCATTTTAATCTAAATCTTTCTCAAACAGAACATAGTGTTTTGGTATGTTGATTTATGAAAAAAAATGTTTAGGAAAAAAGTGCCTAACAGAGGCACTAGAGGGCACTGTTATTTCATGAAATGTACTACCTTAGTACATTCATCGAGAAATCTCACCAGTTAGGATAACCTATAAAATCTAGCATTCCTTTGTTTTCTTCACTTTGAAAATCCAACTTTTGCTTTACTCTATTGAAGTAAAAATGTATCCATAGCTGGTACATTTTCTAACCTTGAATTCCACTGGAAAAAACACTGAAGTGCATGAAAAAACATAGTGAAATTCGAAACGAGGAAGGTGACTTATATTAGATGCTGACTTGCTGTAATTCACCATCCAGGAAATATGGCTAGTAAAAGAATAACAAGGCTGACACATTCAGTACAGTAATATAAAGTAAACACCTTCTTCAAACAGTTCTATTGTACACAGGTCCTCAGCCTCTGTCTTCACATAGTAGTAGGTTTCATTTTTAATTTTTAAGGTGTTCTGCAATATTTTGTTTGACCAGCTCTTTTTAAATACAGCATCACATACATTAAGAGATTTTATGCTGTTTTGGTGGGGGGAGGGTTGTTTCAAGCTGATATCTTCTAGTCAGCAGGCAAAAAAGCAGGAAAGATCGCAGTTCATTATTTTTTCTTCTCCCTTTATATTCAGTCGAATTTCTTTCCTGTAGCTTACTCTTTTTTTTCTATTTTATGCTGGTTACATATGGTGACACATCTCAGTTATGCTATAAACACTCTGTGTACTTTACTGATATGAGTAGCCCCAGTTAATTCATTGTCCTGTAGCATTTTAGCTATAGCAAGCTAGCAAATTTAAAAATGTAGTTCCTACTACTGATACCAATAATTCCATTTAATTGAAGTTAGGATTTGTTGAAATAAAAGTGTATACAGATAATACAGAATCTCTGTAGCTTTTCTCAGCAATTGTAGGGTTGCCAGTTTTTAAGTGCTGAAATCCAAGATAACGTGAAAAATAAATCAGTGACACATTGGTGGGGTACAGTTTGCACTGTAGATCTCTGAGATGGCAGTTGTCTGGGAAAGCAGACAATTGGGAGAAAATTTCCAATATACTTTTCTTTTTGGGTGTAGGATTCGGCTAAATAACATAGAAAATGCGTTGTTATAGGGGTGGGTTCTCTGTATAGCCTGTTGTACAAAGTTAGTGGACTGGAGAGAGTACCCGTGGAAACAGTTGTATTAAATTCTTCAATGTAGTTATTGCTCTTATTTGCTGGATAACCAAATAAATCATAAAATGGAGAGAAAGAAATAACCAAATGAAAGCAGGCATGTTATTTTTCCTGGCAGAGAAAATTAGCAAAGTGTGCAGCTTCCAACAGACAACCCGTGGAGATAAATGAGTCTCAACAATAGACGCAAGGCAGTTCAAGCCTGCCAACCTGCAGTTACACAGCAGATTTTCTTTCATGTATTTCATGAACAGATTCTCCATCCTGCTTTCAGTGTAGCTCGGATGGTTAGTGTGGCTATAATTCAACCTCTTCGAGACCTGCCTTGTTGGTAGGAGAACATAGTTGTCTTTGCTTGCTGTACTTGACAGTGTGCTCTTACAGTCTGATGTGTCCAAATAAACTTGAAGGGCCACAAAAATGCAAGTGTAGATGCAGTTTGTCTCATGTGTTGTTGTTCCTCACTGTTGCCACAGAAAAGAAGTCTTCTTCATTCAGTTGTAGGTATTACAGCATCTGTAATCTCTCTTCTGTCTGCAGACTTTCTTTCTGCACTGTGGGAAATTGGAGTTCCATCAGAAACCTTTTTGAAAAATATTTAAAAACGCATGAAGTGTTTTAGAGGAGAAACATCTTCAAGCATGACTTTATATCTACTTTTCCACCTAGGGTTTAATCTTACTTTTACTTTTCTCCTAGTATGTGGCGCTGTTTTAACTCCAAAGTAACTTTCAACCCATTTTGTTTAAACAACAAACAAAAACCTACAAAACCCCACCCAGGATGACTATCCTACTGAAAATTCTGATATTTTAACATTTAATAATAAATTGGGATGAAAAATAAAAGTGACACACTTTTTCAACAAATGGAAAGTTAAGAAATGTTGTTAAGTTATTTTAGATTTAACAGTAAATAATTATGAACTTTTCTAGGAGGCAATAGTTTGGGTACTTCGTTATGCCATGCTATTTTAAACTTTCCAGCTAAAATTTATCCTCCAGGAGGAACTGCAGCCGTGGGACTTCCATTTGTAGGAGATAGGGCTCAGCAGTGAAGACTAGTCTGTGGAGGAGAATAGGAGCATAAGACTCAGACTGTAAAACTTCTGAGGTATCATAGCATCTCATTCATCTATTCATGAGACCACTCATGAATAGTAAAATATTTTGGTTTAGTCTTACAGAGCATCCCCATTACAAGAAATTCTTTTGATTTGCCTCATACACAATAAAATACTCTTGCAAAGAAAATCCTAATTTTGATTTGGTGCTCTCTTTTCTTTTTAAAAAAGTAACTTTCATAGAAAATTCCCACCAAACTCTGCATGTATGATTTGATTTCTGCTGTCTTTGCAGCATTTCACATATTTTAAGAGGTGCTTTTCTGAAATGTACATGCATACTTTAAACTTCTCTCTCTCTGTTATTCCCTTCCATATAGCTTTCCCAAATGTCCATTTTTTTAGAGTCCTCTGCAAGTTACATGTTATTCCTGTGCCATTATATTACTTTATCCTCAAAAGAAGCTGTGCATGTTAGAGCCTATCACAGAAAGTTCCTTCCTTGTATTTAAAATTCCTATCTGACTCTCCTGTGGTTTGTTTTACTTTTCTTTTAATTCTGTAGTTCTTCTCTGGCCTACAGCTTCCTCTGTCCCTTCATGAGCTATGGCTGCTATTGCTGTATATATTTGCCTTCTCGTTTGCCCTTTTCTCGAATATGGAAACAGCCTAGTTTGAAGCATCTGAAAGAAGTCAAATTTCACAAATGCCCTAAAATATTCCTTTTCCAAAGTACTTAAAGACTCACTTGGCAATTAAATCATCCATGTAAAATTTCTATTTTATTTAATAAATTATGAGTAGATCTACTGACCTGGCTTATGATGATTGGTAATAGTAACTTCATCTCTTAATGTTTAATTTGCCTCTCGAAGTATGTTATTCATGCCATGCAAAAATGAGCTAACTTAGTCTTGTTCATAAAGAAGATTTCTTGCTACAGCAGTGCAAATTGAAAGATTTCAATTTGCTACAATGTTTGCCTCTGTTATTTTATGTGAAGCCCATTATTATTATTGCTATATTATCTCTACATCACAAAGTCTCTGTCAGTGGTGATGGTTCTTCATAGTTCTTCCAAGAAACAAAACTTTGAGAAGCACAGAACAATATTTATATAAGAATACAAATTTGTACAAATGAACAAGTATTAAGGGTTGAATTTCTCAAATAAACATGCATAAGTTTATTGTAATGACCTTGCCAGTGGGCTGTGAGTTCTTCATGCAGAAGTAAAATTCTGTTCCCAATACCAAATTCCAAATACTGTCACCAGTAAATATATCTTCATAATATGACTTGGTGGAATAGACAATTGCAAATCCAGCTACGGTCTTCCTAATAGTGTTGAGAAAGTGGACTTTACAAAGTGAAAAATACAGGATTTAAAGATGAGAGTTGTTCTTTGAGACATCCTGTGTAGCAAATACATGTGGGTAGGTTAACAGTAATCAAGATGATGCTTAGACAATGTGGTCTAATGCAAATTCTTTCATCCTCCTTTCTCTGCAACCTTTTGCATATTGCTTCTAAATAGCTACATGTTGTCTATCAGGCTGTGTAGATAATTTTGGCAGGGCTAAACATTTAGAAATTGTATCCAGATTTCCAAAATTATGAGATGGAAAAAAAAAAATATCTCAGTACCTCCAGATTGCATAAAAAATTTAAAAGATAACTGTGGTGTTTGTGATGAACTCTATGCAGTCAACAGCATTGCAGTAGTCTTTAAGGTCGCTCCTTGGTGAGAGAAACATTTTACTTTCTTCTGCTTCTTGTCTCCTACTCTACACTCTCTCTCGCACACATACATATATCTGTATTTGCCATACATATATCTATATATTGCTATATGTCTATACAGCTGTTTGGCTTACAGGATATTAACATAGTTCATTGTGGAGTTTCTTTCAAATCCTGGAATAATAAGTAAAGATTATATTTAAACTAAGATAAGAAACATTTATGCTCTTAAAACATGTTTACAAAATTTGGATATTTATCTAAAACACTCTATTAACTTCTGGGAATTTTAAGCAGGTCATAGTCTGAACAGAAAAAATGATAATTTTGTCTCTGGTTGTATTTGTGCATGCTACACTGTTCATTCCTCTCTGAGACATGTTCTTTGAACCTGCTTCTAGTATACTCCTGAGAATCATGTCCTAAACTTGTTTTCAGAATGTTGCCATGGGTATAGTATAGCTATTTTAACAAATCTTGGGATTATGACTGAGCAATCCTTGTTGCAAAAGAGCCAATTCATTTAATGTCCTTCAGAGTCTGAAAATGATTGTCTGGATTGAGAGGTTGATAATATAACATAAAATGTTTCCCTTCTCCAAATCTACATTCAAAATGAGATTTTTTTAACCTTGTTAGCTTCTCAGTGGGTTTATGTGGAAAGTCTTGCATGAGGTACTAGCTAGGGGATGAGTTTTGCAGATGCTGCTAATTCCTGAGGTCTGGCCTATCTGTTGGAAAGAAGAATCACCACTTTCACATTTTGAAAACCAGCTCTGCTAACAGTGTATATTGGATATTGAAACAGAGATCGGGCAAATGATTATAGAAAAATGTCACTAGGAAGGGAAATTTGAATACAGTGTAGCATGAAAATCCCTGCTTCATTAGATTTTGTCTGTTCTTCAGGTGTATACAATGTACAAAAGTGGTGAGAACAGGAGAGAAATGAAGGATATTTGATATGCTTGAATGCCTCACCTCTTCACCACAGCCATCCCCCTCAGATATAAAGTAATTGGCATAGCATCAATTCTGTGGGAGATGGATTACCGTGCACATTTATATGGCAATTAGATTTTATTATTTACCATTTAACATGCATCACCAACTTGCCTCACAGTGCACTGGGCAAGCAGACTGCTTTGGATTTAAATCTGTTTAATCTTTTTCAGTGCTGGTGCCTCCCATTTATTTTTCTCAAAAAATTAAAGAGAAATGCAGTGACTGGATTTTTTCTCATTTAAGAATACATGTAATTTGAGAACTTGATTTATACTTCCTGGGGAAGCGGTAGATTTTAATCTGAATCATTTTAGGAGAAATTTGGGGGAATGCTTAGACTTAATGACTTATCCTTATGGTTTCTACTTTTGTCTACTGAAAACTCAACTGCTAAGGACATTCTCACTCCCAGTTCTATCAGAGTTTTACTTGCTTCTCTTTTAAGTCTAATTTAACAAGATTGTACTTGCTTGTGAAACATAAGTATGAAGCATGTTATTCATTGCGCAGGTTTGAACAGGGCCAAAAAATGTAAAAAATGAAAGCTGAGATACCAGCTGAAGGCAAAGCTAAGATACATAGTAGTGCATGGTGTAACAATAAGATGAGAAGAATAGTTTGTAGACAGAAACATGGTTGTACCAGGTGTGTAATCTACAGTGCAGAGGTCATGAGTAGCCTGATGTGATCAGGAGACTTGGAGAAAGGTAGAGCATAAGGTCTGTCTCCAGCGTGAACTGTCATAGAAATTTGTGGCAAGAGTGTCTGCAAGATGCTCTTTCTTGGTGTGCCCATCAATGAACTGTCAATAGTGCTCCCTTCATTTTCACTGCCTTCTTGTCTGTCAGTGTGGATGAGGGCCCAGTGCCACAATTAAATAGTAGAAAGAATAAGCAACATCAGTCAATGAAGTAAATATCATCAGAATTGATAAATCTCTTGGAAAATAACTGCAATATGTCCTATACACCAATAACAATGACTAAAAAATACCCACAGGGCTAACAACATGACTTCTTTTTTTTCCTAATAAAGTTTTTAGGCAAGATAGGGGAGGCACAATAAAGTTGGGCAGAAAAAAATCAGTTTCTATATTTCTTCCCAAAAGAGTGACTTGCTAACTGATAGAAGATTGGTGTTTTCATCTCTCTTCCTTTCTTTAAATATAATCTCTTCACCTTTCTTGTTTAGCAGTACAGTCAGCATGGAAGAGGTATGGCAGCACCTGTCACATGATACAACAGGAAAAGTGAATTAGCTGCCATTTCCCTTCCTTGCTTCTTAATTAAAGGCAGTCTAGAACTGATGGTGTTTGTCCTTCCATCAGGCAAAATATTTGAAAAATCTATTTTTATGCAAAAAAACTCATCAAAAGCAAAAGATTTCAAACACAAAACAGTATTGAAGTTGCAGAATGGATTTTTTGAAGTGAACAAATGGGCCTAAGTCCCAAGGCTACATGTTCGTATCTTCTCTCAAGTCCCTTGCATAGTGGTAGACAAAATTGAGTCATGCTTGGTTCTAGCACCAAACAGCCTTGTGAATGTGCAGCAAGTGCATACTCCCTACTGAAAAAGGAGATTTAAAAAGCCATATGCTGGAGCGTATGTGCTGCAGAAACTGTGTAGAAGCATAAAGCAAATCTTTGTCAATTGTCCTTAGATTTATTATTTGGGTTATGATCACAGTGGGCTTTTTGACTTAATCAGAAAAGAAGAATTATGTTTCATCAGTATTTCTTTAAGTATCAGAAACTAGAATTTTTGACAAGGAACAAAAAATAAACCTTTTTTGTCATGAATAATGAAAGTGGGAGAGAGAGACTCAAGAATTGCTACTCATCTGCTATTTAGAATGTGCATTTACAAAACTTGAGCTTCAAATGCTTGTTCTCATTCAGAGGAGAGTTGTGGGATCTGGCTGTCCAGCATTTCTCTGACTCTCCTAGCACCCTAAGCCTTTAGCTATTTTAAAGTGGGCAACGGTCCTTTCCTATTCTGGTCAAGAGATTCTGTTGTGAACGCAGGAAGTCTTCCTAATTCAATTGGGAATTTTTGGGCAGTCATACGTTTCATGGAAATCTTTTCAAGAAGGTTTCATAGCAGTGCTGCTGGCAGCTAACAATACAAAAGTTAATCTGCTCTGGCTGTAGAAGCAATTTCCTTTCCCTTCTGTTTTTATCCTCAATCCCTTTTGTGAAGTATTGAAACCCCACATTTGAAAGCAAAATACTTTACCACTCTGCTGTGCCTATTATACAAAGTAGATGTATGTTAGAATGAGGAGAAGGTCATTAAGGGCAAGTAAGCTCCTGCATCTCGTTGAATGACAAAGGCAGCCATGTGCCTACCTGATATTTGCATTTGTCACAATATTCCCATATTCAAGATAGGGATATTATCTCTGTATTGTGTTTAAGTCAGTGCATATTCAGGCTCCGTGAGTCTGATTTATTTTTACCTTTCAGTTGCCTCAAATATAACGTGACTGTGTGAGACTTACGTTGAGTTCCAGCTAGCATGTAATTGAGCAATTATTAAGGCACTACAAAATTATTTCAATTGATCTTGTAACAGCAAATAATCTGTTTTATGAAGGACTTGAAGGAAGTGGGTTTTTTTCTTTTGAGATTAGGCTTTCTCTGTGGTATTTCTCAGTCTTTGCAGTCTTCATTCCTCTTTGCCTGCCTGAGGGAAGGAGCTGTTATATGCTTGATCATTTTGAAATAGTGTATTTGGAAAAAAGCGTGCCTGACGCCTCAACATCACCAGAGCCAGGTGTTCTTTTGTTTTTTTCTGTATGTCATCTAAAGGAATTGCAGAGATGCATGTTGTACTTCCAGAACCCACCATGTAATGCCAGGGCTATCCACCCCTTTCTTGAGGAGCCAGTCTAGTACAGTGTGGAACCGTTCCTGTTCCTCGCCATAGCAGTGGTTCTGTACAATGTGTCATTAGAAACAAGAAAGAGAAACTTGCTTCTATAATGAGGGAGAAGAAATGAAGAGATGGTCTGCAAGTACAATTGCAAGTAGCAGCACAAAAGATAAAGGGAGAGAATGTCCACCTTTAGAGAGAGTGGTTGATATATAGGTTCTTTTATGCAGCGCCATATAAAAACGCTCCAGGGATGTCTTTATAGATTACAAAAAAGCCAAAGCACAATTCCTTCAACAGTTTTATTTCCTGCTTTTTATTTTTTCTTTTAACATGGAACCATATTTGAATGAATAGTACTGTTACATTTCAAGAAATAAACACCCCTTTCATAAAAACAAAAACAAAAGCAACCCCCTGCCCCAGATTTTAGAGAATAAAATAGCCTATTCAGACTATTTATTCCCTGAGCACTTTTTACATGCTGCTGGTACCATTATAAACACATGACTAATAATTCCCTCTCTACTAGTAATTTGAAGACAGTGGTAATCATTGAATTAAACAGTTTTTGCCTCCTAATATATATCACTTAAGAATCCTTGGTTGAGGACACAAATCAGAAAAGGAGGAAAGTGTGAGGGGTGATGTGTCAGCCATGACAGGAATGCCGAATAAGAAGTTCTTTCTGCTACTTATGCAAGAAAAAGAAATAAACAGAACAGCATCTTTGATTTTTATTTTATATTTCTTTGCTTTAGCATTCACTAAGTTCTTATTCTGAAGAAATACAGAAATTCAGGGTAAATAAGATACACAAGAAGGGATTACTCCTACAAGTTTTTAGAGTGTGCAACATCCCCTGAAGCTATTGGGAAATATGCAGTAGTAAAGTCACACTACTGTTTTAGTAGAAATGGAGAAAAACTTTACATTTTCTGAACACCCTACTAGAAGAGGTTCAATATACAAGTATTTTCATTTACAACATATTTTACAATTCTGTCCTATTTGAAGTTGTGATGGATTGAGTTTTATAGGAAGCCAGTTCTCCATTGTGATGAACATGGACATGAGGCATGATAAAAGATTAACTGAAACAGAAATATATTTGATGGCAGGTATGAAAAAATAAGCAAGTAATTTAATTAAAAAAAAATCGATGAGTTATACCTCCAAAGCCTGTCCTTTAGTAAAGATGTGTCCATAGGAGTGTACATTTTTATGTTATCAGCAGCGAATTCAAACCATATGTGATATTAAATCTGGAAAAAGTTCAGCCGGTAGTGTAAAGAAATGCTTATACATACATTTTTTTAAAGGTGAAGCCAAACTATGTTTTAGACAGTATGTTCATTCGTCAGCTATACATTAGAGATAGTGGAAAAGCAGAATTCAAGTTATTTTGAATATCAAAATAGTTCAAATTTTACTATGGAAAATGTTGGTTCTGTGGAAACTGTATCTTCAATAGTATATAAAGATCAATTTTAGGTAGGAATAAGTAGTGTGAAGGAAGAGTAAGTAAACAATAGAGGTACAGTTTATGCATAGATTCCACTTAATATATAATACATTTCTGTATGTGATACCTAATTGAAAATATTCCAGTCAATTTTTTCAGGAACATGTATTCTGAATTCATTTTCTTATACTGCTGTAGTGACCTGACCTTCTACTCACTATTTTCCATAATTGACAATTGATGATACTGTCTATAGCAATCTCAATATACTTGAGGCATAGATCTGAGGAATTATCAGGGAATCAGTTTGAAAGTTTGCAGCTTTTAAAGGTTTTAACCAGTCAAAGAATAAAAATGATTCTGCTGGAGAATATACATGGTGAGAGATTTAAAAAGAGATTGTGCATGTGTCAGAGAGAATATAACAAATATAACCTTTTTAGCAAAAGTATGATTTTTGTTGTGTTGTTTTCTGAAGTTTGCCTCTTTCAAGTCTGTTGCAATCTATTAAGAGGAATTGTCTTTATATTCTAATCTGATAATAACTGAAAGAACAGTACTTCAGGAAAACTTGAAGGGCTTTATTTTCTACATGTTCTGCATGAGTAAAAGATGAAGAACCTTTATTATGAGACAAGAGGTTTTACTTTTTTTTCCAGTACAGCTGGTCGAGAAGTACAGAAATTTTTCTAATGTGAATGAATTATGCCCTATTTGTAGGAACATATGGATCACTTTGTATTAATTTACTGTATCTAGTAGCTTGCTTAAAAGATTTATACAATACCCCAAAGCTCTAGAGAAAAGCAATATCTATTTTTCAAATTAATTGTTTACATGGAATGGGGAAAGCATGGGATTTCTTAGTATATGATGCTATAATGGTTTGTTGCTAATGTTTTTTGCTGGATGGCTTATAAGATTAAGAATATGCATGTTTCTAAGCTTTTTATCTCCACCTCAGTAATTCAAATATAGTTGAGGTTTAGGACTGGTGTGCAGCAACTAAAAATTTTTCGCAGTCTGATAGACATTGGTTTGTTTCAGGCCATTTCCTTGCAGGCAAACTGCATAGCGTCACGAACATCACCGAACTGCACTCCCTTGCAAACAGGGGAGTATGCCAAGAGAGCCAGTAAAGGTGTGACTGCAGTTTATACTGATAAGTGCCAGATTAAAATTAGCCACTTACAGTACTGATAATAGCGAGTACATTCTGAGTCCTCTAGCAATAAAATCTCCCTACAAAGCTCAGTAAATGTTTAGGCAGCCAGCAATGTTGTGTTTGAGATGAAGCAGGCACGCTGTTTGGTACATCACATGGCCTAGGCTCCCCTGTCACCCAGTGAGGGACATACTGGGAAGCACAAAGTGGTGCGTAACGTGGTAATTCAGATTGTCTATTGCAAATTTCTGCCAGCACACATCATACGGTCAGTCAGGATCTAGTGCATAGGCAGAGCAGAAGTTTTGTCATTGGGTGATGCTTGAGAGTCTGATGCCTTCCTTCAACAGTTCAGCACTTCCCAGAAGTTCGGATGGTTTCTGCCTTCGTCCCCAAAGGAGCTTGCCTGCAAGCAGGCTCAGGGCATTCCCACCACCGCTTCCAAAAAGACTGCTTTTTCTGAGTTTAAGGATAGGAGAGCAGGGCAGTAAATTCATTCAAGATGTAGGGAAACATGGCTTTGAGCCTTTCTGTCTATGACTAAAGGAATCTAATGCATCTCACTTGCCAGGGGAGTGACTAATGCCTTTTAGCTAGAGCATGCTTTCCCTGTCTGCAAATGTCAGACTTTTTTTCTGCAGTATGGCTTCAGCAACAGGTGTGGAAAGCACTGAGTTAAGCCTATAGGCTAACACTTAAGGCACACTTTAGGGAAGTGAGTTATGTTGGTTTGAAATGCCTTCAGGTAGAGGTTCAGTGTTCTGTCTGCCAAAGACACCAGATGTGTGGGAAAAAAAGCACAACCTGAATTATTTTAAAACAGAAAGAGTTCTTTCCTCTACATTTAAGAGAAAAGTCAAAGGTGCGTAAGTTCAAGGTATCGTCAGACCTGTGAATAACTTGAAGGGAGGAAAGCACTAGCTTGCAGCACTAAGCTGCTTGAGCTTCATCAAAGAAAGTTGTGGTGTATCTGTTGTCAGATGTATTTTTGACAATAAAAGTCTGTTTGCTCAGTGTGCAGTTTGCCATTATAAAGGCATCTAACTCCACCTGTTTCCGCATAACTAACATAAGGTATTGAATTTTTTGGTGAAGAGTCAATCTTTTCGCTGCTTAACAAATCTGTTCGAAATTTCCTTTTTGGGTGGATCCCTAAGCCCTTTATTTCTTGGCCTGCCTTTAAATCGATGATTCTGGGTATGTGGACAAATGATCTTAGTGCTCTGCTTCTTGTCTTTTCACTCAGTATGCCAGATTCATAATCAGGATGATCTGGGGTTGGGATCCCAGGGTACGTTGTGACATGCACCGCTGCTAGATGCTTGACTAGATGCAGATTCCGTCGTTGAATCCTAATATGTGAAATAGATACATGTTTCCTGTATATGGGAGCTGGAGCATAGGAAAAAATATAGTCCTGCTATGTTTTTTACATCATATATGCTGATAGTACTTTCTTTCACATGTATTTTGATTTAAATAATAAGGTAGTGCCTCTGGGATATTCCAGGCAGTGCAATGAAAAATTGGTATCAGAATGGAACTCCAGCAGTGTTCAGACAATTGTTTAATCAAGAGTTCTGCTAGCCAACACCTACAAAACCTTTTATTTCTTTCTCATTAAGAAAAGCATATGCTTAGTCCTCTCATGCAAACTTATCTAATGGTTTGTTTTTGCAGTATCCAGAAAATCACTGAATTAAATTTTCTTGGACCAAGGTAGGACCAAGGTCCTAAAACTTCTGAAGGCTTACTCATGTCTCAGAGACACATTGAAGAAGGTCTCTGAAATATCTGTCATTCAGGATGCAAAGACCAGAAGATCAAACAGGTCAAAGATTTTACAGCTCTCTTTTCTGTAGCTAATATTTATTTCTGCTTAACAGGTGATTTGTATATTGGAGGAGTGGCCAAAGAAATGTATAAATCCTTGCCAAAACTGGTGCATGCAAAGGAAGGATTTCAAGGCTGTCTTGCATCAGTTGACTTGAATGGACGGCTCCCTGATCTAATCTCAGATGCTCTCTTCTGCAATGGGCAAATAGAAAGAGGATGTGAAGGTATTAAATATGCAGATATTCTTATATCTCATTGTGCAAATATTGAGTCTTGTTGATATGTACACTTACCTGCTTTAACTGATCTGAGCTCATCCTTCCTTGTAAAAGGACTGCAAATGCATTAGTACTATGGAGATAAATATGTACCTACCCTACAGCACACAGATTAATCTGAGAAAAGAGTGGCAAGATATTTTGCAGGTATTTTGTTTACTTTTGGCATATTTTAATTAATGATAGAAACAATAACAATTATCTTCAATAGAGTCCTTTATATCTTCATAACCCTTAGACATCAGCTAATGTTGAGGCATTAGCTAATTAATGCCATTTTTAAAGCAGACATTTTGAGTTTATAAATTCTAGGCAAATTTATGATACTATTTAAGATCAATCTTCACTCCAAATCTTTTCTGTATTTTGTGTTCATTCCTGAGATTTGTATAGTCACAAGCCTTCCTATCTGAAATCAGTAATAGCGAAAATGTTTTATCTCATGTTGTGTATGTCTTTATTAAGTCAGCTGGAATATCATGGGATGTAAATCAGGTCAGAATTAGAAGAGATGTATTTAGTGTATTTATAATTCAGAGGTATCAATCTAGCTATTTTTTTGTATTGTAGTTTAATCCCAGATTATTTTTACTTTGATTTATCGGATAGTTTAAATCAGTTCTCTGTCCCTGCTTTTGTATTTTATTCACATCATTCTGAATTTTGTCTTTGTTAAATTTTATGTTTTCTCTTTCCTCAAGTACCATTCTCTGCTGGACAGAAAATGTATAAATAATATTGTAGAATCTCATGTTAGAGTCTTGGTGATTTTGACATCAAATTTGCTTTGTTTGCAAATAGACATAAAAAAAAAATCCAAGTATGTTTTCCTCACGTTTCACCAGATAAAACTTTCTGGCCTATAAATTTTATCTTTTCTTTGACTATGCCTGCAGTAAATTTGTGCAGATAAAATTTACTCATTCTTTACCTAGAATTTAGTTAACAATTTAAATTCTGTTGCTGAAGCATACAAACATGCAAAACCCACAACTTATTTAGCCTTAGCATTAGCATCTATGTATTTCTATCAGGAACAGTAAACTATGTTTAAATTGGATGTCATCAAGATTAGAAAATCAGATTCTGCATTCTGAATGATGTTAGCAAGTTACATGTGTACATCGTCCCATTAGAGAGTGAATGTACACTTTAATTCCATTATGCATTTCATAGCTTCTTTTGAAATTATGTAATTTTCTAAATGAGTTTTATGTAGTTCAAAGAAATATTGCCATAGGCTTAGAATTGAAGTTCACCTTGTAAAGCAGTGGCACAACTCAACTATTAGTGGATTTAAAAAAGCTACCAACAATTTGAGAAAGGTGCTACAAATGTCCCCTTTGGTGGAGAGTCAGCTTTTTCCAACACCAAAATCAGCTAACACAAACAAAACTGACAAACCAGGTGTGCTACCTGGCCTCATCAAAAGTGCCCACAGAAATGCACCTTTGACAACATGGGCTGAAAAATCCCCTTCCAGCTCTTTTGCTTAACCCTCACTGGCTAACTTGTACCTCACTTGCAAAGGCAAGGCTGCTGCAGGGCTCTCCCTCACACATTCAGTGGTCTGTTGTCGGCAGGCCACAGATCAGAGCTTTAAAAGAGCCTCTCACACCCAACGTATGATTTAAGTCACTTGCAAATTTAGCTGCCTTGTAGGAATCTCTTACATGCTTCAGGCTGCTCACAGTTCTGCTGCTGTGTGTGTGCAGGGCAACCCCCCGTCCTTTAAGAGGGAGCAGTTACTTATCTGTCTCATGCTCAGTCCTGCCGAGATGTGTGTGCTGTGCTACATCCCCTGAGGTGTCTGCTCCCAAGAGCTCAGAGCACCTGCTAGCAGAAGTAATTGAAAATCCAGAAATATTGGTCACAGCCTCTCTCATTTACCGGTGGGCAGATGTGTTTTGTTAATACACTGGCCTGTGCTAGAGTTTTTCCCAGAGAAATGAGACGCTTGGGTCTCCCGGTTCTCTGAGGATTGAATTCCCCACCCTTCAGGTATAACCAAGCTGGAGTGAAAACTCTTTTCCTTCTTCCATCAAAGTAAAGCCATGATGTACTACTAATTGTTTTCATCTGCTAGGACTTGGTTCTTAAAACATTAATATTTGTCAATAACTTTACTATCATAAATGCATGCTAAAAATTCTTTATTTGGACCATTTGTTGCACACCCCCACACAGGATTGGGATGGCAGCTTCTAAGGTTTACATTTGGAAGTCTCAGCCACAGGCAGATATCTGTGTTCTGTATCATTCTGAGTGTTGAATAAGATTTACTCTTGGCTGAATCCACCTTGTTGACAAATTTTCAATGGATAGAATAGATAGAAACTAACAGCTAAAATTATAAATGTGCTAACTAGTTCTTTAAATTGTTAACAGCCAACCCTAGAACTAAACAGTAAGAGTCAGTTCTGTTTTTCCTTAGTTGAAGCCACTGTGGTTTCTCCATATGCCTTAAATAAAACAGAGTAACAGAAATTGCAGAATTATAGAAAATAGTTCTAATATGTTAGGAAAATAATACAAGGTCTGCATGTACATACATATATCTGTAATATATATACTAAATATGAACTATATAAAAAGTTTCAAAGTGTTTATTAATGTACATGAAAATTATTGGTGGTGAGATGGAATCTGTTTGTCATATTTAGCAAATACTGTACATGCTACCTAATAAAATGCTTTTTGTGTAATATGTGTATAGCATATAAGTCCTCACATTACACAAGTATGAATAAGAGGCTAAAGCCAGTAAATTAAGAAATCTGCTGTGAAGATTGAATAATTTAGAATATTTAAATAGAATATGAATCAAAAGGTGAGTGCTTGACAGAATATATGATAATGTTTTACTAAATAGCTTGGTTCTGTAGTATATATAGGAAAATATGAACCTGTTATGTTAGGTATTATAATGTTTACTGACATTAAATAGCCCTCCTCTGTTCTTTAAAAAAAGGCTATTTTTATTAAAATAAGTTCTTGTTCACTCTTAAGTTGGTCATGATGGCAATGGCAATTTTTGAAAAATGACTGATAGAGATAAGGCAAAAATGCTAAGAATGAGCTTTCTAAAAAGCAGTCCCCTCTGTTTTTTTTAAAAAAATGCAATTTTTTTTCCATGTACATGTGTTTTAACATGCACTTTTTAATGTGCTTACAGGGTCCTTACAGTTTCTGTACTTTACGTCCTTGTGACTTTTGCTCTACTTTTGCAAAGATGAGGAAATTTAACATTGCATAACTGAAGTGTAAATAAATGCATGAATATATAACATTTAAACACCTACAGATATTTTCACTTCATCTTGGTAAAGTTTCCGAGTAGCAGAATCTGGCGAGAAAAAAATCTAAGTGTCTTGTCAGCTCTGGAATTCTGTCATTATAGTTTCCAGCTCAGAGAAAGAATGATGTAATGCCCAAATGTTTAAAATGGAACTTGAGCTCAAAACTCCTAAGAAAACAAAAGTGCAATCTTATGTGTGCCTACGCAGTCAAATTGGTTTAATCTATCAGTTGTGGATATTATTTTTGTTATTATTATTTGTACAGGAGAAAACATAGCAGTCAGTAGTTTTGCCTGAACAGTGTTGCAGTTAACACTGTCCTCTACTCTTAATCACACAAGTGACCCCTAGGCCCTAGTCCAGTGGGATGCTCAAGTGTCTCATTTAAAGCAAGTAACTAGCCCAATGGCTAGCGTGGCTTGCATCATATTCCTTTGGATTCCTGTAAAATACTGCCAAACCAAAAAAGCATCCTACACTGAGATCTTTGGAGGAGCTGTAAATGGACGGAAGGGTTAAGTGGATCTTTCTCTCCAGAATGCTTTAGATTTTAATGATCTTTGGACCAATTGTTCCTTGTCATCAGTGACTAGCAGTGGAAGTTTCAAATGGATGTGTATGTCTTCTCTGAAGTACTTAGGAGAATTTTACAATCCTGGAACCAAATTTTTCCTTGTAGTGTGTAGTGTCAGGGGCAGATCCATGCACATGAGCTCATGAAGATCTCTGTTTCATGAGCTGTGTCTCAATCTTCACTCACTAGTTGCAAAGGAAAGGCTAGGAAAAAGGAAGACCAGAGAGGATGATGGTGCTAATTATTCTTGAATTCAGTATATGTGAACATGACATGGCTTGGCAGGATTCAGCCATGTGCTTACTTTGCTAATGCATTCATATCTATCTGAGAAAAGAAAAGAAAAAATTTTTGATTTTATTTCATTATATGTCATCAGCTCAATTAGCCATTATATTTGTAGTATAACACTGGCAAATTACGGCTTTCTTGTTTTTGGCTTGCCTGAAGATTTATGGCTATTAGCATTAATTTGTTTGCATTATATGGCATTTCTTTCTCTCTTTAACAGCAGCATGCACTTTACTCTGAATGTTTTTTCTGTGTTTGCTGCCATTTCAATATTGCTTACTAACATTTAATATATTTTGCTTTTTTTATTTTGCTGACAAAGTTGCATTGATGAAAGCTGATTTGCAAGGTAGATAGACCTGTATGTATTAAACAAGACTGAAACCCCCAATGCACAGTTGGATTTTTACAATAAATGTTTTATACCTTTCAGAATCAATAGGTGTTATTTTATTTCAGATTTTGTCTTTCACACCCCTAAAACAATGTGATATATAAACCTTCATATTACAGCATAGCTTGCATAAAGGCTTTCAGTCTTGAGTATGTTTGTATAGTGGTTGCTTTAGTGCTTTGATCATACCTTTTTAAATTTCTTTATATTTCAGTAGTCTAGTTATAATTCTGTAGAAATAGAATAGCTTTGTTTTTCATGTGTATGTCACATTTTGGCATGCCAGTTCATTAGTAGTCTGATTTTCTTTATTTCCCCTCAAATAGGAGCCTGCATGGGATCCCCGAAGCATGTGAATCAGTACTGCCAACATTCCTGCAAAATAATCCCAAACTTCTCTTCATTTCAGACCCAAATTATTTAAATTAATATCTAGGATTAAAAACACTCTTTAATGAAGCTTCCTTTTTCATTATTTTGATTTGCTTTATTTTTAATTTTATTTTCCAATCTTTAGTTTCCTCTCCTGGTGCTTTGCTTTCTGTGGCATCTGGCTTTGCTGGTTGAAATGTATTTATAGGAAAAATTATGATGATGTTTTTAGAAAATATTTAGCCAGTTAATGGTCTGAGAGGAAATTAACAAATATCTCGCAACAAAGTACTTGGAATTCCACTGTTCTTGGCATAACTCTACTTCACTGTGTGCATTTTAATGTATTTACGAACTAAAGGGAAAAAAACCTCTGTAATGTTACATGCTGCTATGTAAAACAGCAAGTTTATGTGCATTTTACTTGCTAACTCTCTGCTCATTTGATCTGAGCTATCCAGTGTGAAATGCCCTTCTTTGGAAGACAAAGTGCAAGTCTTTTTTGTGTGTTCCCGCCAGGCCCCAGCACAACCTGCCAAGAGGATTCCTGCGCAAACCAGGGAGTGTGCTTACAGCAGTGGGACGGGTTCAGCTGTGACTGTAGCATGACCTCCTTCAGCGGGCCCTTGTGCAATGACCGTAAGTACATGAGGAGATGCCTATCAGAAAGCTTCAGCGCTCTCAGGCAGCGTTTGAAGCAACTGTCTGAAGGTTTATATTATTTTAGTACTAGATGCTTAAATGAACTGGCAAGCCCTGGGATAATCCGTAAGGCTTATGGGAAGGACCTAGCTAAAATACACAGGATACATTTTGGACAATATACAGTATTTAACACTGACAGAATTTGGTTTTATTACATTTGATTGCATGTCTAATGTGCTGATGGTTACCTGCTTGAAGTAGGTCCCTTCTTGCATAAATGTGGAATATTTATTTCTAATTGAAAATCTTTTACACTGTATTATCTTAAGCTATATTGTAATTTTGTAGCATTATATCATGAGGGCTATAATTACTGTGAAGCAGATGACAAGGCTCATTATCTCCCTTTGTAGCTTCCTTTTGGTAACACACTAAGCAATCCAATAACAAAAGCATTCCAAGTATTCTAGCTCTTTTAAACTTCCTCTGAATAAAACTACATAACATATACCAACCATCTGGTCTTTCAGGAAAGGTTATCAAATGTGTCGTAAATATGGGACCTGATTCACCAATGTCATAATCTAGTTTTATTCCCATCCTCGCTGATCTAAAGAGAATTATGCTGAAGTGAAAGTGGAATAATAATGCAAGAGTCATATAATGGTTTGTGGTAACTAATTAAATCAAAATACTGAGTTTTCTTTTAGCTCACTACATTTGAAATAACCATTTTCTTTTACATTTTTGTATCAATATAAAGAGGGAATTTCTTTTAGTCTTGGCATTTTTATTTCTATGGCCATTTGTATACATTTAGCTGGATAAATACCTGGTGGTTGAAAGTGTAGGTGGCTGTCTAATCAAGCATTTTAGATTTTTGTCTTCTTCTCCAATTTAGAGGAAGCTGCACCTTATTGGACAAACTAAAATGCCAAAATAACTGTTATCATCTGAACAGCTTTTGGTTCAAATCATATCTAACCAAAGACTAGAAAATTATATGTAAAGATAAAACAATTATTCTCAGGGAAGTTCCACTTTTGTACTCTTGGCCATGTTAGAAAAACCATCAAAAGGACTCATCACAGTCTTTTTCCCTGCAGTTGTTGGTACCGTAGAAATGAGCTGTGATATCAAAAAAATTTTAGGAAATTTGTGCTAAGTTTGGGTTTACTTTATGCGTAAGAGTTTGCCCTTCCCAACAATATATGTGATTGTTCATGCTGCCAGGCATATATTCTTGAAGATTTCAGACCACTGTCTACTCCAGGAGAAAATGTTTTGTTTCTTTGTTACCTTTTACATGATTATTTCTGTTCTTTTGGTATCTCCGTGTAAACCCAGGTTTTTCTGAAAGTAACTATAAACTATGAAAAATAAATATACAGTCCACATCTAGCAAAGAAAAAACTCATTGAGTTTATAAACTCATTTTAGGAGTAACTGGTGTATGGACCTGGCATATTCTGTGAATTATTTCTTCAAGTGCCAGCTATTTTATAAATTTAAAAAACTCATAAACTTGTATTTACCGGTCTGTGAAAGCTCATTTGTACAGTAGCATTGTGGCCTACATTGTACATAATCAGAAAACAGTCCATATACCCCTTTCTGATGATAATAAAGGAGTATCTTTAGTCCTCAGCTGCCAAAAATGCTTACTTTTTGCTCAGATAACTCAATTTTTTATGTTCTTCTGTCACAAACACAAAATGTAAAATTATCCTAGATATGAATGTTTTCTGATAAAATGCAGAGCCTGGTAAATATAATGCATTTGGCTAACACCTATCTTGGCTTCTCAGATTAGTTCAGATTTCAGAGGTTTGCAACGCAAATCTAATGAGAGAGATTTTTCATAATATTGTATGTGAGGGAAAGGAGGGAAAATGATGTAGTAAACTCAATATCATCTCGATGCACCTAAACATCTCGCTGCTTTGTTTGGAAAGAGCATAATGAAAAGAGAAACGATGAAGTGTTACTACAATTTTTAGTAACTTGCATAGGTTACGAAACACAAGAAAAACTTTTGCAACACTTAAGCTAAATTCCTTTCATATCAAGAAAGGTTGTCTCAGTGACAGTTTTAGAATAGCACCTTCTTGTTGCTGGAAAGCACAGTGCACTTCAGAAGAATTTTAAATGTATTTTTCAGCTGTGTATGTTAGCATGTTTCCATTGCAGATCATGGTGCTGTGCTGATTTACAGAAGCTGAAATCTAATCCAGTATTGCTACATAGACAAACCCTTGACTTGTTCTCCATACGAATGTACCTATTTCTTATTTTCAAGCTTAAGTAAAATGGAGTATTCATAACATCAAAATCTCACAGGTGAATTTTAGAGTAGCAAAAATCTGAGAATGTAAAATTAAAAGGTTACCAAAAAATTGACCATTTAAAAGTAAGTGTCAGTGATGATAAGGGAAACAGTTAAAATACATAACTCTTCCAGAGAGAGGCATCCCTCTCCATGAATTATTTTGCCCCTTCAACTGCTAGTTAACATATTCAAGCACAGATGTCATAGAATCACAAAATGGTCGAGGTTGGAAGGGACCTTTGGAGATCATTTAGTCCAGCCCTCCTGATGAAAGCAGGATCAGCAAGAGCAGGTTGCTTAGGACATTGTCCAGGTAGTTTTTGAATGTCTCCAAGCATGGAGACTCCGCAACCTCTCCGGGCAGCTTGCTCTACTGGTTGACCACCATAACTGTAAAAAAAAAAAAAAAAAAAAAAAAAAAAGTTTTTCTTATGTTTAAATGGAATTTCTTGTCTTTCAGTTTGTGTCCTTTCCTCTTATCCATTCACTAAATACCACTGAGCAGAATCAGGCTTCATCTTCTTTTCTCCCTCTCGTCAGATACTTATACACATTGAGAAGTTCCCCCTGGAGCCTTCTCTTCCCTAAGCTAAACAGTCTCAGCTCTCAGCTTTTCCTTGAATAGCAGATGCTCCAGTCCCTTAATCATCTTTCTGGCCTTTCACCAGACTCAGTCCAATAAGTCCATATCTGTCTCCAACTGGAAAGTCCAGCAGTGGACAGGGCACTCCAGGTGTTGCTTCAGCAGTGCTGAGTAGAGGGGAAGGATCACCTCCCATAACCTGCTGGCAATGTTCTTCCTAATGCAGCTCTGAATACCATTGACCTTCTTTTGCTTGAGGGCTAGTGCAGTATTACAGAAATGGCAGTTTTAGATCCTTTTACCACATAAATTTCTTTCACATGGTCGACTTGTTGTCCACTAGGACCTCCAGGTCCTTTTCTGGTGAGCTGCTTTTCAGCCGGTCAGCCCCAGTACTGGTGTGTGGGATTCATGCAGGTGCAGGTCTCTGAATTCCCGTTTGTTCGATTTCATGAGACTCCTGTCAGTTCATTTCTCCAGCTTGTTGAGGTCTTTCTGAATGGCAGCAGAACCATCTGGTGTATCAACTACTCCTCCCAGTTTTGTATCTTCTGCTATTTGCATAAACTTGCACAAATTACCTTACTATATTTAAGCTGATACTTTCAGCATGTCTCCCAAAGTGACCTCAATCCACAAAGATTTGACATGCATATCATTCCAAGGCTTTACAATGTAAATGTTTCACATGCATCATTCTTGTCTTTAGTTTCCAAAAGAGAGTCAGGAGGAAATAATTAAACAGGTTTTTGAAAACAGTGGTAATACATTCTACTGCTATATTATGTAAGAAATTTCTTTAATCTTTTCTATAAAAGCAAATTATTGCTCTGCTGCTCTTCATTATATTATTTCAGGTGGAAATGAACAGAGCTTGAAACGAACTTTTTTTGACAGTTGCTTCAGAGTAAGCAACCTGTGAAGGAGGTTCTTTTTTCCTCAATGCAAGAAAGCTAGAGAGAGGAAGATTGTATTGATCCTAGTTTAGGGAATGTGCGCCTAAGTAGAATGACCTGGGCCAGCAGGGATAACACTGCAGTTTTACATCTGAATTCAGGAATGCCCACAGTTTAATCCACAAAAGTTTCAATTAATTTTAAATGTCAGTGCTCCGCTACAAGAGTGTGGAGTGCCTGTAGACTGTAAGTCTCCATGATGGCACAGGTGGAAACATTCTGTGTGGTATAGTTTCCTATTTACTGAAAGAAAAGCAAGATAGGGGAAATTTTGACCCCAAGATGACACACACATTATCGTTTTTACTTTGGTATGGTACAACACTTAGAGATGCAGGGCAACAGTGCTCTTCAGATGTGATAGGAAGAAAGTGTTATATTGGTAAATCTAAAGCAGACCGGTAGCAATTGTTCTGACAAAACAGAATTATATAGAAGACTATACAAAAAGGACAGTTAATGGCTGTTCTTACAAATGGAGGCTGCATGCAACTGCTCTGAGAAAATACATCATGAACATCATAGCTATTTCTAACAGCAGGCTGTGTAGTGAAAGCAGTCCTCCTAGGGTGTTCAGTTTTTTGTAAGAGTAGGGTTGGAAATGATTCTAGCAAAACAAAACAAATGAATCTATAAGAGAGGATCTGCTTTCTGTAAGTTTATATCTGTTTCTGCTAGCACAGTCTTTAAGTATAACCATATTAGTGAGTGTAGTGTCATGTTTGTGGAAGCAAATACCTCTATTATGGCATAGAAAATAGCAGACGTGATAACATTGTCACATTACATTAGTATAGGAATGTTCTGTGCTAAATTACAGGGCAGCTTCAACACTATCTGTTACCATAAGAGAATAATACATTGGAGTTGTACTTGTGATAGTATAGCTAATGGTATGCCAGCACTTGCATTAAAATTCCTTTCTAAGGGGTTAGAACTTCACCATGCAGTCTCTCCTCACTATGAATTTGACATACTCAGCCGCTGTGAGTGAGGAGCTTTTTAAAAAAGTTCTCCTATTATATTTTGACTCTTCTTTTATTAAGAAAAATCAAACTGCCTCATTTAAATGGAAAACTATGTCAATATTACAAAACTGTTTCACTGAATGCATATCTAGCATTTCGAAGTTTGATTGTGTTACAGCGATGTTGCCTTTCAGCTAAGGAGATTTCTGTAGTAATGGTTAGATTTTATTTTAAATGAGTTTAGATGTTAATAATAATTGTTGTGTATCGGAGCTTAATTGGAGACTGGACAAGGAGTTCAAGGAAGGACTGCTAGGAAGAGATGGGATGCACCTGCTAAAATGGGGTAAGAGCATCTTTACTAACAGCTGGTAAACCTGATGAAGAGAGCTTCAGGTTTGATACTAGGAATGATACGGAAGGGAAACGATGACCCACAGTCAAGGGAGGAAGTGGTGGACTAAGTTGACAAGCAGAAGGGCATGAGATAATGTGGACATGAGAGACCTTGTAAACAGCAAAACAGGGCAGAAAGGACCCCCCCCCACCACCAAGTGCATGCACACAAGGTGGTGCCTATAAAACAGCATCATGAGGGAAGCTCTCATGCTGTTTCTGGGAAATCAACATGAGTGAGTGCCTCTCTTAGGTGCCTGTACAGTAATGGGGAGGAATTAGAAGTTTGCATGCAGTTCAGGGCTACAGTCTCATCAGGATCACAGAGATGTGATATGGTAGTTCACACAGCTGTAGTTCTACAGTGGATGGATATGGGTGCTTTAGGAAGGACAGACCAGAACGATGAGGAGCAGGAGATGGCCTTTCCGTGACGGAGCGGCAGGAGAGAATGGAGCTCTGCCTGGGGATGGATGGGCAACCAGCTGAGACTGTTTGGGTCAGGATTAGAAGGCAGATCAAAATGGCACTGTGGGTGGATGTCTACAACAGACTGCATGATCAGGAAGAAGGTGTAAATGAGGCTTTTTCAGACAACTGAAGACAACCTCACATTCTCAGACCCTGGTTTTTATGAGGGACTTAAAGGAAAACATAAAGGAAAACATGAAAAGGAAACATACAGGAGGTGGAAGCAGTGACAGGTGACCCAAGGAGAATATAAAAACGCTATCTGAGCATGCATATATGGAGTTAGGAAAGTCAAAGCTGTGGCACTGAATCTGATGAGAGGCATGGAGGGCAACAAGAAGTGACTTCTACAGGTATATCAACAGCAAAAAGGGAAATGTGGGATGGCTGCTGAATGGGGCAGGGACCTGCTGACGAAGGACATGGAAATGGCCAAGGTACTCAATGCCTATTTTACCTCACCCTTTACTGGTAAGACTTGTCTTCAGCAGTCCCAGGCCCTCGACACCCATGGGAAGCTTTGGAACAAGGAAAACTTGGTGGAGGAAGATCAGGTTAGGGAACTTTTGAAAAAACTGGACACATGCAAGTCAATGGGACCTGGTGCGATTCACCCACAAGAGCTGAGGGAGCTGGCTAATGTCGCTGTGAGGCTGTTCTCTGTTATCTTTGCAAGGTGATGGTGATTGGGGCAATGGGTGAGGACTGGAAAAAAGTAAATGCCAATCCTGTCATCAAGAAGGGAAGATGGAGGATTGAGGGAACTACAGGATGGTGAGCCTTACCTCACCTCGATCCCTGGGAAGGCAATGGAGCAAATCCTTCTGGAAGCCATTCCCAAACATATTAAGGACAAGAATGTGCTTAGGAGAAACAGCCTGAATTTACGAAGGGGAAATGATGCTTAATCCAGCCGATAGCCTTCTGCAATGAAATGACAGTGAATGCACTGTTTAGGTATTTTGTCATTTTCTTGCTAATCTGAGAACTTGTGTTCAGATCTGCAAGCATGCTGAGTGCTCTAAGCTGGGCTTGGAATATACATGATGTTTGCATAAAACTAAAGCCCCTATGTTTCAGACTGAACACACCAAACTAGTGGATGGTTTTGGCCGCTACTGAGAATAGCAGAACTTCCTCTTGTAATAAAACTTTATGAGAAACTTATATATTATAGTATTTGACGTTAGAAAAATTCCAGGATATAACCATTTTCTCTTCTGTGTAGTGTTTGGAGAATGCATTAAGTAATACTGAGGTTGTACATTGATCCGCAAGTAAGCTAAATATTGAGTCAGCATTTAACTTCTGCAGTAAATGAACAATTTTATAAAAGCCAGTCTTAACTGCAGAACTCTGATCAGAATGGGTGTGTTTTGTGATCCTTGTCACTTGTCTGTGTGATTGTAAGAAGGAAGTATTTATTATTTTTTATCAGCATCAGTAACTTATTACTGACTTCTGAACTGTCGTATTGCGTTTGCATTGGAATAGGCATTTTCCTCGCACAACTTCTTTCTTCTTCTGAAATGTAAATCAGAGGGTGGTATTTATATAGTATCTGTTTACATTATTAGTCCTATATTACAGAAATGATGGTTTAAATCTTTTTACCACATACATTTCTTTCACATATTTTAATTGATTTACCTTAATACTGTTCAAGATATTGCATCTTTTCGACCTTTTGCCATCCAGGGTATAATGTCAATCTTAATGCTTTTGTAAGATGGATATATACAAGACGTAATTTTAAACATTCCTAGATAAGGCTTTGCAGTTGCTAGCAACCAATAAACATATAACCTTGTATGAAGAAAAGGGATAGAAAATTCCTATGAGGACTTTAAAACTGATTTGATTTCTGTCTCTAGTAGCTGAGAATTAAAAAATCTGTCCCTGATAACATACCAGTCTAAATATGATTATTTTGCCATGGAGGCTCAGAGTACACAGGAGAAATAAAGATAGCTGCACACAAAATTACACTGCGGGGCAAACTGCAGGAATGAACTAATTGAGGAAATCTCAATTTGTTCAGCTTATTTTATCCAAGATCTGTCTGTAATGAATAACTGGAATTTTTGGTAACAAACATCAGTGACCTGGTATAAACTTCAAAGGAAGCAGGATTTCATGTAAGTAGAAAACGCAGGAGGTGCTTAGGAGAAATAGAAAAGCCACCTAAAGAGCTAAGAAAGCAGGATAGGATAGCGCTGTCTGTTTTTGCTGGAATCCTCGTCAGGGTTGCCCCCACCTGGGTGCTCCCAGGACGCTGCATGGGAGCGCACCCTGCTCTGGCCAGCGCTAAGGGAAGGAGCATTATGTAGAGATGGCAGCATTTTTGCAAGCTTTTCAAGCTTTAGCAGCCCAGATCTGATGGGATTTTTTCCCTCCATTTTATGTAGGGAGAATGTCATTTTGTAGTACGTAAATTTCAAATTTTCATTAATATATGTTCAGTTTTTATTAATTATGAAAGTTAACAAGCATGCTGTTCTTGATAGTAGGAAAACAAGTTTTGGAGTAATAGAATACATATAAATTTTGGAGTAGTTAGTTTGTTAACTATCGGTACCTAAAATAGGTAAGCATCAAATAATTTCCATATTCCTGAAACAAATTAGAAATTGTACCTTAAAAAAAAAAAAAAAAAGGGAATTTTGTTTGACAGTGACTGTGGAAGCTCTTACATGTGAGGATTTTTCCAATAAGCAGTAGTACGGAAATCTTCAAGTGTGAAACAAGACATAGAGAAAGCCGAACAGGAACTTTCAAGTTAACCAGAATACATTGTTATAGTTGTGCTTGTAGTTCAGGTAGAAGCAATTACGTAACATTTTGGCATCCTCAAAGGTATTTTCTGTTTCACAATATTAAAAATGGAACATAGGTGTCAGAAACTTGTAAGCTTCTCTCTGCTTCTGGAAGAATCAAGGGAATAATTATATTAGATTTTGGTATGTCAGTAATATCTTTCTCTTATTAATGGCATTATAATTTTGTAAATCAAATCTTAGAGGCGTGTCCAATATCATAAAGGTGAAAATGATTAAGGGTTAATTAAATATATTCTCATGGAACTAAAACTGTTCTTTTGAGTATCATTAGACTTCTTTCTCCAGAACTTTGAACTATTACAATTTAATAGCCTACTACATACAATTCACGTCTGAAACTTGTGTGGCCAAAAGCTACTCACAGCAATAAGCATAGTGGACTAGTTCTGTCATTGTTCTTTCTCATAGATTTCTCTGAAAAAAAGTACTGATTTAGTTCCCTCATCCTGCAAAGTATAACATTCTAACAATATAATGTATTAAAATCAAGTTTAGGTTACTAGAAGGGTTCTGAACAAGATTAATCATTATGCATGATCCAGCTGGAGCAGTTTTTTTAGTTCTGCAATGATGTCAGTCATTCCTCTCCAGCAAAAAAGAGTAATGAGTAAATGTGAATCGTCTTTAATAGATATCAGCTGCAAGGATCACAATAGTAACTACACTATTTTTATATTTAAAGAAAAGAAAGAAGGAGAAAAAGCTATCCCAAGTAGTACCTTCTATAACACATAGTGTGAGAAGAGCTTGAAGTGTGTATGGGGAGGTTGATGTTAGGAATCTGTTTTATGTGTAAGATTTACGAGTACAATGGCATGATGACGGGTGGCACTTCAGAAAGATAAAATTATTCAGTCTTTCTGAAGTCTGTACAACTGGACCCAGGTTACTACGGCAACCTGATATTCCCCAGTATGTATTCTTGCTCGATAGATAGGCAGGTAGCTTAGATTCAAGGTAACAACATACATAAAAGAAACTACTATACTCATTACAAAATAAGATCTTGTTGGTTGGTATGATCTTTGGGGTCCTGTGTGTTTTCACATTTCCTGGGTGCTGCAGAAAATTCAGTCGAAGAAAATCTTTCTATGAAAAACAGAGTAAACACCCAAAGCTTCAAAAATGACCTGAATCTTATTTGAGTAGATCAAGGTGTTCTGGAATATAAATTTAAGATTTTGTGAAATTCTTCAGCACCCAAGGATGGAAGCATGCACTGGAATATTGCCAAGGCACAGAGAAGATGGATTACCCAGATATTTTAGCCGCTTTCATGATTTTGTTCTGTTCTTGTGCTATTTTGCCTGGTTTTTGACCATCTCTGACTGCTGGTTAGGTGGAATTAGCAGGCTGATTGGAATGAAATTGCTATATTCTTCCTAACATGTATATCTGTAAGCACGCTTACTCTCTCTTAATATCACATGTGATACTTAAGAGTCTTCAATATTTCATTTTTGCTGAAGCATATGAATTTTGTACTGATGTTGTGTTTGGAAGTCTTAATAACTGTTTTCTGCCTGAGCATTTCAGGAAATTATGAAACAAGGTAACAGAGTCAGTAACAGCAGTATACAGAAATACTGATGGAAGAAGTCCTCATATGGTTGAAAGAATTTTATAAGGTTTTAATATTTGGTTGGCATAATGAAACCAACTGCAAAACAGAGCAAACACCCAGCCAGGGGAACACTGTGCCATAGTAGAAGCAGTCAATACTCAGCTTGGGTACTGAGAAACTTGAATCAAAGAAAAGAGAGGATAAAGTTCTACTTATGCCCATGAAGCTTCTTGGTGTCCACAAACCCAATTCAAAGGCCATATTAAGGATCTGTGTCAATTTGATGGTTATTCTGAAGGAATGGTCATGCTGCTAAGCTTTATGTTACAACTTTTTGTAGTGGAACTGTAATTCTAATTAAAAACAGCTATTTGTAGAAGCACATCATTTTTCTGTAAACTTGCACACACTAAAAAGCACTTAAAATGTATGATATACAGTATTCAATGTCAAAATGCATTAATATTTGCAGATACTGTTTGCATATCATTGTAGACTCTGAGTCTGCTTTACCATATAGGGAAGTTCTATCTATAGCATGTGTTTGTTGTTTTAAAATTCTCTCCCTTTTAAGCAATATAAGTCTTCAGAAAACTTCTAGTCAAATCACTGGGCTGATATTTGGGTTATTTAAAATATTTTATAGAGAGACCAGGGTACTCTGAATTTGGGAACTTAACGCTAACTGGGAATTATCACCTATGGATTACCATGGTCTCCAACATAAAGATCTTAAATGTAGGAGCTGAAAGTACTCAGCCCCTCTGAGAATCAGTTTTTTGGTCACTTACATGATATAAATGTTGCCGTATGCTAGGGACCATCTGCATTCTGAGATAAGGTCAGGACGGGTCCTTGCTACTGGCAACCTGAAATTCAGTCACGATTCCAAACTCAAATCGCCAGTTCAATGACTGATTTCAGAATATTGAAATCCGTAGTCACCACATCCAGTCGTGACATTTTCCTTTCCCCCCTTCTCCCTTGAACTGTTAACCCAAAGATGTATCAGAGTTTTCAAAATTGCTTGAAATTCTTTCTCCTCTTCTTTTTTTTTCTTCTTTTTTATCCCATCTTCTAAGACTGTGAATCACTTTAGCCTGGGCCCAGGTGGGATATAATTTTCTCCAGCCCAGTAGTAGTTATGAGTGGCTTTCTTGTCTAGCCAGAATTCCTTGGAAAGTTGATTTTAAGTGCTGATTCTGAAGTAGCACATGGTCACATCTTTTCTCATGTTAGTTTGTTTCCTTTAAATACTTATGTTATTTGCTGCTTACTGAAAGAAACCTTTTCTTGTAACTTCATGATCTGTAATTGTAGCTGCTGTCATCTATTTAAACAAGTTTATGGCCAGCTTGTATACCTGTTTTTGACTTTGGGCCAGAATTATCTGGAAGAGAATCAAAAGCACCAAAATGCTTTGTCAGATCAGGAGGAGCTGAAGAATCTCTTCAGTCTTTCACTGTTCTCATATTCTAGAAGAAAATATCCTTGTAATTAAGGCTCCTCTGCTCTCTTTCTCCTTCAAGCAATAACTTGCTACTATCCTAGCTTGTAAATCAATTTTAGGACTGTCCTGTTTCTGTGTGTGTGTTGTACAGGAAAGGCTTGCTCACATGCAGTGAATCCAGCACATTTGGGACTCAACTGAGAGAGACATTTGTGAGATGTATGGATCAGCTATACAGCATGCTCACAACACTTACCCCATATTTCTGGGAAACATCAGAACCCCTGCACAAGTATATTTATATTTCACATGAGAAGTAGATTGGACACATGTTAAACAATTCAGAATGACTGTGCATGAACAAGCCATCTGTATACTTCTTTCACAGAGGGTTCAGGACTGCTCAAAAGTTTCAGCCCAGTACACATCTGCTGAGGACCCGATACACATATGGGCAGAGGACAAGTTTGAGATTCCAGAGCATCCAGCAGTTCTGTCAAGGTGCTAGATATCTGGAAATATTGAGCAAGTATGAAAAATCCTCCAATTTTACCCTGTCTTCAAAGGTTAAAACAGAGGATGTTCAAGGGGCCGCTTTGATATTTAGTAATCTTATCCCACCTGATCATTCTCTCAGGCCAAGTTCTGTCTGAAGCTTGAGCTCCTGTTTTATTCAGTCTTTTCATTTTTCTTTTTCTGTCCCTTGAAAGAAAGGGGACACATTTTAATAGGCTTCTTTCTGTAAACCCTGAGGGGAAGTTGTTATGGCAGGAAAATACTAAAAATGATAGTATCTCTCTAATTGAATGCACTACAAGGAATAAATGAAAAATGTTTCCAAATTTGCTGGACCAGTAGTGGCATGTCAGATCAAGTTCAGATACTTTCAGAACTGAGTGGATTTAATTTCTGTACAACCGAGACCAGAAAATTTTTTAAAATCACAGATAATTTTGGGAAGATTTTACTGTGCAAATATAATCCCATTTCCTCTGAAATTCTACTCCAAAGCCTTTATCTGTCTAGCCTCTACTTGCTATCGATGTGTATTACTACTGATATTTAATTTGAACTACTTAATGCAGCTTTACTGAGATGACAGCCAGCTTCAAAGAAAACTTTCCCTCTGTAACCCTAACAAATGCAAAGGGCTAAGAGATGATAATTTCACTGAAGGTTAACCTTTTCCTGTGAACGATACAGTATGTATCAAGAACAAGACAACAGGAAGAAGCTTGTAGATACTATTTTGCAAGACTAATACAAATGCTTTGTATTGTGCTTTCAGAGATCTAGAAAAAGTATTTCTTATAATTTGAGTATTTGTACACTGTATATGTTTTGCTGTTGACTGTAAAATCACCTAAGGAATTCCTCTAATTTGCTTCTCAGTGCCCTTCTCTAATTATTTGGAAAATAAGTCAGGATTCATTAATGAGTAAGGCTGTGTAATAGTTGCAATGTTGGAAAATTTATTATTGAATTTAGTGTTTTGGAAAATGTTAGGTTTGAAAGTCCAAAGCAGAATGGTCTTCTCCATCGGTAGAGCTGGAATAGCATCCTAAGTGGCAATGTAAAATTCCTGTAACACCCTGCTAAATGTGACCTTACAGAGCAATTCTCTGAAACAGGTCTGTTCCTTTTTAAAAAAAAAAAAAAAGAGAGAGAGAGAGAGAGAGAAAGAAAAGAAAGAGAGAGAGAGAGAAAATCTTAAACTGCTGACTGGATGTGTTTTCAAAAAGGCTGTGCAGGTGGGGGCAGCACTTAGGTGTTTTTACGCCGTGTCGTGCCGTTCAGCACCACTAGCACAACTGAGCCGGCTACGGCGGGGACCAGGTGGGAGCAAACTTCCAGAGTCAGGAACTCCTTAGGCCAGCTCTTCCTCCTAAGCCACGATCTTATGAAACTACACCTTTAATTTGTTTTTCCAGAAATGATTACTATGGTGAGAGGCACAGTGGGAACAGGTAGCAGTCTTGCTGAATCCATGCATCATAAGCTATTATATGTAAATATTCATGGAGTTGTACGTTAGAGTTTTTAAAACAAAGCATAAGAAAGAAGAAAGAAAGAAGATAGGAGAATGTGGAAGGCAATATGGAATGAATGCCTTGCCTGTAAGTGTTAGCAGTAGGATAGCCTTAGCTCATAAGTTCTTCTGGGCAATATCAGATAGTCTGAAATAGAATTCTAAGCAATTTTAATTTATTTGCAAGTGATGCCTCCAAATTTTTAAGAATCATAGAAAACTTTGGGGAAGAAACTATATGCTATCTGTACAGTACCTTGTTCACATTTAGGTTTAAATAAACTGAAATCCAAACTGTTTGGAAGCATCAGTATGCCAGCAAATTTTGATTCCTCACTATAAATATTATAAAATAAAATTATACATTTTAATGTGTTAAAAATATTGACAGGGTACAGAATTATAATTGTGGTCTCATGTGAGCACACAAGTTTATGATTAATTTAATATATTATCAATGACAATTTAAATTATTCCTTCATATCATTGATAAGTCATTTTGAAATTTTCCTTTTTTATCTCTCTATTAAAATACTATTGTATATTGCCCTCTCAAAAGAAGGAGTAGGAAATTTAGTCATGGACCAATAACAGTATTTTGGAAAATTGTTCTTGCATTGTTATGTATTTGCCAGTAATCCTCTTTTCACCTTGAGGCATATTCTAAAGTTCTCAGTTAAGTTTCTGGCCTTTTGAGAGGCTGAACATTTTGTCTTTTTTCTTTTTTCTTTTTTTTCCCCTGCTTCTAAATGGATGGAATATATGGGAAAAAATTATGAACCTGAAGATGAAGTTTAATATGAGTTTGCACAATGCAGAAATTCTGATGTTTAAGCAGTTGTGTGAAAATACAGGCATTTCCTTAGATGGGCTCGTTTAACTGGGAAATCATGCTGACATTCATCAAGAGTGCAGGGGAAATACACAGCTCAGAGGTCCCTGAAGACCTTTAGCGTTTAATATTCATTTGCTTTTTAAGTTTAGAATTCTTTGTTATTGTGTGGAAGTGCATGGTTTAGTTCTTCAGATAGGCAGGTAGTAGCAGTCCTGTAATTAGGATTTTGTTCGTATGCTGCCAATGTACAAATGGAAAGCATGGTAATCCACTCCAGTCAGTTTTCAGCAGTCATTGCATATTGCTCATGCTTTTTATATAAAATCCTATGTAAATCTCACTGCAGTAAAAAAAATTACTGAAGTTATAAGAAATAAATATTTTACCTTTGGGAGAAAGCATCATAAAATCATGTGCCATCATATAGCACTTTGCTGTAGATAGCAATAAAAATGTTTTAAAAATCATGAAGAACACATATTCCTGTCCAGGCTGCCTCTATTTTGCCTAGCCTCAGCTATTTAATATATAAATTATTTAACCTACACTTGTCCTTAAAAGTATAACTCTGCCATCATTTATGTGCAGTTGTAAATCAGTTTATAAAAGAACATTCACAATGATATTTGTTTCCATTGCCATCTGTGCTGTAAAAATTTTATTTATTAGTACCTTTATTCCATTTAGAAACAATGTGATTTATCTGTTTCCTTAGCTTAGTAAACATTTGAGTAGTAATTCTCTGCAGTTATCACTGGACTTGAGGCTGTTTTCGAGCACATTAAGACTTTTTTTTTTTTTTTTTTTTTTCCTGTTGGAGTAGCATAAAAGGGCCTTAGGTCAAAATCCAGAGAGCCAGAGTAATTACCTTAAGAAGACTGAATGCAATGGTGCTGGTGGAATGTGAGTTCTCCCCTCACCCGCTGTCATCCTCCTGCTATAAAAAGACAAATGAGAGACCCCAAAGGGAAATCAGAAGTTTCCTTCCGGCTCTGTTCCTTCTGGCTCTGCCTATATTGACCTGGGCAGGTCCCTGGGATTCTCGGGGGCAGGTGAATGGTGATATGTCCCCCCTTCGCTCCCTACCATGGCTTTTCTGCTGGCAAAGATAGGATCAGTTTGGGATTCATTCCTACAAGATGCAAGGGGAACACAAACAAATACACTGTTTGCCTAAGTTATTACAGTACTATACATGAAAAGTGATTTCTGCTATCCAGAGCATCGTGTTATCTAGCAAATGGGAGAGTGCAACTTTTCAAGGAAAATCAGCATTAACTAACAATCAACAACTTAGTCCGCTCCAAGGAACAGTATTTCAGACCTCTCTCTGAAAAGCATTGGGTGTACTGTAAAAATTGGGCTCTGAGTTCTCTCCTGTGGTAGAGATATTAGAAAAAAAGTGATATTAACAAAATAATTATTCCTCTTTGATGACCTTTTTATGTGCACTTTTTTTTTGGAAAAGTTTATGGTATCCCAAAAGCATGTTTCTGTAACATGTTGTTCATTAATACTGACATTTGAGACAGGGATTAATGAATTCAAGGCCCGCCTGGAGGCAACCCTGTCTACCATGCTCTAGGTGACCCTGCTGAGCAGGGAGGTTGGACTAGATGATCTCCAGAGGTCCCTTCCAACCTCACTGATTCTATGAATCTATGAACTTATTCATAGGAATATGTGTCAGTTCTGCAGACAGTGAAAAAAGCAAGCAGGTATGTTGTGGCTATCATGATTAAGTATCACCACTAAAAGCTATTTCCTTTCAGTGCTGTACTGGCTCTGTGTTTATGCTGTGAATAGTCAATTGTAAAGATTAGACTGGAAGCAATTTCTTTGATGTTTCTTAAAAGTAGGAAATGATTTTTTTTACCTATCTAACTGTCATTTTGCTGCAAGTAAATTAAAATGTTATGGAACTGAGACTGGCGATTATTGCCAATTGTAAATTGAATGGCATATTCAGTATTATTATTCCTGGAAGGGCTTTTTTTTCATGTTCTTGCAACATGTGCCTGTTGTCTCAATGTACCTGTTTAAATTAGTAGAGATGAATATAGTGATCAATCAGATGTAGTAAAAAATCCTTATGAATTTTCTTCATTTTCATCCTTTTAAATATTTCCCAATCTGCTTTTAACTTTGGACATATTCCAGGCCTCTTCTTTATGGGCCAAATTTTGCTTTCATAGGAATAATTGATAAAGCTGTTCAGAATTCTTTGGGAGTGGGATGGATTTCCAGAGGAGCAGCCACCTTTGCAGACAGCCACGAGTACTGTACCCTGCCTGAAGAGAGCAGAGCCTGTGCTGCTCGGAGGGGCTCAGGTTCAAGGTGGAGTGGGCTGAGCCTGTGCCTGAATGTGGATCTACTGCCTAGCTGTATAAACGGTATTATGGCATGAGGCTGTTATTAAATTTACTATATGGTTCCTTCCTGGCAGTGCATTCTCAGCTACTGAGAAGCCATCAAAATGAGCTCCTCTGGCAAAACATCCATTAAATTT